>NC_070610.1:38610714-38922142 GCF_027172205.1 Podarcis raffonei
AACAGAATTTTCTGGGCCCAGTACACTGCTTGTGGATTGGGCCCTCCAGCCAACTCACAAAATTTGTGGACGCCGATTTGCATGAAGTTTACGTGTGCATTATGTCATATGCAAATTTGTGTCACCTTTTGCAGGCTAGCTGTAGAGTGGCTTCTTAAAGAGTGCCACAAGAAAGACATACCCTCCAACATTTCTCAGACCCTCCTCAACTCCTATTTTTTGTGGGGCCCCCACCTGCAGAGAATTTCCTATCAGAAGAAGGGTAAGCACCACCACAGCTGCACCAATGAGACACAGCACACACACCCTCCACTGTCCCAAGAAAACCCCTTATTCCAGATTTTATGTTATTCTTTGGTAGATTTACAAAAACAAAAGGGGGGAACAATTAACACACCAATAAATAAATTTTAGAAAGGGGCAAGATTAGACCGGGACACACAAAGCACTTTTTAAAAAAAAAAATCAAGACTCCTTGTGCTCCACTCCATTCCCCCTTTCTTCCCTCCCAGCCCTCTGCCTGCCCTTCAGAGCAAGCATGTTGTGTGGGTCTGGGTCTTGGAGTGGAAGCCTCTCCTCCTCTTCCTCACCTGTTCTCTAGCAGCTGCTAGGTAAAGGTAAAGGTACCCCTGCCCGTACGGGACAGTCTTGACAGACTCTAGGGTTGTGCACCCATCTCACTCAAGAGGCCGGGGGCCAGCGCTGTCCGGAGACACTTCCGGGTCACGTGGCGAGCGTGACATCGCTGCTCTGGCGAGCCAGAGCCGCACACGGAAACGCCGTTTACCTTCCCGCTAGTAAGCGGTCCCTATTTATCTACTTGCACCCGGGGGTGCTTTCAAACTGCTAGGTTGGCAGGCGCTGGGATCGAGCAACGGGAGCGCACCCCGCCGCGGGGATTCGAACCGCCGACCTTTCGATCGGCAAGCCCTAGGCACTGAGGCTTTTACCCACAGCGCCACCCGCGTCCTGCTACAAGCTGCCAATTGAGGAGGCCAGCAGCAGTGGCCATGGAGAACCAAAGGGAAGCTCTCTTGCAGCCGCTACAGCCACCATCGTTCTCACTTGAGAGAAGCTGTTGTGTACTAAGCTTGGATCCTAGAACAATAGGCAAGTAGGATCCTAGAATGCAACAACTGATTGGCTTGCAGGAAAAGACCAAACAGGCTCCAGGAGGGAAGCAGAATCAGCCAGTCAGATGGGGATACATTGTGTAAATAATGTATATAAAAGCCTGAGGTTTGGGGGGCAATTTGATCACTGTTTTACAAGCTGCAATAAAGAGCATGAAATCACTACAGGACTCCGAGTATATTTCAGAAGCATTAGCTCATCCTCCTGCCCAAGGTTGGCAGGGGAAATGGGGACATTCCAGGATCAAATCGGAAGCCAGGATGGCTTTTGTAATTCTAGGACTATCTCTGGAAAATCGGGACACTTGGAGGGTATGGAAAGATGCATCCTGCAAACTACAGAGTTTTCAAGGACTAGAAAATGAGGCAGCTATTCCTTATTTGTTCTAGACTTCCTACATCCATCATATGATTCACTATCATTTCCACTTGTGATGAGAAGTTCAAACTACCTTCAGACTACCTCCCAACTCAGACATAAGTTCTGTTATTTATTTATTTTTGAAGAAACTTTATTATTTTTTACAATACAGACAAAATACAAACAACACCAAACATACTGATGATACATACTGATACAGGGAGGGGAAGGAAATAATACCTTACATTAATTCATGTGGTGCATCATTTATAGTCACAATCCAAGACATTGAGAAAACACTTTATCCTAATCTTCTAAAATATATCCTTTCCACAAGCTTAATTGGACCATTGGGGTGGGGTGGGGTCTATGTTCCATCTCTGTTGTATTGATGTATGTCAAAAATTTAGACCACTTGGTATAAAAATGATCTGATTTAAATTCTCCCTTAGTTACTTTTCTTTGTTAGGGGAGATGCTCAGAAAAAGCTATATCCCAGACTCTGTTATTTAATGTGATTAATGTATCTAGGGTTGTAACCTCAGTATTCAAACCAGCCTTTGGGTGCATAAACCCACATATCAGCAATAGGACATAGCTCTCATTTTCTAAGGTCCTTCTTTTGAAGTTAACCTGCAGGTAAAGTCTCCTGTTTCTTGCACATTCATATTGCTTCTCACTAATAATATGGATTGTTGTACCACTTGCTTGCATTTACTGTTGGCAATAAGAATGGAGCTGCATACGGAAGGTTGCCTGAATTGACAGGCTAAGTTCTGACTCTAATGACTCCTTATGTTAATATTCTCCTCCTTCACACGTCTGCTCCAAACTGCTAGCAGCTAAGTGAACCTTATCGAAGTGAACTTTATGCAGTGTGTTTTCTATTCTTGATTAGATAAAGATTGCACTAATCGCCTTGAAAAGTTCGAATCCATTTGAACAGCCTCAGGGTGGCTGACCATTTCATAGCTAATCCTCCCATACAATTAAACAATTAAATTTTAAGCCTGCTTGTTAGAAGAGATAGCCTTATCCAGGAGCTGGTTTTTTTTCCCATTCAGTGCACGCAGCTTGCTGAACCACCATCTTGAGGGGGGAAACAAAACAAACCAAAACAAAACGATTATACATTGATTTTTAAGTTTGAAAAAAGATTTGGGCCATTTTTAATTTTTGTAGTTAAAACAGCAATTGGAGCCTAGCGAGCAAGCACACCCCGAGGTGCTGGATAGCATCAGTTTGTCAATGCAGGGTGGAGCATTTCTTCTGATTTAGCAGTGAATAGTGGGGAAGAAGAAGAAGAAGAAGCGGAAGCAGCAGCACCTCTTGGACCCATCACTTGAAATCACAGGACAGTGGGAAATGTGGATGAGCCCATTGTTAGAAATAATTGCATCTTAATGTAACGGATTTTTGATACAATGAAATATGGCGAATTTATGTGATGGAACATCTTGCCTGTAAGTTGAGAGCACCAAGCAAAAGGACCAAAAGCAAACAAATTTCATAATGTGTACTGAGTACGTTGTCATGTTGGATGATGTATTTCAATCTCTATTGACTCATGGGACATTTTGGGGAAATTTCACCTACGTGGGCCAGAAACTCTGAAAGAGAATGAAACTAATTATTTGGTTGTACAATTATAGACTGCAATTTACCTCTCTTGTTTTTCTCATCCATTTGCTGCTTTTCCTCCCATTTTGGGTTTGTTTTGATACTGCTGTTTTGCTGTATGTGTATGTTATGTGAGCTTACATAAATGTGTATGTAAAAATCAGTAAGCACATTATAAAAAACCATCATATAAGGAAATAAAATATTGGTTTACAGACCTCCTTCTACTTTCCTTATAAATCCTCGCCATGTCAAAAGCAAAAAGTGAAACAAAGCAAATTAACCTGAAAAAAGTTGGGTTTAGAGATCTAGTATTATCTGGAACCGGTGGGGATTGTAGTCCAAAACTTATGGAAGCACCAGGTTGGAGGAGGCTGAGCTAGGCTACTCTAGCAGTTGAGAGCAACTATGCAATTCGTTTGTATTAAATCCCCAGGAAAATCCACATCTTTTACAGGTGGCTCTTGTTTAGTAAGCATATGCCCCTTTAATATTTCATTGCATTGTCCCTATGTACTGTGCTATTTTAAAGAACAATAGCTGTTTCAAGCTCATGTCAGTGCTTTGCCTCCTGTTTCAAGAATTTGGAAGCTAAATATTGATTTTCTAAAGAGAGCCTGGTATAAATTATTCACGTGAAGTCGTAAAGAAGCAAGTGTAACAAATGGGAAGATGTAGACTGCAATGCAACACCTACTTGTGCTCTTCAGTTGTAAAGATCCTGCTCAATTCAATAAAAAATAAAGTTACTTTGCTGCAGCTGCACCAAAGTTTTTGGACTGCAATCTCAATCATGAAGTTTCCAATACGCTATCAAAATAGAGGGGATGGGCAGAGTAAAGCTTTGCGAATTTTAATCATTGGCTTTGTGTACAAAAACATAGGCTCTCAAATGCAAGATGCAAAGTTCACATTCATCTGTGACCGCTTTCTCTTTCTCAAAATCAACAGAAGTCAGGGACATCTTTATGTTTGCCAGGCTTTAACAAAAATGTGAAATGTAGGGATGATAAAGTTTATGGTGAAACGCAGTTGGGGGAACTTTAAATAAATAAAGTTTACTTGCCTTCTTGTCATGTAGTACAAGAGCTTTTGGGTGCTTATCTCTGGTGGGTTTGAGATTAAAAAATTCTTTCAGACCAACTCCTGTTGGGCTTTGCATTTGGCCTACATTATTCTGCTTCTCTGGATACCATCTGAAGCCTATTGATATTTTCCTCCTTGGAAAACGTTACTGGAAAAATGTATATTTGGACTTTAATATGAATTAATGTGTACCCAAAGCTATGTATCATACCCCACTTTCACGTTGTTCAAGATACATTTCGTCAACATTATGTAATACACATCTCCATACAAATGACAATGAGAAGCTATTTTGTAACAATTTAGCACATATCAGTTATACGGAACCCAAGACTGCAATCTGATACACATTTACCTGCGGGTAAGTCTCGTTGAACATAATGGTCCTTGTATATGCAGAGGATTACACTGTAAGCCTCACTGATTTCATTTGGGATTGGGGTTTTTTTATTCTTCAAGAAATGCTATTGCTAAAATAGAAAAGATAGACCACAGCTTTCCTGCATATGATTTTCTGTACCCTCCCCCCCTATACATACACACACAGAGAGAAAGAGAGAGAGAGAGAGAGAGAGAGAGAGAGAGTCAAAAATTGTAGGAGAAAGAATCGTTACAGTACAAAGAATCCCAAGAAAAGAAACCAACTCTTATAAAAGTGAATTGATTTCTCTTATTTATTAAATATAACTGTTTCCCAGGAGGCTAATGTACACAGTTCTTCAATCCAATTTTGTATGACTGGAGAAATGTTTAGCTTTCCAGTATATCAATATAAGAGCTGTTGCTTGGCTTCATTTAAAAAAAACCAAACCCCACACATATGAATAGAAAATTCCCCAAAATAACACATACTGTATAAGGCAACAATGCCATGGAGCATAAGAGCTATTAGATTTTTGTCTCTGAAGTAACAGAGAAGATTGTCCTCAGAGAGAGTGGTCTGACATCAGACAGCTCCTATGGGTGGCTGTGGAAAGGTCCACAGCAAGTTCCTCTTTGACTTTGCAGCGGGAAAAGATAAGTCTTTCCAGGTGTATTTCATGGTTTTCTGGAGGAGGATGCACAGCTTTGCCATTCCCCAACATGCCCCAGAAGGGAAGGGAAATCACACCGGTCCTTGAGGTGATGTGCTTTATTTCCCTCTCATTGGTTCCAATGAAGAAGACTTTACAAAATGACAAGAATGAGAAACTTGCACAAAGCCCCCGCCTTCCACCCAGCCTGCATGAGCCTGTCTTCATTTCTCCCTCTCTCTCCGCTGCTTTTGGATTTCTCTGTAAAAAGCACTAATTGTGTCCAATACCATTTATAACCTTTACTTCCACCTTGATCAAAAGGCAGAACAACCATGCAGTCCCATAAGACACTTCAGTGTGCCAACTCTTTACTTTGCTACTGAGCTCTCATCATATCACTGTTGTATGGATTGCTGATTCGGGGGTTATGGATTTTTTTCTGTGTTGTTATTATGCTTTAGTCCCCCCTGGGACCTTTTGGTGATGAGTGAGTAGGAGATACTACTACTACTACTGATGATGATGATGATGATAAGATTTACCCCCCCCCCAAAAAAAGTCTAGTTCCTGTTGCATAATGTGAAAATAGTAGTGTTACTGCATGTTTAAATTCTCGTCCACTTTTGTTCATTAAGTTATTTAATGTTGTTTGTTGTTATTTCGATAGTGCTTGAAAAACAAAGTACACAGCAAATGAAACCCAAAGTAGCCCTGCATGCCGTATTTCAATATAATATTTTGCCTTGCAAAACACACATCCATTTTGTCTGCTGATGTCATGCTTTTAACCTTTATTGTGTTGCAGGCATTTCTCTTTGAGCTAAAAACTAAGCTTATGACTAAGAAGCCTTTCAGTGGACATTGCAGGAAGCTTCTAGCTTCTTTTCTGCATGCACCTGCAGAATCCATGTTCAGCATCCTGCTGTCCTTTTCCACCCAAAAGCTCAAAATCTATTTCTTATCCCTGCTTTCTAGGAATACCTTATATTTTTTTCATGGCATAACTACAGTCTATTTGAATATTTGGTGTGACTATGGGGGGAAGGCCAGTGGCACAACCCCACACACATGAAAGAGCTAGTAAATAACTTACTTCTTTTGGTCTTCAGAATAAAAATCAATCCAGTTCATCTTTGGTTGGACAGACTTCAGAGTGCTACTGTTGGGCATACAAAGTGTTAAGCAACGGTAATTTTGAAGTATGTGCATTAACAGATGAGTGTGTTGGTCACCTTTAAAGACTTAAGGCACCCCAAAATATTTTCAATAATCTGTGGATCTCTTTGGGTTACATATCCCATTTCAAGGCCTGTGCATTTGATGTAGTGAAGAACATTTTGCTTAGCTGTCAGAAGGTGAGCAAGGAAGCAAAGAGCTTGTGTATTATGGGAGTGTGAGACCCAGCTAAACAAGGTCAGGAATTCAATCTCAAGAAGCCTATAAAACAGAACATTGAATTTGTGGGGGGTATAGGTGAGTACAGGTGGATGACAGAAGACATTAATTTCATTTAAACATTTATTTCACATAACATTTTGTTTACTAGTAATAAAAGTCCTTTAAAAACAAATTACACAAAAGATACATAGCAATAATTAGTAAAATTGAAAAAGTCTTCCTAAAAGAAAATACCTCCAGTATATTTTGGCATCATATTTCTATATGCTTCAAAGCAATGAAAGTTATTTTTTCATTACAGTGGTACCTTGGGTTAAGAACTTAATTCCTTCTGGAGGTCAGTTCTTAACCTGAAACTGTTCTTAACCTGAGACACCAATTTAGCTAATGGGGCCTCCCGCTGCCGCCGTGCCGCCGGAGCATAATTTCTGTTCTCATCCTGAAGCAAAGTTCTTAACCTGAGGTACTATTTCTGGGTTAGCGTATGTAACCTGAAGCGTATGTAACACAAGGTACCAATGTACTGGAATTCCCATGAATAAATTGCACACCCTCCAACATTTCTCTGATGAAAATAGGGACGTCCTATTCCATAATAATGATAATAATAATAATAACAGTGGCTTCCAACACATATAAAATCATAATAAAACTACATAGGGCTGCCTTCAGATGACTTCTAAAGGTTGCATAGTTACTTATCTCCTTGGCTCTAGGATCATACCATCTAACATTTCTCCAATGAAAATAGGGGTGCCCTAAGCAAAAGTGGGAACTTCTGAGATCAAATCAAAAAGTGGGATGGCTTCTGTAAATTCGGGATGTCCCTGGAAAATAAGACACTTGAATGGTCTGAAATTGTGGCTATAGATATCTAGGGGAAATACTTTGTTTTGGATGTACAGGGGCATTGGGTGGCAGACACTTCATTCCCCCACATTTTACTACCTCAAAAGGCTAGAGAAAACTCTAACAGATCCCTAGAAACTTTCACTGATTTCTCCCTCATGTATGGAAGGTTGTAAATCAATCAAAATCCACCTCGGATCCACTTGGAAACTCCCTCTAGTACAGACAGTGCTCTGGATCTGAAGCAATAACCACTCTGAATGAAAAGTCTGGCCTGGCCACATGCTCTGGGCCCCGTCTCTTCCTGGGGTTGACAGCTACTGTTGCCATATTAATCTTCCCCGGATGCAGGATGACTACCATCAGGACCGCTACCATCCTGCTAAGCATTGCTCCAAAGCCAAGTGAAGCACACCCATAAACCAGACCACAGCCTTTCCCAAACCCATTTTTCGGCTACCAATGCCTTTCTGGCTACTGCTCTACTCCCTGTTATTGGTCATCCATGCTAAGAACCACAACCAAGAGGCCAGTGTACTGAAGCCTTATATGTGCTCAGTGGCCTCCAGCTCCTTCACTGCCTGGTATGTACATGCAATGCACACCCTACACATCGGCCCTGTGTGCCCTGCTTGTCCCTTGGCTAACCACAAAACTATCCCACCCACTAACATCATTTAGGTTTGAAGGAAAGGACAGATCTGCTTTTATCCTTCTTTGCTATTTTCATGTGGTACCATATTGCACCACTATTGTGCAATGTAGGGCAATCTTCTCCCTCCCACCCTCATACAGCCTTCTAATCAGTTTCCTGTTTTAAATCCAATCTTCAAAGCTTCGTTTTTCCATCTCTGTGTGATTGATTCTTTATGTAAAGTGCTTTCTGATGACATGTAGGAGGAAAGCTATAAAAATAGAATTGATTTGTATTCTATTTATGGCTAGAACTCTGCCAATAAAATCAGCCATAGCTGGAGCCTGCAAGCAATATGGAACAGTGAGTAGTTTAATTTCTTGCTTTGTCAGTGTAAGTTAGGACCGTGGTACTATGCTCAGTTTGCATATCTTGGGCCTTATATTATTCATAAGATGAGGAGGTGAAGCTAAACATGACAAGGGAGATGAACTTCAGACCTTTCAATTTTATTATGAGCACATTCACTGTGGTTGATGTGTCTTGACCGATGACTTTTACTGTTATTGTTAACCATTTCTCCTTTGAGGACTCTTGACTTAATGAACTAACTTCAGGTGGCTTTAGATATTGGCTCCGTTCCAGAGAAAGTGAAAAGCTGTGCAGATGGTACTTGTGTGGCCTTTTGCATGTACAAATATATATGTTGGGGATTAAGATCGTGCACACTGGCCATATCCCTTTGTCACAAGTGATCTCTATGTCCTCAATTTCCAAGCAGTTGTGTCATGCTCCCCAAGAGACATAGGCTAGGAAAGTGTGATCTGTATACTGGAAAAAAGCAAACTACAAATTACACATTGGGAGCCTTGGTTACTCAAGTTTACTATTCCTAACCAAACTACAAACCTCATGCTCTCCAGCAGGAATATCATTTGCAGCCTGAACCTACAATGGAGGGGTTCACAGCATCAACACCCCAAAAAGGTTCATATTTTTCCCATAGCCATAGCCTTGAATTCAAACCAAAATCAAACATTTCCTTCAAACATTGCTGTGACTCTCTCTCTTCAGCTTTCTGCTTTACTTCACTACTAAACTCTGCTCTAAACTCTGACTTTTTCTGTTGAGGTGCCCCCCAACCATTTGCCCTCTCACACCAAGCCTCTTAATCACCTCACCAGGAAGCTAGTTTGGCTGTTTCCAGGAATTAAAAGACTTGATTAGCTTTTAACACTTGTTGGAACTAGGGATTAGAAACCTTGATTAGCTGTTAACACTTGTCAGATCCAGGAATTAGAGGGGTCTGGCACCCCACCCAGATTCATAACAATACTAGTAATATCAGCCCTCATCAAGAAGTAATTGTATAGGAATACTTGCCCTTTGTATCTTCCTCCTTTTTCAGTTCATAGCTGAAGGGTTCAAAGAAAATTAAAACGTTTGAAGAAGCATCTTTATTCTTCCAACAGCCAGCAGCAAACCTAAACGTGTTAAATGTCGTTTGTATGTTTTCAGATAACTTTTGTGTCAGGCATTTGTGTCCATGGATACAAAAGCATCGCTTCAAATAACATCCATTTTGAATCAGAAAGAAGATGATCAAAATCTTCCAGGTCTAACCTTTAGTATTTCCCTTGCTGTATTTCAGTCAATCTTTTTGTAGGAAAAGATCTTTACATACAGTAATGGATGTGCAACCTGCTGCTGCATAACTGTATCTCTGGATCAAGACCATTAGCTGCAAAATAACAATGAGCTGAAAGATTTCTTTCCATGCACGGTATAAGAGGAAGGAGGCTCTGATATTTACTTGACATTCCCCACGGAAGCTTCAAGAAACTGCCATCTTGCTGCTCAGAACAGCCAGGAACTTTACTGACAACATATTTTTTAAAAATCCTTTTCTGTGATGTTGTACAACGATGTTTGACGTTCAGTGTGAATTAGTGCTGATGGGAAAATTACTATCTATACTAAACATTGTTTCCATCATCCCATGTGGATTTAGGGGAATGCGACCAGTATGGTCACGCTGGGCGTGGAACCTCATAGACGCCACAACTATGATGTAGAATGGAAAGTGATAGGCCAGGGGTGCCGAATTTTGGCATTGCACAGGGCGCTGCTGAAATTTGAGACCCCCAAGGTCTGCCACTGCTCTTTCTCTCTTTCTCTCTTTCTCTCTCTCTCTCTCTCCAACTATTACTACTGCAGTTTCTCCTGTTTATTCTGTCTTCCATATGTCCAGGATATGGCAGAAGCAGGGTGAGAAGACAGAGCAGTGATTACTAGGCTAGCACAAACCAACTTGGCTGCTGCTGCTACAGCTAAAACTTCATAGCCTGCTCTTCAGCCTCTACATCCCAACTCAGTGTAGTGTTCTGAAGCAAAGAATTCTTCTATGTTCTGTCGGTGATGCTCTGGAATATGAGAAAGGCCTTATAAAGAATAGCCCCTGTATAAAGAATGTGCATCAATCTCTCACTAGAGACATTGTTAGAGAGAAATGGTTAAGAGAATGAGAGAAAGCCCTACAGGAACCTAATAACCCTATAATCCCTGTGTGCCAGTAAAGCAAGCAAGGATTGTAAAGCTGTACACATCTGTATTTAGGGTAGAGAAGATTTGTGTAGCTGGCTGATCAAAACCCTTTATTTAAAAAATGAAGTTTACTTCTAAGGTTTTAAGAAGTGATTATCTTGTGCTGTCATAAAATTTGTTTAGCCTTAGAGCAGTGGGAAATGATATATGGTTAGCCATCATAACTGGAACACTATTTGGTAAATAATTCAGAGGCACTCTGGAGTTTTATTGAGGACAGTTTGCCATTGTGAGTACATGAAAAGCTGCAAATAAAGCATGGATTTTTAGTATGCTGACTCTCCCTCTTCACAACCAAGGAGACAAAAAGAAGCTCTTAATCAAAAGAAAAGTTTCACTGAAGGGTTAATGGACTGAGTCATACACCACCGCATGTACTGTGTTTCAGAGAAAACAATTAAGGGTCATTTTCACGAACCATGTATGTCAGTGAAACTGTAGGATTTATATTGTCTGAGAATGAGGCCCAAGTAATGCACTTATACCATAGCTATTGCAAAGTGAAATTAAAAACTCAAGTGCTCTTGGATACAGGAAAAATAAGAGTTAAAGCTTTAGTATTGTGCTTAAAAACGTGCTAATTTATACTCACACAGCACAATGTATTTATTATGTGGAGCAGTATAAATTGATCATGGATGGAACTTACTCATCTCCATGCTTCTTAAAGTGCTTTCAGTTGTGCTAAAGTGCTCATACTGTGCTGTCACTCGAATACCTTAATTGTGCCTGAAACTAAACTCGGAGGTTGTTTAAATCTCTCCCCCCCCTTTTTTTTCCTTTTACATTGTTCAAAACTTTATTGCTTGTGAGTAAGGGCTGTTTACTATATACAAAAATGAAAACTGAGCCTCACACTGGGTCCAAAGGGTGTGAAATTCCTGAAAGACTCAATTCTTAGCAATCTGTTGTCCAAATTCAATGAGCTGTAACACTCTTTCCTTGTGCAAAAAGTTTGAAATCTCTTGCTGAAATTTTGTTGTTGTTGGAAATGCTGGATTACAGGAACAAGAACATATATATTTTTACCTTGTCACAAACTTGAATGATGACATATATCACATGATTGATCCATGGAGCAAATAACAACTCCTATTAGGGAGTAAGCTCTGTTGTGATCAGTGAGGTTCAGTCCCATGAATATGGGTGAAGGACTGCTTTTAGAGAGCCAGCCAAAACATGCCTTTGTCACAGTTTAAATCATGTATAAATCATTTATTTCACAGTTTTTTGATCCAAGAACTGTGTTGGCATCTGCCAAGTGGAATGTACTTTCATAAACTGCCAATCTTCAATTTAGGTACAATTTTAATACAATGCAACTGTATCTTGAAAAGCTGGTGTTGAATCTGCATGCATACAGACTTTGAGATATGGATGGAGAGTATTGATCCATTGATGAAATGAATGCAGTGATTTGCAAGGGGGAAGGAACCCAGGTTTATTTTTCTTGTGCAAAAGATATAACAGTGGGACAGAAATGTCACATGAATAATCTAGCTGTTTTTTTTATGAATGTAATCTAAGGCCAAATCCTCACAAGCACTATTTCTCTGAATTAATTTATTTATTTAACACCATTTAGATGCCACCTGATTGTGGCTTACAGACTAACAAGGCCATGCGAGAAAGGCACGGAGGGGAGAGAGATCTTTGATTGCTGCAGCCAAATGGAGAGGCGGTGCCTTTCCCGCAGGGCATTCTCAGTCTGCTTGCCTCCTCCCACTCTGCCCACCCTACAGGCAGAGGCAGCATGGGGGAGGCTGCGTGCAATCTGTTTTTTCTGTGCAGCATCTTCGCGCAGCTCCATTTGTGTGCGGGCAGCGCAACGTTACACAGGAGGAGCACAAGGCGCGATGTTTCATTGATGTTAAAGGTGCAGAGGGGGATATTACTTCAATCAATCAATCAATCAATCTTTATTACGGTCCAGAGACCCATAAGCTTTTACTAAATATCCATTGCAACACTCTAATCGCGATAAACTTGCTTTGCACGGACCCTCAGCACACTAGACTCATGCTGACATTTTCCGACTCGGCTACCCCTAAAAAGCTCCTGAAATATAGGGCCGTCTTACAAGACTATAATATTGAGTTGATGTGTGTTTTTAAAGACACAGAACAAAAAGAACTACTGCCAAACTTGTCGTATAGCCGGACCAGCCCCAAGCAATCAACGCCCTCTCTGCCAAACGGCTTTTGCCATAGGGCCATGATTCATTCGGAAGGGCCGTCAAAGATGGATACATGCAGTGAACCCAGCCATAACACTCCCTTGAAGAGGAAAACTTCAAAGCAAAAAGGCCAAACACACAAAGAATGCCAGCCCAATCTAGATGATTCAAAGATAGGACACTCCATTACACCTTTGGCAGATCCTGAATTTCACCACTCTTTACACCGGCTGGAATCTGATCAGCCAGTGCCAAGTGACGCTCCTCCCAAGGGAAATGTGACACACAGAAAGCCAGAGACAGTTTTAATTATCTTTGATGAAGACCCCCCTATGGCCCCAGCAATTCAGATAACACCGTCAATGCCGGGAAATCGGGAAAATGCTGCAACTCAACCCCGAGAACAACAACACCGTGCATATCCTAAGAACGGTTGCATCACCAGTGGGAGGGCTGATAACAATTTCCCCACCACAATGAAGCCAAGCCAATTATGGAACTTGCAGCCTTAACATTATCTCATGGAACATAGCGGGTTGGGCCAACAAACTAGGGGACGTGCCATTTCGTGAATATATAACGGGTTTTGACATAATAATGCTGCAGGAAACCTGGGCAACTGACAACAGTTCTCGACGGTTACCATGCCTATGAAATCAAGGCCTCTAAACCGCTCAGAAGGGGACTCAATTGGTGTCACAGGTTACTGAGTGCTCAGTTTTCAAGCAGTTGGGGATCACTTTGCATCTGGAATCCAAAAGTATCATTCTTGTTTTAGCTTATATCCCACCATATACAGTGCAAACACAGATCGAGAGCACATGGTGTCAATTCCATAGTTTCCTTTGTTCCCTACAAATTAACTACCCCAGATCGCCATTTTACCTAATGGGAGATATGAATGCCAGAATAGGCTTAAATGATGATAGCCTGGAAATAAAATGCCCAATATTAAGAGATATTACTTCAATCGCCGCACTCCTCCTGTGTAATGTTGCACCATCCATGCGCAAATGAAGCTGTGCGAAGACACCGCACAGCAAAAACAGACTGCCTACAGCCTCCCTCCAAGCTGTAGGGTGGGCAGAGTGGGAGGAGGCAAGCAGAATACAGCACGGAGGTTCCGTGGGAAAGGTGAAAAGAGCTAAAAGTAATTGGAAAAAAAGCTTCACTACTCCCCCCCAAAAAAACGCTCAACTCTGCCCCCCCTAAAAGCTCAGCAATTTCCAGCGAGGGAACAGCTGATAGGCAGCCTGATAGACATGTGGGGCTGTTAGCCTCTGGGCAATCCTTCCCCCCCAAAAAATTTCTACGTCAGGGCAACCCCCCCCCCCATTTTCTTAATTTGAAGTCCCCAAAAATAGGGGGCGTCCTATACATGGGAGCATCCAATACACAGAAAAATACAGTACATAATTACAAACATAACAGAAGTAGTCATAAACAATAAATAAAACAACAAAAGGTGCAGAACCAAACAGAACAATTTCCACATAAACCAGTGGAATTTGTGTGCATAGAGGTCCTGGGCTGCCTAGATGACAAGACCTCCCCGCCTCTCGGCCTTGCTGTTGTGGTCCAAAGGAAAAAAGAGCAATACATTTGACTCCAGATAGCTTGCATGAGTTGCCGGAAGGTGGCGTACAAGATATCATCCAACTGTCTTAGGGACTCCACTCTGGATTTGCATCGGATTTACTCCTTAGTCTTTTCTTCCCCCAAAGATGTTCCACAAGGCAGAGGGTATTGTCAGAGGCTTAGTGCTGTCCAGCTGGCCATAGATAAGACTCCGGGCTCCCAGCCAGTTCCAAACAATTGATTTATTTGACAAAGTTCAAACGTACATCTCCAGCGTTTCCATTAACCTCCTTCCCCTTGTGCGCAGTTGCTCCCTCTAATGTTACTTCCTCCTTTTTTTCACCCAGCATGCAAGTCTGCGAAAACTCCTCCCCTGACTTCCTGTGTGTACAGCATGACTTGTCCCAGGCTCATCCTCCTCCCCCTCTTCGTCAGACTGACTGTCTGACGACACGTTGCTGATAATCTCTTTAGGCTCTCTATAACTGCTGGTTTCTGTCCTTTCATCTTTTCCCGTTTGCCTCTCCCTGACAGGTATATCTGGGAATGGTATGCCTTTTTATCAGAAGCCTGGATCACACTTGAACAGATCCTACGTAAGAACCTCCGGGACCCCTGTGTGAAGTGGCAGACCAAAGCAGTCTTCTTCTTGAGCCAGAGCAGCAAATGGCGCCCACCATCATAAGCCAAAGTAGATAATGCCCAAGGCTGTTGAGTTATTTTCTGTTGAGGCAGAAAATAATAAACACCTCTCTACCCCATGCCCCATCATTCCCTGGGAGTTAAGAAGCCCCACAACAATAATAAGTTCAGTATCAGCTCCCTGAGGTTGTGGCCTCACTTTGTGTAACGTTATGGAGAGCTCTGGCTGTATGCATGATGCTGGTAAGGCTTGTGTCCTGCAGCAGCACTACTATGGAGGTGCTCAAATTAGCCCAAATTAGCACACACACCAAAAGCTACTTACAATTCTTTTCCTATCCCCTTCATATCTGGTATATTAGCATCGCTAATCCATGCAGAAAATGAACAAAATGCTAATTCAGACTATGCAGTTGAATATAGATTTTTTTGGGGAGGGGATTCTATAGCTGTTTTCTATGTTCAGCAGCACTAATCTTATTATAAAACAATGTCTGTTCATAACCTTCAAATAATGATGCTCCAAATAACTCAGGAAAATTACTATTTTATAAGACTTCCGCCCAGTCTAATTAATGCCCACTATTGTCATGCAACGCTTGATTAGAACTGTCATAAATTCAAGCAATTTCTTTCCTAGGAGCACCTTCCCGGGGGGGGGGGGGAGGATGAATTAAAAACAGACATTAGTTCAAATATAGGGTTTTTAATATTATTATTTTTGCTAGCTAATTATACACGTGTCTCATGAAAAATTATTGCTAGGCCAAGAGGTTCCACCCCATTTCTAACTGCCTCTTCATTGTTTCCTGTCATCTTTTTCAGTCGTAAGAACCATGATATGCAAAAATCAGCTTCAATCAAGGTTTAGTTCAGTTAAAATCAAACCTCCTTTTTATTTGTCTGGAACGTATGTCTGCATATCTGTATGCAAACAGGTCCATGTACTTCATGCATAAGCAAACAGCTCAGTGATAGGATCTGGTTCAAACTAAATGTCCTGGACAGATGAGAAGGGATGTGAACATTAATTTCTTTCATTTTGTGTGTGTGTGTGGCGTGTGTGTATAGAAAACACAAGCCAGGACCATGCATGAACCAGCCACGATGGCAGCCCATTTCACTTGTTTTCCTCCCACAATTCTAAGCGTGTGGAGCAGAGAGTGAAGCCATCCACATGTAGAGGGAATGTCTTCAATGGGGGAGCCTGCTGTGCACATCAGCAGTGGAAGGAGTGTCGATGGTGCTCTCCTGGTGGTGGCACTACATTTGCTGGAACTGGGTGTCGCGCAACGGTAAATTAATCAACGCAGAGTCTTCTTTATAAACAGAATGAAACTTTTACCTGAAGAACATAAACTTGTTCAGAAACAGCATAGTTAAAGAGCATACACAGAGTACTCATAGCAGGTATCTGACTCTTCACAGAGGCACAGTCTTAGTTACTGATTCACTAGAGTCCTGGAGCCACTCTGTCTGCCTTAGCTTTACATAGCAACAACAACAACAACAGCACAACAGTATTCCACAGACTACTCCATACACCATCCATACAGCTCTCTGACTGAGGCCCATAGAGAGGCTGGATACTTTTTATAGGGAGAATGAGTCAAGATGAGTCACAAGTCACAGTGACTTAGCAGTTTGCTGCTAACAGTTAGTAGTTAGCCAGTTTAGGCTTGAATGATTGTGTCGGCCTTGCCTTACTGCTTCTGCTCTTAAGAACCTTTGTCTCATGAAGAAGAAGAAGAAGAGTTTGGATTTGATATGCCGCTTTATCACTACCCAAAGGAGTCTCAAAGTGGCTAACATTCTCCTTTCCCTTCCTCCCTCACAACAAACACTCCGTGAGGTGAGTGGGGCTGAGAGACTTCAAAGAAGTGTGACTAGCCCAAGGTCACCCAGCAGCTGCATGTGGAGGAGCGGAGACGCGAACCCGGTTTACCAGATTACGAGTCTACCACTCTTAACCACTACACCACACTGGCTCTCATGATACTAGGATGGTTTGGGGCAAGGTGGCAGAGAGGTTGGGGGAGCTCGAGGTTGGTGGTAGCTCACAGGTGTGGGATGCTGCTGCCACTGCCAACCAGGTGCTCCCCTGGCTTCACCACCACCTCTCTCTACCCGATCCCTGTACTGGCAAACCCACCACCAGTGGGAGGCTACGGCTTCTAGCCTGCCCCACACATGCTGCAATTACACATGGTTTCAAACTGTGGGGGAAACCTAACCACGCACAATGGATTTTGTCTTTAGATATTCCCCCATTGTGTTGATGGGACAAAGTGGGAACAGGGACAGTGAGTATAGCCATTTCCCCCCTTCACATGATTGCAATTAAATTAAAATCCTCTAAAACCTAGGTCAAGTTAAATTAGTACATCCTACATTAGTGTTTTATAAGACTAGTTCATCATTTTATAAGACCAGGTGCATCATTCTGCTATCACTGCTAGCGGTTGAGCCAGAAAGAACCAGGCCAGGCTAGTTACCTCTAGTAGAAGTTGTGGCTCCAGTTCTTAAAGCACCAAAGTCTTAATGTGACCTGTCAGATGGCAATGGTGGTTGCTTGTGAGTAACCAGTCAGGACTCCGACCTGTCTTTTGCAGGTTTTATTTTGGTGCAAAACTATTTACAGTGCAGTACCACAAGTTTGGACACGGGTGACACTATGGATTAAACCACAGAGCCTAGGACTTGCCGATCAGAAGGTCGGCGGATCAAATCCCTGCGACAGGGTGAGCTCCCGTTGCTCGGTCCCTGCTCCTGCCAACCTAGCAGTTCGAAAGCACATCAAAGTGCAAGTAGATAAATAGGTACCGCTCCGGCAGGAAGGTAAACAGCGTTTCCGTGCGCTGCTCTGGTTCACCAGAAGCGGCTTAGTCATGCTGGCCACATGACCCAGAAGCTGTACGCCGGCTCCCTCGGCCAATAAAGCTAGATGAGCGCCGCAACCCCAGAGTCGGCCATGACTGAACCTAATGGTCAGGGGTCCCTTTACCCTTTACCTTTTACCACAAGTTCATGTCTGCCTCAATCGCTAGCAGAACCCGGGAGTGGTCATTTCCAGGTCCTCCCCCAACATAATAGCTTAGTCACCCCCAGCCTTTTCCTTCCTTCTTTGCGTTTTACACCTCTGCACAGGGTGGGTGATGGAAGAGGTGTGCTTCCCTCCTTACTAGCTTGACCAGGAGTGGTGCTGAGGCTCCCAGCAGCATCCTCTGGTCCCTTCTCCTCTTTCCCACAGGAGGTGTGGCTTTCCCCATCACAGGAAGAGGAACTGCGTCGCGAGATTTTCAGAGGTTCCCTGTAACCCAACTGCCCCTCAGCTTCCCCTCCCTGCCTTCCCAGGCAGTCCCCTGACATCCCCCAATTTTATTTTTTCATTAGGGGAAAAAAACTGCCTTCCCCTTTCATTCTAGCTGCCATTGAAGCCTTACTGCCATTACTGCCATTGAAGTGTCACTGAAGTGCGGGCTGGGGATTGTTAAAATATACACACTTCATATATGTGTACTAGGGGAAGAGTCCTATTAGTTGTGAAAATACCATAAGAATATTGATATTGGCCAAGTCTTTATATATGTGAGATTCAAACATGCTCTATGTGCTCCTACGTCCAACTGAATTGTAATTATTCCCTGGGAAATACATAACAATGAGCAGCTACACCCATACCACAAAAGTCATTGATTCACGCTAAGCTGTACTCAGAGTAGGCCAACTGAAAGTAGTAGGCCACCTGAGGATTGGCAGTTGTTTCATGCATCCTAATTGTAAAAAAGAAACAAAAGTTAAAGAGTGGAATGAACAAAAGGCACCAACTATTCCCTTACTCCCTAATAATTCCCACCCTGCTCTTCCTTTCAACTACCTTGTAGATGTTTATTTTGGAAGTGTTTGCTTATCCTGGAGATGCTTGGTATCAGATCAGTAAAGGCACACAATAGCTATGGCTTTCACATGTAGTTTTACAGATTTCTTGCCTTTGCGCTAGATTTCCACAATAAAACTTTTCAGCCTTTTAGAGCACACCAGCTGTGCCACTCAACAAGAGAAACAAAAAGGTTTCACATTTCTTCTAAAGATGTGCCCTTCGAGGCCTGTTTTTTTCTAACTTACATTCCATTTTAGCTTTCCTTCCCCCGCTATAAAACCCTCAGAGTTCACCTGGAAAACAGCAACAATAAAGATGCAACTGTTAAAAGGCACTTAGCGTACACCTGTTTTTAAGGTGGCCAAGGAAGATGTAAAATACGCTATCAGAATTAAAAATAGTGTGCACATTCAGGATGACATTCTGTATTTTCCTTAGCACTGTGCTTGAAATTATCCTGCTTTTTCACCATTCTTTATCAATTTACAAGAATAGAAACTAGATCCAAAAATTATGAAAGGGAAGAGAGCATAGTGCAGAAATTCTCATCTGTGGGAGTGCAGGTTTCAGTTGTGATTACTGAGGCAGAAATTCTGCAAAGTCAATTATCAGTGAGGCCAGCTTCATGCATGCAATGGTACATCCTGACCACAAAACTGCCAACAACCAGTTTGGGAGGTGCCTCATGTTGACTGTTATAGTGAAAAGCAACTAACAGAGAAGATGCAAGGAAGGCTCTGCACATAAAGCAAAAAAAACCTGGGTTGAATAAGTGTTTTCAAGGACTGTAGATGGCTGAGAGATGATGGGGTGACAGAAGGTGGGTGGGGAAAAGATGAAACAGCCTAAATAACACATTTCCCCCTATATAGCATGTATCATAATGGATATGCTCTCACAGACTTTTTTCGACTCGGCCCTGTAATGCATTACTGCATAAAAGTCTGACTAAATGGGAATTTGGTTTGAGCCCAAGGGGATTTTCTCCCACATTACCCTGCTTTCAAGGTGGCCAAGAGGTGCTTGTCAATGTCCTGTCACTCATTCTACAAATCATCTTTTCAGTGGCCTGCTATTATACAGCCTTCTTGAGTGCCTGTGTTTGGTAAAAAAAAAACAACCTTGATGGGCTTTCCTGTAAGGACAAAGACATGGGGAGCCTATTTGCTGTACACCAGACAAATATATAATCTGAATTCTTTTTACTTTTAAAGAAATATGGGGGTGTGGGTGGTTTAAACATAGAATTGAGAAGTCCTCTTAAAAACAAAATCTGCATCTGCATCTGCATCATCTCAGGTCATCTCAGCTAGCTTCTGTAGCTTCACATTCTTTATAATTAAAGCTCAGGGGAACACATCATGAGGTAACTTCTCCTAGGAGTCTTATTCACATCAGGAAGCACACACAGGAGTGGAGCATGCAGAGCATTGAATAAAAGTTTAATGAAGAGAAAAACGCACATACCACCCACAGTCATTCACAATGGGAAGGTAAGCTCAACCCAACAGTCACCTAAATTATAAGGAAATTCTAAAGTGCCCAGAGAAAGAAGCAGAAAAACAGAAGCTCCTTTCAGGAGAAGAAATGTTTTGAAAAACCGGAGGAGAGAGGTTCGGGCACAGAACTAACTTTCATGGATAAATACCAGCTAGACCCCAGTTTTCCAAGGAGACAGGTGCAATTTGTCAAGTCACAAGTTCCCCCAGCCCTGCTCAAGAAAATGAGTACAGGCACACTCACCCACACACTTACGCACATCCCATTTGCTTGCAATTGCATTCATGCGGGGCACTGTGAAATAAATAAATATATTGGCCTTTCCTCACTCAGTGCTGCTGTCCAGAAGTTGCCTAGGGCTGCTGCCCAAGCAAGCGAAGGCAGCCTTTGATTGACCAATGGCACAGGGTGGGATGTGCCTTCTCTCTGCCTCACGTCCATGCCCACATCCTGGCACCAGTTCTGCTGCCATTGCACACACTGGTTCTCCGCAGGCAGGCAGGCAAGCTCAGGACAGGACAAGCAGTGGCCCCAAGCAATTTCCAGGGTGAGTCTCTCTCTCCCTCCCTCCCTCCCTCCCTCCTGCCTGTGTGACTTCCCTATTAAAGTGGGGTGCTCCCCACATACATGATTTCACTCATGTGGGGGGAGGGGGATGTAACTTTCAAAAAGCAGTATAGGCAGTATAGGCATGATAAATTAAGCTCATATGCCCTGCCATAAAAATATAGAAAATAAAGCAACTGGCAGGTTAAAGGATGCTTAGTGAAGTAGACTATCTAGCAACAGGAGAAAATGATGTTCTAGATATGTAATTTTAAATTTTCAAGGGTTACATGGGAAGACAGAAACCAAAACAGGAAAAGGCACTGGAAGGTGTGTGAAATAATGTAAATGGTATATCTCTTAATATTATTTAAACACTTTATCCCATCTCCAGTTAATTTGCTCCTGTTTGCACACAAATGATGAGACAAACATGGCTTGGGTTTAAAATGAGCAACATTTTGCATTAAATATAAGTAAATCTCCATGGAGGGAAAAGCTTATTTGTTAACAAACAGAGCTTTGGAGACACCAACCAATCATACTGCCCAACTGTCCCGATTTAAGTGGGACATCCCAGAATTAAAGAAGGCATCCCGGCTTCTAATGGGATCCCAAAATGTCCTGCTTTTTGGTCTGGTGCTTTGGTTCAAGTCAGCTGGCCCATGCCATAGCACTGGACCAAAAGATGCTCATTTTTGGTCTCACGCTTTCATGCAAATCAGTTGGCTCCCGCAAGAGCTCAGACCCAAAGAATGAGCATCCTGATTTTGGTCAGCAAGATATTGGAGGGTATGACCTATGTGAGTTTTTTGTCTCGGATAAAGCAAATACTTTTTGCTGCCACTACAATATACAAGCAGGCCATGTCAAGAGCATACACTCCATCCAAAACAATGGTGAGCCCCCAAGAGATATTATTGTTCACTTTACCTTCTTCAAGCTTAAAAATGACTTATTTCAAAAGTTTGGGACACTGGAAGTTATAACAGAAAATTCAACAATAAATTTCTGCCAGGATCTTTGTGCAGTAATGCTGCAACACAGGTGTGGGTTTAAAATTTACACCACCCGTTCAAACAACTTCCACACAACTGCAAGCTAAAAATTATTAAATCAACTGGGACTGCAACCAAATGAAGATAAACAACTGAGAGAAGTAGGCCACAGAGAGGAAGACACAGAACTCAAATAAGAAGACTGGCAGCAAATGAAAGAAAAGGAAGAAAAACAAGACAAAAAAAGACACCTGCGTAAAAGAAAGCAACAGCAGCAAAAACAACACACAGATGGCTTAGTCCCTTCTTCCCTGCCTGATGTCCCACTGAAACTATCAACTGTAAGTTTGACAAAGAGCTCTGAGGTGTATAATCAAAAAAGTGGGGAATTGGGCTATTATTCTCTTATTTGTGTTTGGAGTATAAGCATGTAAAACATGTTCTGCTTCTTGAGGGAGAGGGTATGGGTTAATGTTTGCCTCCCCCAGTTTCATCTTACCTCAGGAGCATTTGGATCATAAAGGAAGAGATTAACTATTCCACTCTCAATCCATAGATGTAGGGATAATTCTGTTGGGAAGGATGGGGGGATTAGGGAGGGGTAAAATTAATCCCTTTTGGAATTCAGAGCATCTTTCTTTTGTGCTGATGGAATATGAAAATAACACTGAAATTACTAAGATGCATAACTCACACTGTTAGTGGCCTGGTCCTAGCTTGAGACTGAAGACCTCTCAGAGATATAGCAGTTATCTCAATGTACCTGACCAAGAGTTTAGATGGGACAAAAAAAGATAATTAGATCCATGTATTTTTACTTACTGCTCCAATGTTGACAGACACTGCCTGAAACACAACAGCATGGATTTGACATTGGCTCATGTCTCGCTCCCATTTCCCCTCTCCATCCCTTCTGCTGTATTTTTTAGAGAACTGTAATAGAAGGGACAGTTTTCTAAATCTACCCTTTCTATCATGTTCTTGGATTCTATGCAGATAGCAGATAATTCATAGCTTTCCTTCAATTCACATACCCTCTCCATATTCTTATATTTGCCTTCTTTTTCATTTCAACAAAACATTTGCCAAGTTAAGCTTTCACAGTACTGAAAGAGGGATCTTGGCAGACATTTGGTTTGGTTGCTAATTCTTCTTCTTCTTCCATCCCATAAATTGCAAAAGGAAACATTGCCACCAGCATACAGTGTTTTCACAATGAGCTATGAGTATAACCTCTTGGCAGCAGCTGACCTATCACTTTGGCCTCAATAGATGCAAAGGGATTTTTAAGTGTGCCTCAAATATATGAGCTCAATTAGTGAGGGGGCAGGGGGGTGTCATTAGAGCTTTGATACTGACTAACCTCAAGATCACAACCCTGCTTAAATTTTGAACTTCTCTGCTTATGTCACAGATATAGAGGTGTACCCAACAGACAGGTGAAAGCTGAGAAGTCTATGTAGCTGTGAGAACATTGTTTGAAAGAAAAGCATTGGTAATTAGATTTTTGAATATGTTATGAGAGAAAATAGTTTCAGTAAAACACACGCAGCATCCTGGCTGTATTTTTGAGCTGCCCACACTATATAACCTGATGTGGCTGGGCTTTGGATTTAAACCAACTATGATAGTATTTTTAGGCTACCTTTTAGGGCCCAGACATTTACAGATGACTTACACGACAACATTCAATTTACATTTTTTTAAAAAATCCCCAAATAAATCTTAAAACAACTAGCAGCAACTTTCAAGTACCAGAAACATTTCAACAAGTTAGTCTAAAACAACGTTAAACAGATCAGTGATTTAAAAGCAACAACAACAGTAAATTAAGGCATTTAAGAAAAAGCAATCCAGAACAGATTTCTTAAGGTCCACTTATAGGCTTTTCAAGAAGAAAGCAGGTGCAATTCAGCACAGAGGGAATTCCATAATTGGGGGTCAGAACAACAAAAAAGAGCCTTTTTCTCATGCTTGCTTATTAAGCAGAGGTTCCATTACTGTTTTAATTGGACTCAATGACTAGCCTTACACATTTCTATAAAACATGAAAACTTTTTATTTATTGATTTTATGTTAGCTAATTATTATTTTCACAACTCTGCCTTGGTTATCAGACAATGCTTTATATCGGGCAGGGGTGTGTGTGTGTAGAGAGATCTAAACTGACTGACAATCCCAATCCATTGTATCATATTGACATAATTTGCACATTTTTAAATTTATGTATTAATTCATATATTTAAATACGTCTTAACATCAACCACCTCTGTATATATAAAGGTAACAAATGCTGTGCAGTGGATAAACAGATATAACAGATGATGAAACTGAAAAAATACTATAGCAAATAAAACAAAAGAATCCCTCCAAAGCAAAAACATAGGAGCACATTTTGAAAACAACTTTAAGAGTCAGAGATCCCCGACTACCAATGGCTTGCTGAATCCATTGTTTTAACAAATGAGTTGTCCAGTTAACCAGTTAACAATGAGTTGTCCCATAGCCTATCAATCAATCACGAACAAATAATATCTTATGCCTGCAAAGTTTGTTTTGCTTTGTTTTTCAGATGGTCTTTCCTCATACCTTTGTAGTTTGGTGAGGTCTGGAGTAATCAAACAAACCATGATTAAGAGTGCTAGGTACACATGTAATGCCAAACCATACTCAAAACAAACCAAGGTAGACAGGCCAACAAAATATCATGGCTTCAGATCACAATTTGTTGGCAATAAACATATTGTTACAGGCCACCTCAATCTCCGAGCTGTGTGAGATTCCAGGGGTACCAGGCATGCTTACCAAGGGCTGTGTTTCCTTTTGGACAATGGCCTTCTTAATGGGTCATCACCCATTTCTTTGCACTCTTTTAATGGTCCATCTCTCCAGGCAATTAGTTCATCAGGAAGCCAACTTAGTTTATTTCTTAACATGGCTTATATTTTAACATGCTTAAATTGAATGATGGTACCCCAGAATTAGAATGGAGATCCAGAATTAGAAGTGGAGTCCAGGCACTCCACAAACTGGTTATAATACCATTGTTAAGTCTATAGGTAGGCTTCACACATAGCATTAAGCCATTATTTAATAGCTTAATAAACCATGATTTAGTGTTATTTTTCAAACCAGGACAGTTTTGTAAACATTTTTCTATACTCTCAAATTCTTGGATATTAGAACATTTGTATTCAATGTGCTGAGGCTTCTGGGGAAAAAAATGCTTTTCTTGTTTTCAACATAGGCAGAAAAGATCAGTAAAATATAGGCTAGATAACAAAGAAAAAGTATATCTATATATAGGCTATAAGGTTATTTGGTCAGAAAGTGTTTCAGGACTTGGTCAGACAAGTTCAGAGATTAAACAGCTCATTCGTTTCCTAAGGCTCCAGAGTTTATCTGGGCTTAGCCATGTTCATCCAGAAATCCTTAAACATTGCCCTTTGAGAGTGTTTAGCTTTTATATGAGCAGTAAATTGTTTCCAAAGCTCGGCATCAAAAAGTTTTGTATTAAAAGTCCTCTCTCCATATATGCAGAGAGTCTCCTTTTACAATCCAAGCTGTACAATAAAATAAGGTTTGATTGACACAGCAAACACACATTATGACTAGACCAAACTTCTGTTCAAAACTGAGTAAATCTGGCAATATTGTTGATTATGTGACCAGTCAAGAGATCTAGTGAAAAAATGGGATCAACTGGTTGCCTAGAGTAGACAGAGGCAATATAGGAGCAAAGGATCGCAATTCTGGAGGCAAAATGAAGTCTCTGAAAAACTGAAACAGTCTTCCGAAGTCTGCTTAACATAAGCACGTAAGAAAAGCCTTGCTGGATCAAGCCAAAGGCCATCTAGTCTAGTATCCAATTCTCAGTGGCCAACCAGATACCTACGGGAATCACAATACCCAGAGTGGTTTAACAATCAGTCCTTCTTTCCCAGGGAACGCTGGAAATCGTGGGCTCCTAATGATCTCCGTATCACCCTGTAACTATGGTAGGGATTCTTCTGTAGCCCAAAGCTCTCCTAGTGGGGCTTATGTATTCACTTCCTCCTCCTATGAAGATGTTCCTCCCAACGGAGACTGGAGTTGACACCTTTGACCAGCACAGTGGTACTTTGCTTTATGAACTTAATCCGTTTCGGAAGTCTGCTCTTAAACCAAAGCGTTCTTAAACCAAGGCGTGCTTTCCCATAGCAGCGGGGGACTCAATTTACAACTGGAACACACTCAGCAGGAAGCAGAACATGCTTCCATGGCAAAGTTCACAAACCAAAACAACTACTTCGGGTTTGCAGCGTTCTTAATCCAAGTTGTTCATAAACGAAGAAGAAGAAGAAGAAGAAGAGGAGGAGGAGTAGTGGTTTGGATTTGATATGCCGCTTTATCACTACCCAAAGGAGCCCCAAAGCGGCTAACATTCTCCTTTCCCTTCCTCCCCCACAACAAACACTCTGTGAGGTGAGTGGGGCTGAGAAACTTCAAGAAGTGTGACTAGCCCAAGGTCACCCAGCAGCTGCATGTGGAGGAGCAGAGATGCGAACCCAGTTCACCAGATTACGAGTCTACCACTCTTAACCATTACACCACACTGGCTCTCACTTAAACCACACTGGTTTAAGAAGCTGTTCTTAAACCAAGGTACCACTGTATAAAGCTCAAGATCTCCAACTAGAATGTCATTTGGTCCTAACGTTCGAGTCACTATTTCAAGGGTGTCAAGGGTATATGTCAAGGGTGGGGAATCTGTGAACCCCCAGATGTTGCTGGAGTCTCTAATTCCCAGCATTTTGGTGACTAAGGCTGCAATCCTACACCTGGTTTCCTAGGAACTGACCAGAATAGAGTTGTGCTGTATAAGGTCAACTTATCTTACCTTACCATATCTACGTAGCATAGGTTGCTGTATTTGAGATATAATATCATGTAAACAGCCTTATCAATCTACTTTTTAAAATTTAGTTTGCTTTGCTATGCAGTGGGGTTTAAATACACCTATTAATTAAATAATTAATTACAAATGCACAGTGAAGTGTTCTGCTTCCCATTCTCCATATTTCATTTCATCACTGCAACTTTATTTCCCTTTAAATGTTTCTCATCTCATTTCATCTTATAATTTCTTCGCCCTTTTCAACGTCTTCAAATCACATTGATGCTTAGGTGTGGGGGCACCTAATTCAGTGTAGCTAATTGTCTGGTAAATGAGCAAAATGAAAAGAAAAATGTAGACAATTATGTTGTTTAAAATATGTCAAGGTAATTGTCACTAAAAATATCCCAAAGACTACGGTAAAGTTAATCTTTTCCCTGTCACGTGGTATGTTATCTAAACAAATTACCATGGGTTTGAGAAGTATGAATTGTTTTGACTTGTACTTTGCTTATTTATTCTCTAAATAAGCCTCATTTCCCCCCGTCCTTAAATATAGATACTTGCGGGGAGGGGTTGCATATTCCATGGCATGTTACTAATTTTGTTCTCAGCAAAGGTTATTATTGTATCAAAAGCCTTCAAAAGCCTTCTGAGAAGCCCTTAGGAATGTAAATACATATTTTTTATTTTATGCTAACAGGAATAGATCTAATAAAGATTTATTTAAAATATTATTACGATTATTATTATTATTATTATTATTATTATTATTATTATTATTTATTTCTTGCCTGTCACCAGTAGGTACCAGGTCAGTTACAAGAATTATTTTTTTTAAAAAAAAATCAGGATTAAAAACAGTTAGAATAAATTACAATCACAGGAATAGACAGAGGGAGGATGTCCAGAAAACACAGAGATCAGGTGCCAAAGGCCACAGTAAAGAGGCTTGTCTTCAGCATTCACCCAAATCTGTATAGTTAAGAAGCCAGAAGCACCTCTGTGGGGAGGGAATCCCACCACTTACTGTATGAGCTGCCACAGACCTCCAAACCACCACTGCCTGAACGTCTGAGGGCAGTGGCACTACAAGCAGTGGTTCTGCTGTGCTTAACATCTGAGGTCTGAATATGACGTCCCCTGCCCTCAGGTTTAGAATCTATAAGACATGACACAAAAGGGAAAGGGATTGGGAGGGAGAAGGAAAGAAGGTACTTCAATCACTATTATTGTGATTGTACTTTGTTTTTATTATTGTGTTTTAATATTGTAACCCTCACTGGGATCTTAAGGTAAAAGGCAGGTTAGTTGTTGTTGTTGTTTGTTGTTGTTACATATAGGGTTCTTGCAAGGACCACCCAGAAAGGAAATATTTGAAGGAGAGATGGAGCAAAACATTACTGGTCTTTTAAGAGAACAGTCATACCTCATGTTACGTTTGCTTCATGATACGTTTTTTCAGGTTGCATTCCACGGCGACTCGGAAGTACCAGAAAGGATTACTTCCGGGTTTCACTGCTTGCACATGCACAGAAGCGCAAAATGATGTCACGCACATGCGCAGAAGCGGCGAATCGCGACCTGTGTGTGCACAGATGCGCCACTGCGGGTTGCATTCTATTCATGTTGCGAATGGGCCTCCGGAATGGATCCCGTTCACAACCAGAGGTACCACTGTAGAAGGAGAGGCCCTAAAGTACCATCACAATCTCCCTCAAGCCTGGCGGAATGGCTGCCGCTGAGGGTTGAGGGAGGAGCCAGGTGAAGTTGGTCTTTCAGCATTTGACTGCTTCCATTACATCATTGACATGCAGAGATATTGTGGCCCAACATGATTGCTGGGGGTTGATGGGAGCTGTAGTTCAGCAACATCTGGAGGTCCAAAGGTCCCCTGGAGCTGCTTTAAAACACTAAGCCACACTGGCTCTTGTATTTTCAAGAAAGTACAAAGAGTACAGTTGGGTGGAATTGTGAGGAAGAATAAAAATACAATGAAATAAACAGAAAAATGTGCAGGAGAGGCAGAAGTAGCAGAAGGCAGACATGAATTAAAAAGAAGTGAATTAAAAATAAAGGCAATTGCAAAAGTGTAGGAAAGGAGGCTGTAATGAACTGTTTTACTGTTACATTATTTTCTGGCTCCCTGACTTAAAATATGCTGGAACATTGCTGCGCTGTGGTAGTATGCTGTTGCCTCAATGTGGCATTAAGCCTTTTTATTGCACTGAATTGGCATAGTTGATGGTATATCCCAACTAAGTAATTGTGTTCCAGTGCAGTAGGTTTTGTGATTGGAGTGTTAATTATCTTATTACAAGATAGTTAAAGCATTTAGCATCTATGGTGCAACTCCACTGACATCTTTACCATGCACAAGGCTATTACAGTCTCTACTAATGAGTCATCATACCACAGAATGAATCCAGAACTGGAACAGCAGATGGTGTCCCGATGCATAAATTCCCTTCTCCCATAAGTGAACCTATGTGAGGTGCAGTTAATCTGTAGAAGAGAACAAGAACTATCACAACATAGAGGCAGGACCTGTCAATAGTACATCTATGAAGGGCAACCTGCAATCATCCTCAACTGTAATAACTCATCCTCAGGAAAGTTACAGTAAAAGTCCATTAACATTATGCTGAAAATATCTCCATTAATTTAAAATAAGTAGGAGCTGTGTAACCAAAACTGATTATGACACTTTTAACTTCTTAAGTGGCTTTTATCCTAAACTTTATAAACCAGACAGAGCAATCCATAATATTGCTGTAATGCCTAACTAACAGCATTTAATGATGTCTGATCATTAGGTTAATACATAAATTAGGCATTTTGTAGCTCAGTAAAAATAAAGATAGCATTTTATATTTCATTTTTTCTGCTTTTCATGAGCTGTTAACTTTTGGTTTAAATGCAGAGTAGAACACTCAGCTCTGAATGCTACATCCTGAACAGGCTACATTTGTAAAAATTCCCTGTTCTATACAACTGTGAAAGACACAGGAGCCATGCTGTCCTTTGCCTCTGGTCAATCTACTATTTTATGTTTGTGTAATGGAGCTTTTTGGACATTTCTGTGTATATTATGTTTGTGTAATGGACTGTGGACACTAATGAGAAATGATGGCGCTCAGTACCTTGTCAGATGAACCCATTTACAAAGTAAATTTGCACAAGGAAAAGAAAATTGATGCATTTATGAATTCACTGTCTCAGGATGCTAGTTTATCATTTTGCTACTGCTGAGATAACTGCACCCGATCAGATAAAAAGGCTGATAAAACTTGAAGAACCCGAACATAAATTTTACCACTAGAATCTATGAAGACAGATGGCCACGCATCTCACAAGGCTCAAGTATTTATGATACACACTCAAGTTGGTCCACAATCTAGTTAAGCCCATGTAATTCTGTTTCAGGGGAGATATCAGAGGCATTATCTCCTTTGTTGAATTGACTAGAGTAAGGAGTCTCCTTCTGCTCTTCTGTTTTTGCTGGAGAGAGACAATGACGTTACTTGCTAGCTCCCTTACTGGTGTGTCGTGCAAGCCTTCCATGACAGCATTTTGCACATACATTAGCTAGCTGTAAGATAAGTCAGCATTATCAAGGCTTTCATGATTTCATTTGGCTTTTGACACAATGTTCCCTCAATGCAGCCACACTTTTCTCTGCTGCTCCAGCAATATCTCCACTTTCTGCTCTCCTCCCAAGGGTCCCAAACAGCTGGTATACTTCCCAACTATGGTGACCACCTCCCATTTTTATTCACCCAAAATGCAATGACCAATATATCACATATGGTGGCATAGCCGAATCAGGTCAGTGAGGTCACCTTCTGAGCCACTGGGGCCCTCAGCTAGTGGCTGCCCACTGGTGCCAGGCCTAATTATTATCTCCCACATTGCAGGTGGAGGGACTAAGACTAGGAGTGCCGTGCCCTGCCTAGAAGCCAAACTCCACATGGTGTCAGTCATGTAGCTCCACTTTTAAGTGTAGGGTTTTCTTTGCCCGGGTGGTATGCTTGCTGATGTGGATCACACAACTGCCAAACAATTTAAACAATTTGGACCTTTGGGGGGAATGACAATTGAGGCACAGGGAACTGTGACCTCCATCTCTCACTGTCAGAGACCAGGCTGAGGAGTACAGCTCTGATGAGGAATGGTGGGAGCCTCCCTCTCCCCCTACTCTTGACCAGGATCCTGAAGCTGCCCAGGAACAGTGGAGCAGTATAGATTTCGAACAGTGGTTTGCAGAGGGGCATAGTTCTGAAGACAAAACTTGGGAAGAACTGGGGGGTGAACAGCAAAGTGAAGAAGAACAGGAAGAGAGAGAGCTGACAGACTCTCTCTCGCTGGAAAGTATTCAGCCTATCAGTCCAAGGTCACGTCACACAGATAAGGTGGCTGCACGAAAGGCAGGGTGGTTGCAAGATCAGGTTGCCATTAGAAGTGACTAGGGGGGAAGTGGGCGCAATCATTAACTGGGAACACCTTTATTCCAAGAATGGATGCTTTGTTCTTTTGCTGTGATCATCAAAGACTCTTTAAATGGTAAGCGACTCTTTTTGCTTTGTCCTGCTTATCTGCAGCCAAAGTGGGGCATAACTGTCAACTTTTCCCTTTTCTTGCGAGGAATCCTATTCGGAATAAGGGAATTTCCCTTTAAAAAAGGGAAACATTGAGGGCTATGAAGTGGGGGAGGAAGCCAAGTCCCCGGAGCCTGACACCCACACTCTAGGATCCCGATCCAGATCAGGGTCCCCACACTGGTTATTAACACAAGCAAACTTTGCATTTAAGGGTGTGCCACATATAATCTGTCCCTAAGTGTGTGAGTTCACAGAATAGGAGCCTTTCTGATTTAGAACTTAGCTATGACACTACAACTCTCTCAGATTAGTGCCTGAGTAGTGATTGCACTGACAAAAGTTGTCTCTGGCTTCACCCTGGCATGACAGCTGGTATAAATGTTGAGTATAGTGTTATATTCCAAGTTGGGCAGCATCTCAAAGGAACTGGGCCAAAGTATGACTTTCTGTAGAATTTTAAATTGTAGGCAGAGAAACATGCTAGCTTCCAAATAACTTCAATGCAAAGCTCAACTGCATTTTTCTTCTAGCGTTGTTTTATTTCACTGCTACTACAGTTGTTTTCCCCACAGTCTCTATGGGAAACCATAAAATTTTCATTTCTGTGCTAAATATTTAAATCATATCAGACCATTTAACATTTTACAGAATCAACATGAAGGAACTATGCAATTACTTTCCAAGTTTTACAGAGAATATAATTCTGAGTGAAGCAATCTTTTTAAAAAAATCTCATGAACTGGAAGATATTTGCTCCTCTCCTAACATTAAGGAAAAACTTCCCTCCTGTGTGTATGAGAATGTAAGCTAATGACAAACCTCCAAATCTGGTCTATCTCCTCAAAACTTATGCCATTTTTTGGTGCTAGTTTTGTGCCACAAACACCATCTTTTGAGGCGATACCAGATTTGACAGCTTGGTATGTGACAGGACTGTGATTATGAAATGGAATAAACCTAGTCAAGCACACTGGACATTTAAAAAAACAAAACCCAGTCTGCCCCCCACCCTCCTGTCCATGTCCACAGCTTGTGTGGCTGAGTGATAAGCAATGTTCATAAATGGAACCAGCCACAGTGATATTTCTTTCTCTGTTTCTTTGTCTACTAATGGATTGCACAGGGACTAGCCCAAACCTTTTTGCTTCCAAAAGTGAGCTCAGGTAACATACCCCATTGAACCCAATTCACATATTTAAGGGAGTACAAAGGAAACCTACCAGCTTGTCACACTTTTCCTGGCTAAAGCAGGCCACCGGCTGAAAGCAATAAATGCTTCTTTACATAATGCATAGTTAAACTATGGAATTTGCTCCTCTGAGAAGTTCCGATGGCCACCAACTTGGATGGCTTTCAAACAAGATTAGATAACACCGTGGTGTATAAGGCTATCGTTTCCTGGGAATTCCAACTGAGGAGAGTGCTGTCATGCTGAAATTCTGCCTGTGAACGTCCCCTAGACTTCTAGTTGGCCACCTTCTGTGTGAACAGATTCTGGACTAGATGCACCTTTGGCCTCATCCAGCGGGATTATTTTTATAGGATTTTAATAAAAGGTAATGAATTAATAGAGGGGGAAAAGGAGTTCAACAGTTTTAGATGGGAATCAGAAAAGAAGCAGAGATTATGGCTCGACAAGAGGCAAATGATTAAATACCATTCCTTAGTTGAGATTGTCAAAGCAGATTTGTTACTGCATATATAGTTTTAGGAAAGCAGGACTATGAATCTTCTGCAGTGGTTGCATAGTTTATTGTGCAGAGAAAAGTGCTCACTCTAAGAACAATAGCAGACAGAACTACAAGGTGCAAATATATTTTCACACACCTCTCAAATTTATAAAGAGCAACTGCTGTCAGAAAAATAATATTACTTGGTCACTTTAATAGCTTTTTTCTCCCCATGGCAACCACATCTGACTGCAGCAGAGGAAAAAAACCACTTGCAATATGATCAGTTCATTGAGCTCGCCTTTCAGTGTTTGGGCTATTAGGCCAGTTCTGTTTCTCTGAGCATTCAAGCAGATGAAGGAATCACCCCAATTATTCCTACTCTTGCTTTTCTTAATACTACAGTCATTGTGTTTTCCTGGAATCTCTTCAGGGACAAACTGCCTGGCATGTATCAGTTTCTTAAAGGCTTCGCTGTAAGGAAGTTTGACTCAACAGTACTGTTTCAGTGAAAACATATCTACTGTCAAATTCCTGCCCTCTTTTAAAAATCTGCTTATGTATCTTGTGTTACTAGTTTGTTTGCATACCATCACCAGTAACCAGTAGCATTTAGCCCAAGGACACATGACGCAATAGCAGAAAGTGAAGCACTTTAAATATACTAGGGTTGCCATATTCCCAAAAGTGAAAATCCGGACCGAGTTGTTGAGCTTTTGGGTGGGGGAGCATCTTCCCCAAAAACATTTGTTTTGGGTCTTTTCTTACATTTTTAAAGGAATATATATATATATATATATATATATATATATATATATCCCAACTTACCATGCATCCAGGACATATTGCCAATTCAGCAAAAATCTGCCCAGACACCATTTTTGTGAACAATTCCTGGATGTACGACAGCCCTAAAATATATGCAAAGCAATTTCCCTTCTTCACAAAGGATTCACAGCAGATCCACACAATCCTGAGGGCCACTGAACACATTACATTTTTCAGGTATAAACAATGTGTTTTAAAAGTACCAGTACAATAATAACCTGCTCATATAGCTAATACATATTTCTGGTCATGTATATTGTGTGTCAAGGTGCCCAAACCACCCTTGAAATAATTCACAATAGACACTGAATTATGGTTTAAGGTTTTTTGGCATAATTTTGGTCACAACTTTATTGATTACAGCTTGTGAGTGGTTGCTTAGTCATTGGTTCGACTATCTGATTCTGCGCTCAGGCAGGACCAGAACTGACAACTGCAGCACTGCAGAAGTCAGTAAGGGAAAACAATCTGGGGGAGGACTGAGCTGTACACCAGTCTCTAACCTGACCCCCCAAAGCTCCCAGGGGCTCTGGTGTGAACCTAGCCCCTTGACAGGGGTTCGGACAAGAGCAAAGCAAGCTCCTGGATTCCTTTAATGGAAACCCTTGCAGCAGCAACTTGGAGGGGCAGGCACAGCCAACCACATCCCCTCCACCAAGCAGTAGAACCAATGCCTAACCGCCAACCTTTCAAAGTTGTGACGATTTGCTATGCAGTAGGCAAAAACCAAAAGGCACCAGCCAATCAGCCAAATGACAAAATTCCTACCAGGCCCCTGCTCCAAAGCAGATGACCCTATGACAGGCATAGCAAGGTCAATGCACACCCTAAATATAGGGATGGAGGGTGTGTGATCCTGTGCATGCAGCGAAAAGAGGAAGCTCAACGACACATGCTCGGATATACGGTAAATACACTAAAAAGTCTAATTTATTTTAAAGGATGCTTTGGATCTAGTGTTTTACTATACAGTGGTACCTCGGGTTAAGTACTTAATTTGTTCCAGAGGTCCATGCTTAACCTGAAAATGTTCTTAACCTGAAGCACCACTTTAGCTAATGGGGCCTCCTGCTGCTATCACGCTGCTGGAGCACGATTTCTGTTCTCATCCTGAAGCAACGTTCTTAACCCGAGGTAATATTTCTGGGTTAGCAGAGTCTGTACCCTGAAGTGTATGTAACCTGAGGTACCACTGTAATAGGAATGGAAAAAGGGAGATAGTCTAGCCACAAAGCCTGCATACAAAAACCGGGGTGGGGGGGAATCATCATTGCAATATGCAAAAACTATTTCGGAGCATAGGAAGCTGCCTTATACTGAATCTGACCCATAGTCCATTTGACTCAGCATTGTCTACACAGCCTGATGCTCCAGAGTTTCAGGCAAGACTCTGTCCCAGCCCTAACTGGAGACGCATGCAGAAGGTCCCAGGTTTTATCTCATTTATGTTATGTGTAGATGCTGAACAATAAATGTGACAGTGGTCACATCAAGAGGGAACACCAAGATAGGATGAAGTTCCCCATTTTTCTACCCTTTATAAAATTCAAGAGAGTTCAGCTTCAGCATCTTTTCGACTTGTAATACTATATCTTCTGATAATTTCATGCAACGGTTTAAAATAATCCACAGGTGCCTGTTAAATTAGCATATTTTTAATGAGGCAGAATACAGAACACACTACAGGACAACTCACGCCCTACTGGGTCCCACATTGCAGGGTTGTGAGCCGACTTGCTTGCTGGATAATAAGTAGAAGAATGCAGCATGAATGCCCAAAGAGATTTGAAAGCAGCTGTTGCACCTTGGAGCTTTCTCTTATGAAAAATTTCTATTTATATATACTCAAGGAAAATAAAAAGCAACCTTTCCCCAAAAAGTTTTGTAAAACCTTACATTAAAAAATAACCATCACAATTAGAAGTTGTAATGTATCCTTTACTGTGATTTAACAAGTAGTGACAGGAAAAAAATAAATTCAGTTACTGGGTTATCTATATTTTTAAAAATGATAAATGACTGTCAATCAGCTAATTAAAATTTTTGTTTTTGACCATTATAATGGTATACTAGCTGCATCCCTCTCAAAACATGGAAATAATGGTTCTTCAGTTGAGCTTGAGCATTTTCAACCTCTTGGTAGGCTTGGCCCAGGATATTTTGCAGGTGAATTGTTCCAACTACTAAGAGGTCCCATTTTTTTGGCTATTATGCGGTAGGAAGGAGAAGAAAATCAGTTCAGTTCTCATTTAAAGGCAAACCTCTCTAATTCACATTTTCCAAAACACTACATGAACTGAAATACAGCTATGAGGAACCCAGTCGCCTTCTAAATCCGGCCTGTGGACGGTCTGGGAATCAGCGTGTTTTTACATGAGTAGAATTTGTGCTTTTATTTAAAATGCATCTCTGGGTTATTTGTGGGGCATAGGAATTCGTTCCATTTTTTCTCAAAAAAATATAGTCCAGCCCCCCCACAAGGTCTGAGGGACAGTGGACCGGTCCCTTGCTGAAAAAGTTTGCTGACGCCTGCAAAAGACCATTGCAAAATCTGGAGAAGTGTGTAATATGACTGGGAGTCGCGTTCCGATTTGTAAGCAAGTTTAGGACCCAGCCATTCTCCTACGAAAAGCAGGCAAACGAAGTCTTCTCCCAGCCCGAATAGAATCTCTCTGACACAGTCCCAAAGCATGGTTTGAGGGCACATGATGCAATTGAATCTAATCAGGTTTCAGTCTGGTTAGTGACTGAGCTTCATAATGGAAGCGAGGTGGAATATAAACAAATCTGAAATCTCGGCTGTGTCTTGAGGAACAGAATTCTCCCCTCCAAACCTAGTGCCATTTTCTCCTACAAATCAGTCCTCAAAGAAGGTATATCAAGGTGTTATTTTCCATGACACAGTCATGGGGTAGCCCATTGACTGATATTCAGAACAGAGGACACCACCAATCAAAACAGTGTAAAGCAGAAATCCAGGTGTTAAAACTGCTGAGACTAAGACATCCCAAGGCAAAGTATTCAGCTATTCAGTGTATAGAATAGTGAGAACACAGCACATATTAAATACTGTTCTCAAAACATTTTAATTATAAATTGAATCTTAATAAAAGGAAACCCTGTGCATCAAAAACACTACAGATAGCCTCTCTGAATCCGCAAATCATTTTAGATCAACGACGTTACCAGGGATTCAAAATGACTGATAATGTTGAAGTTCCATGTTGAAATCTAATGAACTGGGATACCTCATGAGAACAGAGTCTTTCTCGCCACTGGGCACCAGGCTAAAATTAATAACATGAATCACTTCACACCATGTAAACGGCAGCAGGGGTTAAACAACACATAACCACAGGAACCAGAGAAGCACTTGCCAGACATACAAAATCCCTAATTTAACTGTAATCATTTTAGAAAATGTAATGGAGATGTGACAGAAGGCACGTTGGCTAATTCTCAGCAAAACAAGGCATCGAAACTTGCTTTATATTGATGTGGATTGCTGGTCAGTGCCACACAACATTCATCTCTTCAGCAGTTTTCCAAAAGTCTGACAGAGGTCCTTCCTAGCCCTGACACATTAAGTCCTTTTTTAACTGAAAAAACCAGCACCCAGACTTTGGCATAAACACCACATGTGATAGAGGTGCCATATTTCAAGAGGAAAAATCTGGACACCACAAAAGTTGTTGACGTGTTGTTGTCTTTTTAGGAAAACCCCAAAATTGTTGAGCTTTTAATTACGAAAATGACAAAAAACCGTGATTTCTCGGTTTACTCGCCAAAGATTCACCGCCTTCCGGAAATTCCAGGTGTCACTTCCACCTTTCAAATCCCGACAATGTCTGGAAAATCCTGGACATATGGCAGTCCTACACTGCTGTCTTGTCAGCCCTAAAAAAGAGAATTTCAATAGGTGTAGCCTGCATTGTAAAAGAATTAATGACTTCTGTAAGGTACAAATCAGACAGAGGAAGTCTTATTTTTCTCCCTCTATGGAACTTTTTTTTTTTACCCATTATTTTTAATCTTGGATTTTATTTGCTTTTATCTTGTAAGCTGTTATGAAGGACCTTTGGAAGAAAAACAACCTAAAAATAGAAATAAATAAAATATTTGGTTTAATTTAGGTGTTTATATAGATATATAAATTAGTTATAATGTGAAATAGGAGCCAAGGCAATTTGGGCGTTTGGAACATCTCACCTAGAAAAAATAAAAGTCTGATTGGCTCACATACCTCATTTTCTTGATAACATACGGCCACCCATTAATTGTCCTCTCTATTTAGAAAAAAGAAACCCCACACTAACATTGCAATACATTGTTTAAATAGACTCTCAGCTTGAGTTGCTAGGAACAAAGGTGGCTAAAATGGAACTGCTAGAGGGTGTGAAATTAATAAAGTCTAAGTGAAATTAACATGCTGTGTGACAAGTTGACAATCTAACAAGCTGATTACTGTATCCCAGGAGCAATTATCACATAGCAAAGGGAGAAAGAAATATATGAGTGAAAGCAGCTAAGAAATATGCAGCGAAAGAGAAAGGATAGAACTTAAAAGCAACCCATTAAATGTCATAGATGGAAAAGCATGCTACTTTATGGCATTTAAAATGCAGCAAACAGGTGAGCAATTAGCCAAATAACCTGCATCAGGCACATAGCAGATGGAACGGAATGCAATTACTGGGTCTTTCAACTTACTGCACCTTCAAATCAATAGCACCAGAGACTTAAAATAAAAAAGGCTGGGCAATTCAATAGGATAAAAGTAGTAATACAAAACAGTTAGTCCCAAATTGCAGGGGGCTGGCAATTTTTGGCTAAAATATTGAGAGCCCTGAAACTAGGACTGCAAGTTTTATTGTGAGGTTTATTTCAACTCAGAATCTGTTGATAATCAACAAACCCTCATTTTAAAGTTATTTGCTGGACTGCCTCAATTCTGCCTCTGAATGAGAAAACAGTACCAGAGGTCTTCCTCAAGTGCTGACTCGATCGGTCAGGGAGGTTTGTGGCTTTGAAATTGTCTCCTTCAGATCTACATCATGGTAATATATTGCAAGGATTTCCGAAGTTTTTCTTCTATTGGCCTTTCATTTCCAAGATTGTTTACCTTTTTATTGCTGAGTTGATACAGTTCTAATTTGTTTTTGTGGTCTTGTTTATTAATGGTCTATTTATTCATGGATTTTTGTATTAGTTGCATTCCCCCCTCAAAAAAGCAACTTTTACCATTAAATAAATTAAATGAAGACCATTAAATAAATTAAATACAAATATATATATATATAACATACCCTCCAACATTTCTCAGATAAAAACAGGAACATTATATTCTATATCAGGAAACCTCTCCTGTGTTTGATCTCGTTGCAGACATATATGTCATATATGCATATACAGCTGTCACCTTGAGCCAATTACAACTTCTGCCCTGAACCTACCCCACACGATTGTCATGAAGAAAAAATGTGCAATGGAAGAGATCATGCACAAACCTTCAACAGATAAATGGATTGAAATAAAAATTTAGCTGTAAGCTGCTGCCTTGAGTCCCTGTCAGGGAAAAAGGCAGGATACAACAATAACATCAACTGTGAGAATGACCAGGAAAATATCAGAGAGTAAATCCTATTGAACTCAGTGGGACTTAGTTCTGAGTAAAAATGCTTAGTACTGTGCAGTGTAAAGCTGTACAGTCTTTACCCTGGGAGTAAGCTCCATTGCATATAGTGGGACTTCTGAGTAGACATGCAAAGGCTTGCAGTGTAAGGCTCCATGAGCACTCCACATGTTTCCAAAATTGGCTGGCTGCTGAAGCATTGCAATTAAGGAAGGTAAAATGGTTTGGGGGACGCGGGTGGTGCTGTGGGTTAAACCACAGAGCCTAGGACTTGCCAATCAGAAGGTTGGCGGTTCGAATCCCGGCGACGGGGTGAGCTCCCGTTGCTCAGTCCCTATTCCTGCCAACCTAGCAGTTCGAAAGCACATCAAAGTACAAGTAGATAAATAGGTACTGCTCTGGTGGGAAGGTAAATGGCGTTTCCGTGCGCTGCTCTGGTTCACCAGAATCAGCTTAGTCATGCTGGCCACATGACCTGGAAGCTGTACACCGGCTCCCTCGGCCAATAAAGCGAGATAAGCGCCGCAAACCCAGAGTCGGTCACGACTGGACCTAATGGTCAGGGGTCCCTTTACCTTTAAAGTGGTTTGGATACATTTCGCTTCAAAATTCTTAGAAGGGCTTCGTATGCCAGCCTCACCATTTCCTTCATTGGTGAGGACTGCATATATTCATCTACACACACCACTTTTAATTGTTCTCTGAGACGTGAAAGGGAGGAGAAAGGAAAATTAGGACATTCCAGAATCAAATCAGAAACTGGGACGGCTTTAATTCTGGGATTGTTGCTGGAAAATCGGGACACTTGAAGGATATGAAATAATCAGTGGAGTTGCCACATGTTTAATTGTTGTGCATATTTGAGGGGTTTTTTATTACTGCAACAGGGGATGTAAAAGGAAATATTAAAAGTGGTCCTCCCCCTCCCAACCAGGAGTGGTAACTTCTGTTTTTTCCACTGTTATGCTACCTTCAAAACCTCACATTAATTGCACTTTTAATAAAGTGCAGCTGTAAGTTTAATCAATTAATTGATTCCCTCTGGTGATTTCCCCAGAGCTGGCCCCACTATGAGGCAGCCACCTCAGACAGCTGATTTGTCATGACAGGGGAGAAAATTGTTAGTTAGGAAGAAAGCAACAATATTATATTAACTTTCAGGTGCCTGTGAGATTTTCTGCCTCAGTGCCAAAATAACTTGGCTGCCCTGGGGTATTTTGCCCCTTGACTGGAATGGACTAGGTAGAGATGCTGTACCACCTCAAGCAACAAAATGTTTTGAGCCAACCCTGGCCTTCTGCCACATAGTAGGCATGGAATCACTGAAGGTAGTTTTTACCCAAACTTCTGAAATACTTGGATCTGGTTCTAGGGACAGCTGAGGCTCAAGACAGGAATAATAACAACAACAACAACAACAACAATTTATACCCCGCCCATCTGAAGAAGAGGCACTGTAGCAGACCTTTTTGGAGTTGGCTGCATGGAACTAACTCTGGGACAACCACTACCTCAACAGCTCCTCTCTGAAAGCCATGAGATAAAACCACAGTGTTTATTTTGGGTTGGGGGGGATGGATATTGTGACACCTAATAGAAATAAAATTCACGCATCCCTATAAGCCCAACACACACCCATGATCCTTCGGGCTGTTAAATGTCTTCTTCCAGCAGAAGGGACCCTACTTTTTGAAAACCTGCTTTTACAATCAAGCAGTGTATAAATTTTATTAACTAAATAAATACCTGGGACAGGAAGAGGACTGGGAAATAAGTGGGGAGTTTTTGCCCTCATCTTTTCCTCAATAACCTCATCACCATAGCCTTCTCCCTTATTACCGTCCTTCTCAAACTTCTCTGTCACATCTCTACTTCCAACCAGCCTCCCTTCATAACTGTTGCCTGGAGCTGGCAGCTGGGCAAGTGCCCTCTTGCCTAGTGTCTCATGTAGCCTTCCACCTCACAGTATTCCTCAAGGCAGCAGGTGCTTGGGCAAGGTGCCTAGCTGAGGCAAAGTGAGCTTTACTGGCTTAGACTCAGGCAACACAATTATACCCCTTCCTCAGCCCTGCTCTGTTAAAGAAATCCCCTTCTCTCCTTTGTTCGGAGCTTCTTGTTGTGCCCCAGCAAATATACAGAGTCAATTTTCCCTAGGGGAGAAGTTTGTGTGCAGGGTCTTTCCTTATAAAATTCTTAGCACCTCTCTTAGCTGTAAGTGCTACATAAATATAGTAATAGTAAATAGTAAATATTCTTTAACTGGTTGACAACTCTGCTTGAAACATGACTTTTATCATGATCTTGAAATCTATCAGGAAGGAATTCTGAGAAAAGCAGTAGCATTTTTTTTAAAAAAAAACCCCAAAACAAAACAAACCCCACAATTCTGGAACTGTTCAATTCTGTTTCTGTCAGAGATGAAGGGCTGACTACTTTACTCTCCGCTCCAAAACAGGCTACAAATATTTGAATGGGAAAAGGCTGTCACAACACTCAGCAGGAGAGCAATCAGCACGATGACTGGTAGAGTCACTGCACAGTTTTGACATTATCTATGTAACCGGGTTCTTCATACAGCAGCAGTAGGCCCATTTCAGCAGGAAACGGTGTCATTATTAAGGTGTTATGGATACAGCCATTAAAAGATGTGGTAGATTTGTGTTTTCAGTGTGAGCCATGCTGCACAAATGTGCTTTTGGCAATTTTCATCTTTCTTTGGAATAAGGGAATATAGGGAAATGACACATGTATTACCTGACAGCTTGCCCACAGGGGCATCATTACAAACGTATACTATGGAAAATCAAGATAACATTTCTTTCCTTGAAAACTGTAGCTGAAACCTGTCAAGTTCAGCTCTCTTCCTGAGCATAACAAGCTGCTGCTGTTACTGCTGTTGCCATAGTGCTCCGGTGGTCTCAGAGATTATAAATTATTCTCCAAGATTGCACTTTTTACATTTATCATTTGCATGTGTTCCGGAAAGTGTTGTTTTGAACATTTATTATTTCTATAACCAAAGTTCCCTAAGCTGTTCACCATGGCTCATCACCTGACAGGAATACAATGGTACTTCGGGTTAAGAACTTAAATCGTTTTGGAGGTCTGTTCTTAACCTGAAACTGTTCTTAACCTGAAGCACCACTTTAGCTAATGGGGCCCCCTGCTGCCGCCGCACCGCCGGAAGACAATTTCTGTTCTCATCCTGAAGCACAGTTCTTAACCCGAGGTAATATTTCTGGGTTAGCGGAGTCTGTACCCTGAAGTGTATGTAACGTGAAGCGTATGTAACCCAAGGTACCACTGTAAAGAGTGGGCACCAAAGAGAAGAGGAGACTTTGCTGCTAAAAATACACAGATGTTCATGGGTTGGTTCAAACTGAGTTAGCAGCTTGCTTAATCTTTTCCACTTTTCCCATGTTTTATTGATTTGGCAATTTTTTTTGGGGGGGGGGAATCTGCTGCAAAGTAGAACAAGTGCTCTGAATGAGGCACAACAGTCCCTGCACTAGTGGCTAGAGATAGAGGCCTTGGTGGGACATCCCAGCTTGAAATCTTCACTTAGCCATGAAGCTCAAACGAATTGGTTGGAGCAAGGGTATAACAAACAAATTCATATGCCGTCAAGACTGAGTATCCTACACTAACCAGGTATGCCGTTGGGGCACAACAGCATGGAATCAGTCCCATACAAGGAACATCTACCACCTTCAGTTATGCATCTCATCCAGCAGTGGCAGTTCAACAGCAAAATCGTTGGTGTCTGCAGCATGGTGCCTAAGAGTGAGTGAGTGGGTGGGTGGCTTGGGGGTGGAATTCAGACCCTTTTCTCACTAGATGACAGCAGTGGAAGCAGTGCCTAATAGCAGCTTGTGCCCATGCCGTGGTGGCCATTGACTCAGAAAGCTGTGGCATTCCAAGCTCTACTGCTGTCTTTTAGTACAAAGTGCTCAGCTGCTGAATTGATGGCCGCCTTGGCCTGCTAACATCAGCACAGGTGACTATACAGTCAGTAACCTTTGAGTGTTGGCTGGTGGGGTCTCTCCAGTGCCAAAATCAAGTAGTTTTGTATCATAACTGATGTTCTGTTACAGGGATGGGGTACCTCAGGCCCAGGGGCCAAATGTGGCTCTCCAGGCATCTCTCTATGGCTCCTAGGACCTTCCCTAGGCCTCTCTCCCTCCCTCAAGCCCTACCCCTGACCCTGCTTTATGCCCCCCGTATAATGTTTTTGCCCGGCTTGAATGTGTTTCTCAACTCTAATAATGCTTCTTGTTTGCTTGGTTAGAAGACAGAGAGTGGTGTGTAGAAACTGGCCTACTGTACAAAGGTGACATTCACATTCACTGTGCCCACTTTTGCCTCTTAACCTGACCCCCAGGGCATGTGTAACCCCCCCCCCCAAAGGTGGTCCTCGGTGGAAACTGGTTTCCCATTCCTATTCCATTATCTTTATGGTTGTTGATACTTACCATTTGTAAGCCGCTTTGGGATTCAGTTGAATGGAAAAGTGCATATAAATACAGTAACTCAAATGGCAAGGGTGAGTGTTTCCCCCTCTCTTGGTTGTTCCATTGGAACTATCGGCAGTTTCACCAGTGAACTGCATCACTGCTCACCACCAAGAAAGGGGGGAATCTTGTTTCACATTTTGCCAGTGCTAAATTCAGTTTTCTACATTTCCACATCAGTTTGAGATTTTAAAAAAAAATATTAAATGAAAGTTTACCAGCATTTTAGTAAAAAAAAGTAATACAGACATTTGTATGACATCTTGCATAATATACACATTTTTGCAAATTGATTTCCCTTGAAGTAATGCATTTGTGTATGTTCTTTTCCACTAATCTATGCATTTCAGTGCACACTTAACCCCAGCATATGCCTTTCATAGACCTTACTTGGCTGGAGAAATGCATTCCAAAATTTGAGAAGAGAATTTTGATGGATATCTGTGTTTTAGTCCACGTATTATTTCAGAAACTGCATGATTGCTGGGTTCGTCTTTAAAGGTGAACTTAATCAAATTTCTCTTCCATCCCTAATCACCACTCATCTAATCTAAGTACTAACTACCCTAGAGATTGGCATGCCTATAGCATTTCCTTCCCTTTTCACTCCTCAAGCTATATCACGTAGTACAACTGACCACACCATTAAAAAATTAGTTTCCTTAGTACCACAATATCACTTCTGTAGGTTGTGCAACTGGGGAAATGCATGATCCAATGACCTTGACTCGTGGAAGGAGCTAGTCTAAATGATACGCCTGGCAGTCAAGAAACTCATCATGGAGATGCTGATCCTTGGGGTGATTTTGATCTATAGACTAACTCTAACATAGCTCAGGATTAGACAGAGAAGCCGAATGGGGAAAGGAAAGGTGGGATGAGATAGGGACCAACTCTGCCACGTACAGGCATTTTAGTCATTACTGAACCAGCTACAGCAGCAGCAATCCTACACACTGCCAATTATTTTGTAATAACTGTTAGAATGAGATTTCCAACGGACACACTTAGTAGCTGCAGAAATATATCCTGTTGGCTTTTATGTGGTCTACTGCCTTTATTATTGCTTGGTTTTGCTGATATATTGTTCATTTTTTTCTTACTCCAGATCCCTTCGGCGAACAATATGATTGAAAAGTGGTCTACAAATATTAATTATGAATTACATAAACAAGAATACTTCAGTTAGCTTTCCCAAAATGAGAGTTCATGCTGGTTCCCGTATTATCATTCAATACATATCTTCAAGATTAGGATCCTCATAATTTTCTATTCCCCTTCATGGATCACTGCCTTGCCGTGGCGAAGGGGCTTGAAGAACTCAGAGAAGCTATGAACTACGCCGAGCAGGGCACACAAGATGAACAGGTCATAGTGGAGAGTTTTGACCAAACGTGATCCACCTGGAGGAGGAACCGGCAAGCCACTCCAGTATCCTTGCCAAGAAAACTCCATGGACAAAGACAACAGGCATATAAAAGTTATGACGCTGGAAGATGAGCCCCTCAGGTCGGAAGGCGTCCAACATGCTACTGGGGAAGAGCGGAGGGCAAGTACAAGTAGATCCAGAGCTGATGAAGCGGCTGGGCCAAAGCCGAAAGGACGCTCAGTTGCGGATATGCCTGGAAGCGAAAGGAAAGTCCAATGCTGTAAAGAAAAATATTGCATAGGAACCTGGAATGTAAGAACCATGAACCTGGGTAAGTTGGAGGTGGTCAAAAATGAGATGGCAAGAATAAATATTGACATCCTGGGCATCAGTGAACTAAAATGGACGGGAATGGGCGAATTCAGTTCGGATGACCATCACATCTACTACTGTGGGCAAGAAACCCGTAAAAGAAATGGAGTGGCCCTCATAGTCAACAAAAGAGTGGCTAAAGCTGTACTGGGATGCAATCTCAAAAATGATAGAATGATCTCGATACGAATCCAAGGCAGACCTTTTAACATCACAGTAATCCAAGTTTATGCACCAACCACTGGTGCTGAAGAAACTGAAATAGACCAATTCTATGAAGACTTACAAGACCTCATAGAAGTGACACCAAAGAAGGATGTTCTTCTCATTATAGGGGATTGGAATGCTAAAGTAGGGAGGCAAGAGATAAAAGGAACAACTGGCAAGTTTGGCCTTGGAGATCAAAACGAAGCAGGGCAAAGGCTAATAGAGTTCTGTCAAGAGAACAAGCTGGTCATCACAAACACGCTTTTCCAACAACACAAGAGACGACTCTACACATGGACATCACCAGATGAGCAGTATCGAAATCAGATTGATTATATTCTCTGCAGCCAAAGATGGAGAAGCTCTATACAGTCAGCAAAAACAAGACCTGGAGCTGACTGTGGCTCAGATCATCAGCTTCTTATAGCAAAATTCAAGCTTAAACTGAAGAAAGTAGGAAAAACCACTGGGCCGGTAAGATACAATCTAAGTCAAATCCCTTATGAATACACAGTGGAAGTGACGAACAGGTTTAAGGATTTAGATTTGGTGGACAGAGTGCCTGAAGAACTATGGATGGAGGCTCGTAACATTGTACAGGAGGCAGCAACGAAAACCATCCCAATGAAAAGGAAATGCAAGAAAGCAAAGTGGCTGTCCAACGAGGCCTTACAAATAGCGGAGGAGAGAAGGCAAGCAAAATGCGAGGGAGATAGTGAAAGATACAGGAAATTGAATGCAGATTTCCAAAGAATAGCAAGGAGAGACAAGAAGGCCTTCTTAAACGAGCAATGCAAACAAATAGAGGAAAGCAACAGAATAGGAAGAACCAGAGATCTGTTCAAGAAAATTGGAGATATGAAAGGAACATTTCGTACAAAGATTACCATAATAAAGGACAAAAATGGTAAGGACCTAACAGAAGCAGAAGACATCAAGAAGAGGTGGCAAGAATACACAGAGGAATTATACCAGAAAGATATGGATGTCTCGTACACCCCAGGTAGTGTGGTTGCTGACCTTGAGCCAGACATCCTGGAAAGTGAAGTCAAATGGGCCTTAGAAAGCACTGCAAATAACAAGGCCAGTGGAAGTGATGGTATTCCAGCTGAACTATTTAAAATTTTAAAAGATGATGCTGTTAAGGTGCTACACTCAATATGCCAGCAAATTTGGAAAACTCAGCAGTGGCCAGAAGATTGGAGAAGATCAGTCTACATCCCAATCCCAAAGAAGGGCAGTGCCAAAGAATGCTCCAACTACCGCACAATTGCACTCATTTCACACGCTAGCAAGGTTATGCTTAAAATTCTACAAGGAAGGCTCAAACAGTATGTGGATCGAGAACTCCCAGAAGTGCAAGCTGGATTTAGAAGAGGCAGAGGAACCAGAGACCAAATTGCAAACATGCACTGGATTATGGAGAAAGCTAGAGAGTTCCAGAAAGACATCTACTTCTGCTTCATTGACTATGCAAAAGCCTTTGACTGTGTCGACCACAGCAAACTATGGCAAGTTCTTAAAGAAATGGGAGTGCCTGATCACCTCATCTGTCTCCTGAGAAATCTCTATGTGGGACAAGAAGCTACAGTTAGAACTGGATATGGAACAACTGATTGGTTCAAAATTGGGAAAGGCGTACGACAAGGCTGTATTTTGTCTCCCTGCTTATTTAATTTATACGCAGAATACATCATGCGAAAGGCTGGGCTGGATGAATCCCAAGCTGGAATTAAGATTGCCGGAAGAAATATCAACAACCTCAGATATGCAGATGACACAACCTTGATGGCAGAAAGTGAGGAGGAATTAAAGAACCTTTTAATGAGGGTGAAAGAGGAGAGCACAAAATATGGTCTGAGGCTCAACATCAAAAAAACGAAGATCATGGCCACTGGTCCCATCACCTCCTGGCAAATAGAAGGGGAAGAAATGGAGGCAGTGAGAGATTTTACTTTCTTGGGCTCCATGATCACTGCAGATGGTGACAGCAGCCACGAAATTAAAAGACGCCTGCTTCTTGGGAGAAGGGCAATGACAGGCCTAGACAGCATCTTGAGAAGTAGAGACGTCACCTTGCCAACAAAGGTCCGTATAGTTAAAGCCATGGTTTTCCCAGTAGTGATGTATGGAAGTGAGAGCTGGACCATAAAGAAGGCTGATCGCCGAAGAATTGATGCTTTTGAATTATGGTGCTGGAGAAGACTCTTGAGAGTCCCATGGACTGCAAGAAGATCAAACGCATCCATTCTTAATGAAATCAGCCCTGAGTGCTCACTGGAAGGACAGATCGTGAAGCTGAGGCTCCAGTACTTTGGCCACCTCATGAGAAGAGAAGACTCCCTGGAGAAGACACTGATGCTGGGAAAGATGGAGGGCACAAGGAGAAGGGGGCGACAGAGGATGAGATGGTTGGATAGTGTTCTCGAAGCCACAAACATGAGTCTGACCAAACTGCGGGAGGTAGTGGAGGACAGAGGTGCCTGGCGTGCTCTGGTCCATGGGGTCACGAAGAGTCGGACACGACTAAACAACAACAACAACAAATTTTCTATTTTTCAGTATGACATTTGTATCTGCCATTCTCAAGCATTGCATGACTTTACATCCTTATCATTATTAATTCTTGAGAAAGCAGCTATCTTCTTCAAAATGTTTCCTTACAACATCAGTCAATCAGGTACACATGCATACCCTCATTATTTTTAACTGCAGTCTGCAATCCATCCTGATCAAGGGTTTGATACCAAGCCGGTCTGCCCATGAGGCAGGATAAAGTGCATGCCACAGGCAATGGAAGTGCAAGAGGCAGTGCTCTGCCTGCCCCACTGTTTCCACCACCAAGAGGGATGCATTCCAGCGTGTGGCACTGCCAATCGTCTTCCTCACTCCAGGTGGAGAAGCTGAGCAAGTGGCAATTCTTTGAGGAGCGCCCTGAGGGAAGCCCTAGGATGGATGCTTTGAGGAGTGCTCTGCCTCCCACTGTGTTTAACTAGAGCCAAGGGCTTTCCAGTTGTCAAGCCGAGCAGCCACACTTTAAGGTGTGCCCCGGCTCCTGCTGAGTTCATCTAGGGCTGAGTTGGGCTATAGTGGCAGGGCAGGCAGGAAGCAGCAATTCCTGTTTTGCCTCAAGTGGAGAAATGGGACAAACCTTAATTCATGGAGAAGAGAAAGATGAAACTTCTTCAGAGCATGTGGGTTCTGGGTGCATCCAAAATACAGAGAAGCTTTAATTGTCACATGAAAATGCAGAATGAAATGTTCAATTCCAGATCCACTCAGAAACTAATTGATTTATAAAATATTTATTTACCACCATCTCATAAAAGATCAGTGTGGTGTACCATAATTTATATACAACAAAACATAAAACATAATTAAATCCTTTTATTTGCTTATTTTAAATATTTATATACTACTGTCCCTGGCAAAGGCCATCCACAGTGGCTTACAACAATAAAATTATTCAAAAAAATATTTTATTACCAATGGGCTCACCATTTCTATGTGGATTTTGCAGAAGAGAATCTGCAGGAAGGATTCTATAGCCCAACTGGAGATATTTTTCACTTGTATTCTAACACAGGTATTCCTCCATTGAGATGGGGGCAAAACTAAGATTTTAAGGGTCAATTTCATGCTGTATTTCATCAGTAACTGGGCCCCATCTGCAGCATACATTTAAAGCAGCATCATACCACTTTAGATAGTCATAGCTTTCCCAAAAAATGTCATGGGAATTTTCATTTGTTAAGGGTGCTGATGGTTGATAGAAGACCCCAAACAGCACTACAATTCTATGTTCACTGGGAAGAGGGATTAATTTTTAAACCACTCTGAGAAGTGTAGCTCTCTGAGGGGAATTGGAGTCTCCTAACAATTTTCAGCAGTGATAACAAACTACAGTTCCCAGGATTTTCTGGGGAAAGACATGACTCTTTTAAATCTTTTGGAGCCAGTATGGTGTAGTGATTAAGAGCAGTAGACTTGTAATCTGGTGAACTGGGTTCGCGTCTCCACTCCTCTACATGCAGCTGCTGGGTGACCTTGGGCTAGTCACACTTCTCTGAAGTCTCTCAGCCCCACTCACCACACAGAGTGTTTGTTGTGGGGGAGGAAGGGAAAGGAGAATGTTAGCCGCTTTGAGACTCCTTCAGGTAGTGATAAAGCAGGATATCAAATCCAAACTCTGCTTCCTCTTCTAAATCGTATGGTGCTGTCTTAAATGTGCAGTGAAGATGGGACCTAGGTTACAATTGGAGGAAGAAAACCAATTGGAAATAAAGAACTTGGAGAAGCCTAGAGCTGATCCTTCAGTCATATTATGGATGAATATTAACCATTTGAAAGTCAATTAAATGTAGAACTGGGACTATACTTCACCACTGATGTGAGTCTACAGTTTGGAATGAACATTAACTTATATCTCAATGTATGTAAGGGTGGGATATATGTGTCTACTGTTCCAAGGAATATCAAATTATGATACTCAAAAACATGTTAACTGATTCCCTTTCCACTTAATTTCCACCCTTACCATACATTTTTTTTAACCAGGACAATAATGAATTAGTCCTCTGGGCTCATAAACCTACAGTACATGCCTTGAAACACACTGCCACAACGCTCCACTATGATTATACCAAGAGACATAAAAATGGATAATACTTCAAAATCTATTCAGCAAAAAAGTGCCACTAAAATTGCAGCCCTTGCCCAAAAGAAAATCTTGAATGTCATTCATCTGGACGTTTAATGCTGAAATAGATAGCTCTTTAGAGCCTTCATCTCAATTGGATATAATGGATTGTAATTACTACAGAAGTACACAAGGGAAAGCCAGAACGATGACATATTCAAGAAAGAGGCATTTCTCTCCATGGCATTTTGAAATTATGATAAAGCAGGCTATATCAGACCTGTTCCTATGATCGTCCTCCATGTAGTTAGCATCACATAGTGAAAGAAGGATGGATGATGAGTGTGCTCAAATGCAAAAAGCTTACAGAAGTGGACCTGGTTTCCACTACTGACATCCTGTAGGGATGGAAGCGGGCAAGAATGATCATCTGCAATTCCTCCTCCATTTATTTATAGGGCTGATGTTGCTGAAAGCATATATAATTTCTTGGCTTAAAATACCACTTTGCGGAATATGTGCCTTCAATACAAAGGTGAGCCTAATAGTCCCTTGGTTCTGCTTCAAATGTGTATTTTAATACAACTGTGAAAAGAGCTCCTCCCTCTCATTCTCATAAGGATGTAAGGAGGCATCGGTTTCTGTTCCCATCTTTGCCGCATGCAGTGCTGTTTCTGCTCCACCGCAGTTGAGCTTCTGACAAAAAATCTGTTATTCATCTCACAGTCCAGTATGGCAAAATGTTTACAACATTATCATTATATGATTTAATACCATTCATTTCAGGGCAAAGGAAGTGCGATAGAAATGGGAGAGCAAGAGTCATCAATCATATATAACAATGTATTGTTTAGGAACTGAAAACAACAGCAACAGTGAATACCGACTGTATTCACAGGAGTGATTTCCATTCCAGAAGTGGCATGAATAAGCAAGCAACAGTATCTTAATACATTTCAGTTTTAATTCTCTAACAACCTACTTCCCTGCTAGTTTATATTTTCTCTCTTTGTCTTTGTCAGTGGTATTTCTCTCTTTCCTTGCTCTGTCTCCGGCATCCATTGCTGCATTGGGAACTCACAGCAGAGGTGGTTCAGGAGCTCAGAGAGGAGCTTTCAGTTGGCAATTACATACTGAATTAAAAAAAAAAAAAGTTAAGAGCCTTAGAACAAAAATATGATCAAAATGAGCAATATACACACACAATATAATTCCGGAAAACCCATGTATCTTATCATGGAAAACAAATATATTGAACCAATCTGCAAGTTGGATTTTGAACTCTTGAGGGAGGAAATGGACTTTTGTCTGGGAGTTCTCATCTTTCATTCATAATTGCTACTTGGGAACCGAATCATGCCAGTGGACTTTATCTCATATTCTGAAAAGTGCCAGCACACTGGGCATGGTGACCAGAAATGAGGGGTCATGGTTGATAGCTCAATGAAGATGTGTGTGGCAGCAGTGGGAGAAAAGGCAAATTCCATGCCTTTAGGAAAGAAATTGATAACAGAACTGCCGATAATGCCATTATACAAATTTATGGTGTGACTGCATTTGGAATAATGTGTATAGTTCTGGTTGCCTCACCTCAAAATCGATATTGTAGAGTTGGAAAAGGTTCAGAAAAGGTCAACCAAAATGATCAAGGGGCTGGAGTGACTCCCTTATGAGGAAAGATTGCAACATTTGAGGCTTTTTAGTTTAGAGAAAAGATGAGCAAAAGGTGAGAAGTTTATGAAATTATGCATGGCATGGAGAAAGTGGAGAGAGAGAAGTTTTTCTCCCTCTCTTATAACACTGGAAGTTGGGGACTTCCAATGAAATTGAATGTTGGAAGATTCAGAACAGGTAAATGAAAGTACCTTTTCACACAGCACATAATTAAGCAATGGCATTTACTCCCACAGGAAATTATCATGTCCATAGACTTGGATGGTTTTAAAGAGAATTTGACAAATTCATGGATGACAAGGTTATCAATGGCCACCAGTCATGATGGCTATGCTCTGCCTTCACAGTCAGAGTTTGTATGCTTTTGGGTACCAGTTTCTGGAAACCACAGGAGGAGAGAGTTTTCTTGTGCCCAGGTCTTGCTTGTGGGTTTCCCACAGGCATCTGGGTGGCCACTGTGAGAACAGGATGCTGGACTAGATGGGCCATTGGCCTGATCCAGCAGGCTATTCTTATGTTCACAGAGCAAACACAGAATCAATAATTTTATTGATACTTTTCATTTTTGTTGTATTCCTTGGAAGGCCATGAGACATTCCTCACAGTGACAGCCACCCTTTGTCAGCAGCCGCTAAGTTTGAACCTCAGACCTCTGGATCAGGGGCTAAAGACCACAGGCTCCTTCCTAGAGCAACAAAAGTGCAGTGGCGGATTTGATCTAACCTCCACAGCCCACAGCATCCACCATTGCATAAATATAGAGACTGGCCTATGGTAGCCAGTTGTCACAAAAGAGGGAATCAAAGAATCTTGCAGTGCCCCAGTCACCTCAAAGCAAAAGAAATGCACGGTGTCACACAGAGAAGGCAAATAGGGACATGAGGTCTATAGATAAGAAGAAACTGATAGAATTTGTTGTGAAGTATAAAAAGCAATAAAAGCAGATAACAGAAGAAATGTAGACGTTGCTTTGTACAAATTGGGTGTTATCAGAATATGTGCTAGCTCACATGTAATTAGTGGTTTTATTTAGAAACTAATGACTTTCTTTTGATTGGGAACAGATATGTATAGCTATTTTTCCAACTGCAAAACAAGGCGGAGGAGGTATCTTTCAGCCTGCCAACCCCAGAGTTCTCTAAGGGCTGATTCACATGGCAAGTGAATTTCAAGCACTGCACTTTCAGCATGAAGTGTCATCAGGCATAAGTGATACTCTGTGCTCTCCACATGAGGCCATTATATTTGAATTGGCCATAATTTCTTCCGATAATAGAGGAAAAGGTACAAATTAATGAACAAAGGAATATGGGTGCACATATACACACGGAGATATACACAGATGCATATTTAAAGTTAGACTTGGCAATGAACTGTGTTAGACTGATTAAAAAATTAATGGAAATAGCCGAGTGTAAGTGAAAATTCCATATGAATGATTTATTTCCCAACTGTGTATCAAATACTTATTAAATAATTCAACAATTGAAATGTAAATAATTGAATATTATTCAGCTCTGTAATATAAATTATGCAAATACAAATGTCTCTGCATAAATACAGTATTATTGTACAAAAATAATAGATTTCTTTATAATGGTATTGTAATAAATACAAAGTTTGTACCACATACTGATGACTTAATGTACTGCATTGGGTAGGATCTTACTGCATATGCATTTCAAAGCATAACAGGGAAGGCAAGCCCCAAGGATAATTGCCCAATCTTTTGTCTCCAAAACAGGAACCACCACACCAGAATCCTCTTTTTCTTGCTATTCCTAAGAGCTGCAAATTAGCTTCCTGTTCTGAAGTTTGACCCTTGAGAATCACTGTAGTCTGACTGCGATAGCTACACCTCCCAGGATGCTTGTGAGGGAAGAAAAGTGGGAAGAGAAAGAAAGCCAAATTGTTGGGTTTAATTTCTGCCTTTTGTGTTCTTATCAGAAACAAGCTCAAAAATGAAAGTATGCCTGATGTAGAGATGTAAAAAGGCAGCGATTTCTGTTCTGACTCTTTTTTTGGCACATGCAGTGTTGCTTCCATTGCACTGTAGTTTGGCTTCTGCCAAAAATTGCTATTTGGCTCACTGTCGTTACATTATTACACATCATTCCTTTCAGTGCAAGGGTCATTCATTTCAATGCAAAAGAAACACAATGCAAAAGGGCGTGTTTGTGTCATTCATTACATTTCATTTGCAGACTGAGAACAACAACAGCAAATACTGGTTGTATTTGGTGGATTGATTTCTGTTCTGTACATGGAATGAATAACAGCATTAGCAGTTTCAACCCCCATTTTTGTTGGGTTATGATATCCCTAGTCCTATCATTATAAATAAGTATAAGTAGTATAAGCATAAGTATAAGTAGTGATGGGTGAAACCCTCCAATTGTTCTCTTTGGCTTGGCTTGGAATAATCTGAACTGATCCCTTCTTCCCAAAGAAACCACTTAGCTTTCTCTGATCTAGACCAAGTTCCATTGGACCACACCACATCCCCAAGGGGATTCAATTTTCCTTTCGACCCCATGAGCTGCCAGACTTCTCCCATTCCCCAGGTTTCCAGCCTCTTCTGTCTATCCATCCTCTCCACATATTGGTACTGCTTGTACTTGGCACTTGCATCACAAGTCACCCAGGGATTATGAGATTTAGTAACACTGGTAGTTACACAGCTAGCAGAAAGGAGGTACAGTATAAACAAAGCATGGCATCACAGTGGTCCCTGAGGAGTCTTTGGCTCCAGATGACTCCAACAAAATGCTGTAGAGGTAGTGAGAAAACATCTAGTGCAGCGGTAGGCAACCTAAGGCCAAAGGGCCAGATGCGGCTCAATCGCCTTCTCAATCCGGCCCATGGACGGTCTGCGAATCAGGGTATTTTTACATGAGTAGAATGTATCCTTTTATTTAAAATGCATCTCTGGGTTATTTGTGGGGCATAGGAATTTGTTCATTTTTTATTTATTTTTTCAAAATATAGTCCGGCCCACCACATGGTCTGAGGGAGAGTGGACCGGCCCCTTGCTGAAAAAGCTTGCTGGCCCCTGATCTAGTGTCACCCCCTTGTCTAGCCTAGAGAGAGAAATTCTGAAACTACAACTAGAAGGCAAGAAACATACAGATTATAAACTGCAATGTGATTGGCAGTAGCCTCCAAAGGAACTTGGGGAATGTTTGAAAGTTGTAGAGTGTACCCTGTTGGGAGGGTAAAGTAGCAGTATCTTAGATGACTTAAATGAGGCATGCAAGTCTGTGCTGCAGTGTAGAGTATTTCTGTTCAGTGTTGCAGCCATCCAACCATGCTCTCCTCCAGGAAAAGGAATGGGGAGGGGAGATAATGGATAATACTCCACAAGAAAGATTGAAAGTGGAGGGACTGATTGTGATGGGAATAGGGGAAATGGTCTTGGACAAATATCAGGAATCATTCCATACGTTTCCCAAACTTTGGATGGTGAGTGAAATCAGCTTATTATGCCCCACCAGAATTCCAGACCATATTCAGATTTGCTGGATGTTCCAACACTTTTGATATGCTTTGAGACTTGCAATATAGCCACTTCCTCAGCTCCCTAGAATCTGCCAAGCATGGGCAGCAGGGGACGCAACTTGGCCCAGGGACACCATATCACACCCTCCTCCTATGTACAATTCTGGAACTTGGGATCTGAGTCTATTCCCAGATGCTTCCATTCATCTGACAAGCCACAGTTCTTATCTGTATTTGGTCTGGGACAGTGATTTCAACGAAAAGAAGTAAGGAAGGATATAGCAGTAAAGGGGAATTAGAGCAGAACCATTAGTTAGCCACATTGAGAAAGACATAATATGGTGTACAGCAAGAGAGGCAGGCAGGGAGGGACAGAGATGTATCAGCCTTAGCAGCAGAGAAACCTAGAGGAAAATAGAACATGCAATCCCGCAAACAGCAGAAAAAGAAAATGTTTGAAACTTGGAGAACCAAGGGAAGTATTTGCTAAGGCTAACCTGACCTGACATGTAGAAGCTGTTCTGCTTGCCCAGAGCCCAGTTCAGAGAAAGAGAGAGAGAATTTATACAACATTTTACTTCTCAATGTATTTAATGTCACTAATAATTCTGCTTTTAAAATACGAAGCTGGCATGAGGCTAAGGAAATGGGGAAAGAGGAGGACTTCCGGGTTAGCGCCAGCGCTTAATGGCGGATTTCTCCCGGAGCTCCGGGAGAGATCTGCTTCGTGGGTTCGGGTCCTGTCAGCTACGGCGGAGCGGGGACCCTCAAAAATCACAGGCGCGTAGCCTGTGAACTGGAGACTCGGCGGGCACCTTTGCGCCCCCCCGACGTTGTGAAATAGCCTTTTTAAAGGCTAAAGATCAGCGGAGGGTGTGTGGAGCGGTGCTGAGAGTCGCTTTCACCCAGCCTGCGAAGCGAAGCCGCGTCGCCATTAGCGGAGAGCGCTGACTTCTTCCCGAGAATTTGGATTAAAAAAGAGCAACTTTCCGTGAGTAGGATTGAGCTTACATTAAAATTGGACGCTAAAATTAAAGAAATTGGGCACCGAGACGGACAAGCACTAAAAAGGAAGTCTGCTTTCCGTTCTGCAGCAAGATTAAAGCGAAAGGCATTCAAGCTGTAACTTTTGACAGGAGAATTTGCGAGCTAAGAAATCCAACACCAAGTAAAGAACTCCCTCCCCAGAAGGCAGGAGGGGGGGGGGAAGAAGACTTTAAAGAGATTTCCTGCCTGTTTTAAAAGAAATTGAACTGTTTACTGCTGCTCCTCTACCTGGGGGTCGGACTGCTGGAGGAAAGGAACCAGCTAAGGACGGTTGTTACAAAAAGGTTAGAAAGTAACTGTAATATTGACTCTGGCTACTCTCAATTTGAAACATTCTATTTTGCTATATAGTAAGTTATCTGCAGGATACTATTGATTTGGATCTTTTACAAAGAAAGGGACTAGGAGGGCTTTTGCCTTTTGGAAGGTGTGGGAATAACTTGAAGTCTAAGAACTGACTTTACGCCCTCTAGTGGATTTGTGAATAGTTTCAGCAACAAGTGGAATTTAAAACCTGAGAACTTTTCTCTTCTGACAGCTTAAGAGTGTGGGAATGACCTTGACTGAAAGACTTTGTTATGGCAGATGGTAAACAGAAAGAAGACTCACAAGAAACAACTTTGAGATCTGGTAGACAATACAAAGTCGACCTTTCTACGCAGAGAAGGGCCTCTGTATCAGGGGCCTCGGGAACTGCAGCTGTCACAAAGGCAAGAGTGAAAACAATGTCTTCTGAGGAAGCGTTTGCAAAAGCATTGGGAAAAATAAATGACTCTTTAGAAGAACTAAAGAAGCAAGGTGCTGAAACAAATAAGAAAATTGAAGAAATCTCTGGGAAAATTGATTTAAACACTAAAAGTATAACTGACCTCGGGAACAAAGTGAACTCCAATGCAGAAGCAATTGGGAAATTACTGGAAGATTCATCCACAACACGAAAGATAGCGGAGGAAGCTAAGGAAATTGCTACTGCTGCTGAGGTAAAATTTCCACCGGTGTACAAGAAACTAGATGAGTATGAACTGGCACTTTCTATGCAGGATATGCAACGCAAGGAGAAAAACTTAAGGATCAGACTTGTGCCGGAAAAGGAAGGAGATAACTTGGTGGATTATCTGACAAAAGAGTTTTCTGACTTTTGGAAGCAGGAGCTGAAAGAAGATGAGTTCAAGATAGAGAGTGCATTTAGGTTGGGAATAAGGCAGAGGAAGAATAGACCCAGAGACTGTTTGATAACTTTAAGAACTAAGGAAGAGAGAGATAAAATATTGAACCTGCACTACCAAACAACCCTTCGAATTGAAGATTTTTATATTGAGATCTTTAAAGATATTCCCAAAAGTATTTTGGATGCAAGAGGTTCTTACAAGGATTTGGTGACACTGCTGAAAAGGAACTACATACCATTCAGGTGGGAGTTTCCCCAAGGCCTGTCTTTTAAATATAAGGGGAAGAAAAGAAGAATAAAAACAGTGAGTGATAAAGACAAGTTCCTGGGAGAACACGAAGAAGACCTACAGAAAGAGACCTATCCAGGAGAAGGACACCCTTCAAGCAAGGGATCACTAGATACGGATACAGAACCACCGACAAAAGACGAACAACAACTGGGAGCTGTAGGAGGAAGCAAGTAACCCCATCATGGCTTTGCAACTTCTAACCTGGAATTGTAACGGTCTAAACAATCCCCGAAAAAGGAAAAATATATTTCATGCTCTAAAGAAAGACCAATTGGACTTGATTTGCCTACAAGAGACTCATGTGATAAGAGCACACAGAAAATTATTAATAAATAGGAGACTGGGACAAGAATTTATATCTTCAGACAGAGTAAAAAAGAGAGGAGTGGTGATCTATGCAAAGGAAAATCTGCAACCGAAACAAATCTTTAAAGATGACCAAGGAAGATATTTGGCAATTGAAATTCAATTCCAAGGAGAAAAATTTTTGATAGTGGGAATATATGCACCAAATGAAGGGAAAGCAGAATTTTTTAAGAAGTTGCATGAGACTTTAATGGACTATATGGATTACAAATTAATCATGATGGGGGATATGAATGGAGTAGTTTCAACAAATATGGACAAAGCACAAAGACAGGTTGTTACAAAAGATGGAAGACTACCAAAAACTTTTTTTGAAATGACTGACAATATGGACTTGATTGACATTTGGAGAACAAAACACCCATTAGAGAGAGAGGGAACCTTCTTTTCTGAAGCCAAAATGACATGGACTCGGATTGACCAAATTTGGGTGACTAGCAGTATGGCGTCGAATATAAAGAAAGTGGAAATCTGCCCAAAAACTTTCTCCGACCATAACGCAGTAAAGATGGTGATGAAGCAAACAACAACTGGTTCCTTCAGATGGAGAATGAATGACACCTTATTTAGAGACGAGGAGATCTGTAAAAAGGCCCAAAAAACTCTGAAAGATTACTTTGAAATTAATTTAAGGACTAAAGTAGAAAAAAGAATAGTATGGGACGCAAGTAAAGCCGTGATGAGAGGGTTCTTGATACAACAAAATACATTAAAGAAAAGAAAGCAAAACGAGAGGAAAGAGAAAATTTTGGAAAAGATAAAAGAAGGGGAAAGGAAATTAAGACTGAAGCCAAAATCGCAAGAGATTTTGAGAGAAATTAAACTGTACCAAACACAATATATGGAACTGATGAATCAAGAAATAGAATGGAAAATTAAACAAATGAGACAAAAGACTTTTGAATCTGCAGATAAATGTGGCAAGTTATTGGCTTGGCAAATAAAGAAGAGACAAAAACTCAACACGGTAACAAACCTAGAAGTGGAGGGAAAGAACATATGCAACCCAGTGGAAATTAGGAACTGTTTTCAGAACTACTTTAGACAACTGTATACACAAGGGCTGCAGAAAGAAACAGATATACAACAATTCCTCGAGAAAAATGGGCTGAAAAAGATTTCGCAGGAAAGTAAGACGATTTTGAACCAGGAGATATCAGCACAGGAAATAGAAGATGCCATTCAAAACATGACGCTGGGCAAATCACCTGGACCGGATGGATTGACTTCCAAATATTACAAAGTTTTGAAGGAAGGACTTATACAACCTTTGAAGGAAGTCTGCAACGAAATCATTGAGGGGAGAAGGGCACCAGATACGTGGAGGGAGGCCTACATTACACTTATACCAAAGACAGAGACTGAAAAGACCCAACTTAAGAACTACCGACCCATCTCATTATTAAATGTGGATTACAAAATTTTTGCTGATGTTTTAGCAAAGAGATTGAAAAGAGTTTTGATGGAGGAGATTCATGGGGACCAAGCGGGCTTTCTCCCGAAAAGGCATTTGTCGGATAATGTAAGGAATATAATTGACATTTTGGAGAAGCTGGAAGTGAATATAAATACTAAGGCTGTTTTGATATTTGTGGATGCCGAGAAAGCCTTTGACAATATATCTTGGAGTTTCATGTTGAAGAACCTTCGGGGGATGGGGGTAGGCCAAGGGTTTGAAAACGGTATAAGTGCAATATACTCTGAACAGAAAGCAAAATTAATTGTAAATAATGTGGTAACAGAAGAGTTCAAGATTGAAAAAGGGACACGTCAGGGGTGCCCTATCTCCCCATTACTTTTTATATCGGTCCTGGAGGTTTTGCTTAATATGATTAGGAAGGACCAGTTGGTCAAAGGGGTTCAGGTCGGAGCTAAACAATACAAATTGAGAGCATTTGCAGATGACCTAGTACTTACTTTACAAGAGCCAGAAGCTAGTACGAAAAGAGTTTTGGAAATAATTCAAGAGTTTGGTCAAATGGCAGGATTTAAATTGAATAAGTTAAAAACTAAGGTATTGGAGAAAAATTTAACACAGATTGAAAAAGAAAGGTTTCAGAATGAGACGGGGTTGACTGTGGTTAAAAAAGTGAAATACCTGGGTGTGAACATGACAGCTAAGAATGTGAATTTATTTAAAGACAATTATGAAAAAACTTGGACAGAAGTGAAAAAAGATCTGGAGATTTGGTCAAACTTGAAGCTTTCCTTGTTAGGCCGAATTGCAGTTATAAAAATGAATGTATTGCCAAGAATGTTGTTTTTGTTTCAAGCATTACAAATAATGGATAAAATGGACTGTTTCAAGAAGTGGCAGAAAGATATATCTAAATTTGTCTGGCAGGGCAAGAAGCCCAGAATAAAATTTAAGATATTAACGGATTCAAAGGAAAGAGGGGGGTTTGCCCTGCCAGACTTTAAATTGTACTATGAAGCGGCAGCTTTCTGCTGGCTAAAAGATTGGCTGCTTCTTGAAAACACAGACATTTTGGATTTGGAAGGTTTTAACAATATTTTTGGGTGGCATGCATATCTGTGGTATGACAAGGTTAAAGCGCACAAAAGTTTTAAAAACCATATTGTCAGAAAAGCACTATTAAATGTTTGGGTCAGATATAAAGATTTGCTGGAAAATAAAACTCCTAGGTGGTTGTCGCCAATGGAAGCTAAGGCAGTTAAAAAGTTAAATATGGAGTCGAAATGGCCAAGATATTGGGAAATTCTGGAAAGGGAAGGGGACAAACTGAGATTGCAGAGTTTTGAGAAACTAAAAGGGAAGGTGAGAGATTGGTTGCATTATCACCAAATAAATGAAGTATTTAAATTGGACAGTAAAATTGGTTTCCAGGTGGAAAAATCAAAATTGGAGACTGAATTGTTAGAATCCAGTACTAAGAATTTGTCAAAAATGTATAATCTTCTGCTGAAATGGAATACACAAGGTGAAACGGTTAAATCAGCTATGATTAAATGGGCTCAGGACATTGGTCATAATATTTTGTTTGCTGATTGGGAAAAGTTGTGGACCACCGGGATGAAATTTACGGCATGTAATGCCCTAAGAGAGAATATTATGAAAATGATCTATAGGTGGTACATAACCCCAGTCAAGCTTGCAAAGATTTACCATTTGCCTGACAATAAATGTTGGAAATGTAAGGAAAAGGAAGGTACATTCTTTCACCTCTGGTGGACGTGCCCGAAGATTAAGGCATTCTGGGAAATGATCTATAATGAACTGAAAAAGGTATTTAAATATACTTTCCCCAAGAAACCAGAGGCCTTTCTCTTGGGTATTGTCGGCCAGGGGGTGTCAAAGACAGACATAACTTTCTTTATGTACGCCACAACAGCAGCTAGAATACTCATTGCGAAGTACTGGAAGACGCAAGATTTACCCACACTGGAAGAATGGCAGATGAAGGTGATAGACTACATGGGCTTGGCAGAAATGACGAGCAGAATCCGAAACCAGGGAAGAGAAGCGGCGGAAGAAGAATGGAAAAAGTTTAAGGACTATTTAAAGAAATATTACAAAATCAATGACAGCTAGAATGATGTTGGACTAAAGTAAATGGTTACTATCAGTAATGGTTAAGACAAGGAGAATAAAGATGATTAGCTTAAATTTACAGTAAAATAAGGGAAGATTTGCTGAACAATTGATTAGAATTTGGAATACAGAAACGGGAGGCATGAGGAAGTCAAAGAAGAAAGGTTTAAGAAATTAGGACATGAAATGGTACTTGTTTTTTGTTTTGTTTTTTGTCTATTGTTTGTTTATGTATGTTTTGTATGTATGAATATAAAAATTGCTTAATAAAAATATTTAAAAAAAAAAAAAAGGAAATGGGGAAAGAGGAACCAGCAACACCAACCTGCCTGAGTCAAATGCATGAAATCAAAATGTTGAAAGATAGCAAGCCTGCTTCAAGGCAGGTCTAGCCAACTCCATATCACCAAACATCATCTTATAAAATCCACAGAATGCTGTGTACTGGCAAAGAGAAGGTGCAAATTGCTCCAGGTGACTGTTGTCACTTATTCAGAGTTTCTGAAAGCTCGGTTTGGATAACAACTGAAAGAGCAAAAAAGTCACTCCAGAAAAAGAACAAAATGTACAATCTGCCTGAAATGCTTTTTTAAAAAAATCCATTCATTAACTCCTGAAAACAAGTTCAGAAACCTTGACCATTTTGGAACCCCCTCAGCCAAATGTTTTACAGTCTCTTACAATATTAGCAGAACCCCAGGTCATCCAATGAAACTGAATGTTGGAAGATTCAGCTCAGGCTATGTACCACCTCCAGTATTATAGGTAGCATGCCTCTCAACACCACTTGCTGGGGATGATGAGCGGAAAAGTGCTGTAATTATGTCCTACCTGTGGGCTTCCCATTGGACTCTGAATGGTCTCTGTGAGGACAGAATACCAAAGGCAGCACTGCCTCCTAGAAGGCTCCACTGCTGTTCCCCTGCCCTGCGCTGCCACCCACTTCTGCTATCACGCTGCTTGGTCTGATTTGAAAGAGGGGCTGATGAATTAATATCTCTTATGGGATCTCTTAGCCTAGGATGTGATATAGAAGTGTATATTACCATTATCTACTGGCACTGATATCAGTCCAGCATCCTACACCAAACTTGTGACCAAAGAAGTGTATTTGAAAACACCCTGCAGCATAACTAAACTAATGGACTTTACTGAACCATTTGAACCCCTGAAACGAAAGTAAATGGAACAGACTGGGGGGAAAGAAAGATGAATTATCACAAAACTTTTTGGAAATGTTGTATTATACTTACTGGTGTTTCAACAGTTACCCAACTGTGAAGCACTGTAATGTGTGTCACTGAGGTCTGCTGTTTCCCCACTATTCACTTAGCAGGGTGTCCGATCTGCTGTTCAAGGTTTGTGACAAAAGAAATGCGACAGCAATCAGTGGGTGAATAGTGAATACATGAGCAGTGCTGGAGTAGTTTGTTGCTGAAGTGAACTTTGCAGTACTTGATAAAAAACTATACTGAATGTTTAGCATATATATATATATATATATATATATATATATATATATATATATATAATATTCTAGTAAACGAGGGCTAAAATTGATCCCTTTGAATGATTCAGAGGGCTCAAAGTGACCCCCAACCCACCCCCTCACTGCAACTTTTCCAATTTTGCTGCTGTTCGCAATAGTTGTTTCCTCTCACTGCTGCTGCTCCAGCGCCATTTATTTCCCCAGAACTTATTTCTCCATTATATGATTCCAGTCAATCAGAGATCACATAATAAATGCAATTATTGGCTATATCATGAAGTCAATTCACATGGCTTCACTCTGAATCGGTATCAGGAATCCTGTTTGCAGTCCCTCCCCTCAAAAATGTGAATCAAATGGTAGCTTTTTAAAATTCTTTTTAAAATAAATGGCTACTGATTAATTAGGAAATTTTTAGTAACTTGGACCACTCAGACATTTTATGCCGGTCTATGCTGGACTGTAGCCTTATTAGAGTTCACCAATTGGGTCTGCGTTGCTCCGGGACAGGAGGAAGGAAGTCGAATGACACCGAGGTTGGTTCAAAGAAAGAGTTTATTCTGCTCTCCGGATAGCAGAAGGCACTTGCGTGATCAAGTCCACAGCAAGTCCAAAGAAATGACAAGTTTCATGCAGTATATACGGTATATCCTCCAGGCACCCTCTCCCCCTTCCCCAGCCATGTCAGCTTGTACACGCAGGTTGACATCACAGATGTTCCTGCTCCGGCACTCTTAACCATAAAAGGGATTTCCTTCCTGCACTCCTGACCATAAAAGGATATTCCTGTTCCTACTCTTATCTTGGAGCCAGAGGTCACCATTTCCGAGAACACACTCTGGCGTTATTCCCAGACGTGGGTCTGTGCGTCTTTGTGGTCAGAACATAAGATAAGGCACAAACGTGTTTTCTCTGTTCTACTGGTATAGTCAGGGTCATCCTTGACGTCACAAACTGATAAAGAAGAGAGTTGTGTTCTTGTTATGCATTTGCTCAACGGCTCAAGTTTATGCATTTTAGCTAAGGAAAAATAGGGATTTTGGTGCAGTTTAAAACTGCCTGCACAGTCAGCTTTTGGGTTTTGGGAAACCCATTCCTTTGGGACTTCCTGTGCATCTGTAGATTGTGCTTTCTATTACTTGTATTAGATGCTGGCAAACTGTTGTTTGTCTAGTTAAAGAGTTTCAATGCCTGTCTCTCACACTAGTTACTGACTGCAGCCAAGAATTCCCACCTCTTGCTCAGGTTTACCATTTCACTTTGCTGTCTCTGGTGAGATGCTGCTTCTGTTGTTTTCCAAAACCTCAGACTTTGTTTCAACCCACCTGAACTCAAAGCTATGGTTTCAACTAACTAAATAAATAAAAACCTAGGTTCCCAAGGTATTTTATTCTTGGTGTGGAGAAGACTTGAGTTCTGTAGGAGAACATCTGCCCTGCATGCAAGAAGGTCTGAAGTTCACTTCCTGGTGTCTCCAGGCAAAGCTTGGGACAGGAGACAATACTGAGCCAAATGGATCAGTGACCCACCTCAATATATGGAAGCTTCCTATGTGCACCTCATTATCACAATGGTTGCATGCATATGATATATACAAGACATTTAAGGACACCCAGTGTAAGAGGATACAAGGCATTCCCCCTCTCATGTAGCACTTATTCAGAATAATGGAGGAGCCTACATATTCTGCAAGTGCCATGCGGATTAGATTAGCAGTGCAAGATTTAACACTATGCTAATAGCAGCTACTGGTAATGAACTTCTGTGACACCAGTAATTGCAATAGCAGTCAAAGGACTACAATAGGATAGTTATAGATTCTGAATCCATGAAACCTGAACCAAGCTGAAAATTTACCATACTAAGGGAAAATGCTTAGGATTTAATGCAAAGCCACAAACATGTTGAGGCCTCAGAGATCTCAGCCAGAAACCTTGTACAGTGGAACCTTGTTTCTCGAACGGCTTAGTTGACGAACAAATCAGCTCCCGAACACCAAAAACCCGGAATTAAGTGTTCCGGTTTTGGAACGTTTTTTGGAAGTCGAACGTCTGATGTGGCTGTCAGCTCTTGTTTCTGGGGTGCCTGCGCCAATCGGAAGCTGTGCCTTGGTTTTCGAACATTTTGGGAGTCGAATGGACTTCTGGAACGTATTACGTTCGTAAACCAAGGTACCACTGTAATTTGAGACTGAGATTTTGCCTACTTAATTATGTACTATGTACAATTGACCCTTAGAGCGGTCTCCTTGGCTCAAAAGGAAACTGGGGGTGTGCCCAAGTGGTTTGCACATAGTATGGAGCTTCTGAATCCTAGCAATCTGCCTTTGCTTACACAATAGGAAAGTGCATTCTGCTTTCTGTATCACTTCTGATTTTGCCCTGGCTTGGCAACACAGGAATCCTGCATTGGAAAGTGCATTCTCCAGCTTCAGCTTCAGATGGAAGTGCCCCAAACCCATGGGCATGTCCTGACAAGCCAATACAATGCTATACATCTATGGAGGCATATTTAAGTATCGGTGATTTTAATGGGAGACCTATTAAAACTTTCTTAATGGTGTCAGCATTAGTTCTAAAAAAATATATATTAATACTGGAAATAAAAATAGTGGTGTTTTCTAGATGTGCTTTATGCTACTCTTGTGGATGTAAAAGCAAATATAGAAGCCCAGCGCAGAAACTGCATAATTGTAAGCTCCTCGAGCTCTGCATAGCTTTATGCCTGATAGCTCAGTTGGTTACAGCATAGTGCTCATAGTGCCAAGGCTGCAGGTTCAACAGCTGCATATTCCTGCATTGCAGCGGGTTGACTAGATGATCCTCAGGGTCCCTTCCAACTCTATAATTCTACGATTCTATGATTCTATGCCTCTTCTCACAAAGATGTACTCAGTCAAACAGGGCAGTGTTTTCTCCATAAAGTTCCTCTGATGTAGGATCTGATAGATGAGCTATGCCTTAAAACCTAAACTAAAATTCCGCACACACTTTCCTGGGTGTAAGTCCCATTGAACACTTTGTAAACCTCTTTGACGTTTTTTGTTTTTGTTTTGTTTTTTACAACCAAGCAGTGTATAAATTTTATGAAATAAACTCAACACAACATACCTCTGAGTAGACACACATAGTATTGTACTGTTAGTTTATAAATTAATTGGCCATGAAAACCAGCAAAAGGAAAAACTGTATCATTTCATTAACATAAAATAGACAAAGAGAGCCTTCTGTAGACATTTATGTTTTCAGTGGGAAAAGGATGGCAGATATTACCAAAACTTCAAATATAGCCACATACCACCGCTTAAATATATGAAACCATTCTTTCATCCTGCCCCATCTCTGCAACTATATAAAGCTAAGCATTATTAATGCCATAAATACTTTGACAGGGGCTGTATAATGTATTGTAGCTGTACGCTGGCATACTGGCCTAGAGTCATGGCTTCTGCAATATGCTCTCAGAAGAGATCAGAATTATGTTATGGACGGTACCAACATGAATCAATGTAACTGCTTCTGAAGTCAGAAAAAAACTTTCTGGATTTTATTAATTGAACCCAAAGCAGAAAGAAGATGCCCTGAACATATCTGAATCTTTAACGTGTGTTTTTTTTTTTTTAAAAAAAGTGTATGTGTCAATTCAGTGATTTCAAAGCACTTAGCACTGAAAACATCTCAGGTTGTTTCTCCTCACTCGTTCCCCAAATATAAGTAAGATTTTGGATGAGTGAAAAAGTTCAAGTTTAGTTTTCAAGCTAATAGGAAAGCAAACCCAATCTTAAATATATAAAGCAATTTCCCCAAGTGTGAGGGTTTTATTCCAAGAAGTCTTCTAACAATTCACTAGAATACATGGAGGACGCATCATTAGCTTGGCAAGTCTGTGCCAGGTTTGCAAATTAATATGGATACTAGAAAAAAATCTGCACACATTCATACCCACATTATAATAGCTTTCATCACTGGAGTAAATTTGAAAAAAAAATCAAAAACTTGTAAAAGCCTTGAATTGAATGAAAATGTCATTTTGCTTTTTAATCCGCTTATGTTAATAAGACAGAAAAGAATAAGCTTGGACTGGGCCACATGACTTTCCACAAAACTTGAACTTCCCTAAATTATGACAGTTTGAAATTGTGCCAGTTTGAGATTAAAATCCCAATTCCCCTTGAAAAAATCTGTAAATTCTCAAATGTCCACTGTCTCTGGCTCCACTGGTACGTCCCACTGCCCTATATGTACTGCCACTCTCTCTGCCACCCACATATTTAACTTGTAAATGGACTCTGTGCATAAAAAGTATAAGAGGAAGCATCCCTGGGTGGGATGAAATTTCCATAATGACATTATAAATTGCCAGCCTCTAATTAAAACTTGCTGCCTTTACATTCATACTGCATTTTTTAAGGGTTTAAAAATAATTGCCTAATTGATTTTAATTTATTTCTTTCCTCTAAAGGTGCAGAAAGCAAAAATATTACAGCCTCAATTAAAAGCACAGCAAACCCCCAAATTAACCACAAAAGTATTATTGAATTAGCAGTGGTGCAAAGAACCCACCACCTATTTGAGCTGCAAAATCAAAGTTATAAATTGTGCAGAGAACTTCCATCAGTAAAGGGAGCTCCCTGCTTCAGATTAAGCTCCCTAACCCATGGGGGACAGCAGGGATAGTGATGCACGGGGGTCAAAACTTACTATATTCATCCCAGCTCATGTGTAGGATTTACACCTACTCATGTATGACTTAATTTAGTTGGACTTGAAATCAACTGAAATCAATGGAACTAGTTTTTAATGAACTCAGACTAATTCTTTCATAAGGCACTAAGAGCAACTAACTCAGTCTGGAAACAACCCTTTGGTTTTATTCTACAAGAAGGATTTTACTTGCATTTATTTTGACATATTCTTTCCTAAACCAGGGTTGAGACACTCATAGTCACGTCCAGTGGGTGAAGCCCAAGAGGCTACGCTTGTGTGGGTGCCCCACCCACCTCAACGCCTCTGCCGCTGGAGAAGTGGTGCTGTCTTTCGGCGAGATCTCATGGAGCACATAAGATCTCATGAGATTTCACTGAGATCTTGCAAGACCTCCATGAAAGCTGCTGCCGTAGTTGCTGCAGGTGCCACCGCACAACCCAAGGGAGGCAGCGGCAGGGCAGTGGTGCAGCACGTTCCCTCAGGTGGCACGTTCCCTCAGGTAGCAAAACAGAAAGCACCACCCCTGTTCTAAACCTTGCAGCAGTTTAACTTTCATCCTTACTCTTCTATATCTTTTCCAGTATGCAACCGCACTCAAATAACTTTTACATTTATTCACATAAAATAAAATAAGTCTCCGAATTTGTAATGTGTGTACCATGTAAAATAGTCACGATCCAACAAACCGCTCTGTGCATTTGCAAGGAGCTGCATGCATGCAGCATAATTAATTTCTAAACATCCATTTCTCTCTGCTCTTCAGCCATGCTACACCAGGAGCTGCCTTTTAAACTTCGAAGAGCATCAAAGAGAGATTGTGAGGGAATCGCGGCTTCATCTTCACCTGCATTACCGTATTTACTTCTGGGTTAAATTCTCATTGCAACCACAAAAATCTCTTGATAGCCTTTTACAAATCACTTTCAGTCAAGCTGAAATTCTCAGGTTCGTTAAACAAGAATTGCAAATGAATTTTGTACAAATGTGGTTGAAATTATTGGAGAGTGATAGTGTGCAGTTTCTTAAATGATTTGCTGGGGTTTCTGCTCATTCTCAGGTGTATGTGTGTGTGTCACTGGCGTCTCAGGAGAAGGAGCTGAGAATTGCACTAATCCTCTGTTCTTCCTCTTCTCTCTGAACTACTGATTGGTATTATATCACCAATTATCTAGTCTGGATAATAATGCATGTGTAGCTTTGTCTCCTATGCACGTATATAGCTGGGCTGGGGCTAGTGAATCTTGGATTTCCTGAGTGCAAACAAATCATGCTAATTAGTATTTAATTCCATTGTGCTGTAGTCGTTTTGTTGTATTTCTTAGCTGCTGCTGCCATGAAAAAGACAATTTTAATAGATTTCCCCCCGTCTTCTTCCCCTCATTACATAGTTCTCCGATGAACATGAAAGTGAAAAAGCCAGTTATATTTCATGCTAATGATGAAGTAAGACTAGTGAGAAGCACATCGGAGCCATTTCCAAATTAACTAGCATCAAACCAGTAATTTTGTTTTACTGAACACCACAAATAACTATACTGTGTTGTGTACAATATGTCCACTGAAGTACCTGGAGGGTTTCTGCTTTTCTGCAGGTGTACAAAAACAGAGAGTAATTGGTCACTTAGATAATTACCTTGGCTCTGAGTGAGCTTTGCTTCTGGGTGACTACAGAGTGGAACTCCTCTTCCTATTGATGCCAGGGAACTGTATAACGGTGACTGCCCAACCTGAGATGATTGAAAAAATAGCCTTGTCACCAACTCTCAGATGCAATCAACACCTTGAAAAGCAATAGGAGCCAAAACCAGATTCATTCGATGTTCCTGTTAAGAACTGCACAGTGGTGCAGACCTTGGTAACATCAGATCAAACCTCCCCTGCTCCACCCAGAAGCTGCTGAAGCTTTTGATGACTGAGTGCAGGAAGCTGTTAATACAGACTTCATTACTGTCAGGAAGGAGGGTGTCTAAGTGAATTATAACCTCCTGGCTATAACACTGCCTCCTGCTGCTTTTACCAGGTAGCGGGAATAAAAAAATAGCAGTGCCGGCTTCTCCAGAGAAGCTCAGGCATTCATTCATGCCTAAGGACAGGACTCTATGCCTACAGCTTCCCTATCTACCAATGAACAAGACAAACTTCTCTCCCAGCTGGCTGAGGGACCAGCAGTCTAGGAACTAGACGTGTTTGTTTGTTTAAATTTATACACCGCTTGAATGTAAAACGGGGGGGGGGGTCTCAAAACAGTTTGCAGTAAGATAAAACAATAAAGCCAAATGAGGCAAAGGTTGATCATTTTCCACTTGGAGAAAAGTGTTTCCTGGAAAACCATCAATCAACATCTACTTAGGGGTTGTTGGGTTGTTGTTTTTTTGTACAAAGGGTCTAGAGATCAGTATTTAAACCTTTGTTCACAATGGGTCACTCTAAAAATCTCCACTACAGTTTGCCACTGTTAGTATTTCACGCCTCCAATGCTGCAGATGAGATTGGTGTAAATCACATGCCTGTCTGGGAAGAGTGTGGGCACGGAAGACAGTCTTATCTCTTCCACTGTATGTACTACTGTACTGTACTTTTGCTTTTACTTCTTTCTGTTTCTTCTCTCGGAGCTGGAGAGAGAGGACGTCATGACTCCTTTGTCTGTACATAGCGTATAAATAAATATGTAGATTAGCTCTACGATGTCTCACGCTACTTGCTGTGTTAGGCTAGAAGATTAGTGTACATATATCATTTGATATATGTTGCTGAAGCACACTAGAGAAGAAGGGAAATGTCTTTTCCAAAGCTGCACATAACGGAGGACACTTAGAGTTCAGGGGCTACAGGGGCACCCCAGGGAATTTTTCCAACAGCCATTTCATCCTAATTTTGTTTACTGGGAAGTAAGTATTGCCATTTCAATGGTGCTTACATTATGGTTACCAGACGCCCCCGTTTCCTGGGGAATAGTCCCTGGATTCACAAATCTGTCCCCGAACAAAATCCGTCCCCGGAGTGTCCCCGGTTTCATTTAATGTCCCCGGATTTATATTTTAAGTGTTGTAGATTTATTTGTATGGGGATGAATGTTGCGTGATTGGTTCAACGGCACAAGACACATCATATGGTGACTTCTGGCGAGGCAAAATGGTGGGCGCCATGGCAGCGAGCAGCTCCTGAAACCAGCCAAAGCGAAATGCAATATCAGGCTGGCTCTGGGCTGCTGAAACTGCTGCTGCTGCCGCCACTGCTGAGGGGGAGCCGGGGACGCCCAGCGCATCAACTGGGGGAACTGCACACACACACACACACACACCACAGCCCAAATCGAGCCGGGAGTGAGAGTGCCCAGCACTGCTCTGGGGCCAGTAAAACCCCCGGAGATGATGCAGGGAGAAGGAGAAGAGGAGAAGGAAAAGGAAGAGGGAGGAAGAGGAAGGGGAAGGGGGGGAAAGAGGGGATCCCTGACCTTGCTGCACCACTGCCACCGCTGAGGAGGAGAGGTAGGAGAGCACTGGGAGGGCAAGGATACATGGCTGAGCCCAGGCCCGACCCGAGCCTACTCCACGGTGGCTAGCGCTCCAAGACAGCAGGCTGGGGCCCAGAGGAAGGCCGCGCAACAGAGGAAACCACAGAAGAGAAGATATTACTTCTTAATTTTTTTAAAAAAAACTTTTTTAAATAACTTTTTTCCTCTTGTCAAAAAAAAAGTGTCCCTGGATTCTTTGGGGGGGAAATCTGGTAACCTTAGCTTACATCCAGTTATGTGTGTTTAGGTTCAGCCTAAATTTTAATTGTCAACATGTTAAGCTTTTAAGTCTTAACCTAGTGAATTAAAAATATATATAACTGCATTGTATTTCAATTATACAGCACATCTCAACCAGGAAATTGAATGGAAAATTAAACAAATGAGACAAAAGACATTTGAATCGGCTAATAAATGTGGAAAATTGTTAGCTTGGCAAATGAAAAAAAGACAAAAGCTCAATACTATCACTAATTTGGAAGTGGAAGGAAAGAACATTCAGAATCCAGTGTAAAATAGAAAATGCTTCCAGAGGCATTTTAAAGAATTATATACACAAGGGCCACAGAAAGAGTTTGATATAGACCAATTTTTAAAAACAAATGGATTACAAAAAAATCTCTCAACAAAATAAGATAATGTTGAACTACAAAATTACAGAACAGGAGGTAGAAGGTGCCGTTCAGAATATGCAGTTGGGTAAATCTCCAGGGCCGGATGGCTTAACCTCAAAATACTATAGATCTTTGAAAGATTACTTAATTCAGCCACTAAAGGAGGTTTGTAATGAAATTTTGGAGGGGGGAAAAGCGCCAGAGTCGTGGAAGGAAGCCTATATTACACTTATACCGAAAATGGAGTCTGAAAAGACACAACTTAAGAACTACCGCCCCATATCCCTGCTTAATGTGGATTACAAAAATTTTGCTGATATTTTGGCTAATAGATTAAAAAAAGTATTAGTGGAAGAGATACATAAGGACCAAGCTGGCTTTCTCCCAGGTAGACACTTGTCTGACAACACGAGGAACATAATTAACATTTTGGAGAAGTTGCAAGTGAACATTAATACCAAAGCAGTTTTAATTTTTATAGATGCGGAGAAAGCCTTTGACAATATTTCTTGGAATTTTATGAAGAAAAATCTTCAGGGGATGGGGGTGGGTCAAGGGTTTGAAAATGGTATAAGTGCCATTTACTCAGAACAAAATGCTAAGTTAATAGTCAATAATGTGATGACAGAGGAATTTAAGATAGAGAAAGGGACACGACAAGGCTGCCCAATTTCCCCATTGCTTTTTATTTTGGTCCTGGAGGTTTTGTTAAATATGATTAGAAGGGACCGTCTGATTAAAGGTATCCAGGTCGGAGCCAAACAATACAAATTGAAAGCTTTTGCAGATGACCTAGTTTTGACGTTACAGGAGCCAGAATCTAGTACGAAAAGAGTATTAGAATTGATTCAAGAATTTGGTCATGTGGCAGGATTTAAGTTGAATAAGTCAAAAACTAAAGTTCTTGAGAAAAATTTTACACCGATTGAGAAAGAGAGGTTTCAGAAGGAGACAGGTTTAACATTAGTTAAGAAAGTAAAATATCTGGGGGTTAATATGACTGCTAAGAACTTAAACTTATTTAAAGATAACTATGAGAAATGTTGGACAGAAGTGAAAAAAGACCTAGAAATATGGTCAAATTTGAAGCTTTCCTTGTTGGGTCGAATTGCAGCTATAAAGATGAATGTATTGCAAAAAATGTTATTTGTGTTTCAATCATTGCAAATTTTGGACAAGATGGACTGTTTCAAGAAGTGGCAGAGAGACATTTCTAGATTTGTCTGGCAGGGCAAGAAGTCCAGAATAAAATTTAAAATATTAACTGACGCAAAGGAAAGAGGTGGATTTGCCCTGCCAGACCTTAAACTTTACTATGAATCAGCAGCATTCTGCTGGTTGAAAGACTGGCTGCTTCTTGAGAACACAGACATTTTGGACCTAGAAGGTTTTAACAACGTTTTTGGGTGGCACGCATATTTGTGGTACGACAAGGTTAAAGCACATAAAGCATTTAAAAACCATATTGTCAGGAAAGCATTGTTCAATGTCTGGATAAGATACAAAGACTTACTGGAAAATAAAACCCCAAGGTGGTTGTCACCAATGGAAGCGAAGGCTCAGAAAAAGCTCAATATGGAGGCCAAATGGCCGAAATATTGGGAAATATTGGAACAAGAAGGAGATAAATTGAAATTGCAGAGTTTTGAGAAATTAAAAGATAAAGTGCGAGATTGGCTTCATTATTATCAAATAAGAGAGGCCTATAATTTGGACAAAAAAATTGGCTTCCAGGTGGAAAAATCAAAATTGGAAACAGAATTGTTAGATCCCAAAACTAAGATACTTTCAAGAATGTATAACTTGCTGTTAAAATGGAATACGCAGGACGAAACGGTTAAATCTGCTATGATCAAATGGGCACAAGATATTGGTCATAACATAATGTTTGCTGACTGGGAACAGTTGTGGACCACAGGTATGAAATTTATGGCATGTAATGCCGTAAGAGAGAATATTATGAAAATGATATACAGGTGGTACATGACACCAGTCAAGCTTGCAAAAATATATCATTTGCCTGATAACAAATGTTGGAAATGTAAAGAAAATGAAGGTACATTCTTTCACCTTTGGTGGACAAAGATTAAGGCTTTCTGGGAGATGATCTATAATGAAATGAAAAAGGTATTTAAATATACCTTTCTGAAGAAACCAGAGGCCTTTCTCCTGGGCATAGTCGGCCAATTGGTGCTAAAGAAGGATAGAACTTTCTTCATGTATGCAACAACAGCAGCAAGAATACTTATTGCAAAGTATTGGAAGACACAAGATTTACCCACCCTGGAAGAGTGGCAGATGAGGGTGAATTGGTGGAAATGACTATATGGAATTGGTGGAAATGACTGGCAGAATCCGAGACCTGGGAGAAGAGTTGGTGGAAGAAGATTGGAAGAAATTTAAAGACTATCTGCAGAAACACTGTAAAATTAATGAATGTTAAAATGATGTTGGATTGAAAATAAGTGGCATTAGCAACAAAGTTAATAAGAATGTGCAAAAATGAATTGATAATGGGTGAAAATATAGAGTTATAATATGTTAAGATATAGAGTTAAGATAAACGAAAGAGGGTAAGGATTTGCTGATTTAATTATCTAAATGGGAATACAAAAAGGGGAGGTGTGAGGAGGTCAAGGAAACAAGCTAATGAGTTTAAAGTAACAAAAACGGATTTGTTTTTAATTCTTTTTTATCTATTCGTTTTTTGTATTTTTCTTTTTCTTTTTTCTTTTTTATGTATCTTTTTCTTTTTATATGTCTTTTTTGTATTTTGTAAACCTATGTTTTTGTAAAATCTTAATAAAATATTTTATAAAAAAAACAACAATTATACAGCACATCTCATGCCAAAAATAGATAACCCAGTAAAAATATCTCTTTCTAGAGCTGAACATGAGTGTTGCTATCATATACTCTAGCCTGTTGTTGCTCCTCCACCACCACTAACCCAAATATTGTTTGTTTTATTATTAAAAGAGTAGTTAATGTGTTAAGGTGTGTTAAATGTTTTGCAGCTATGAAAAAAACAATCATTTAAAGCAAACAGTATTAAATCACAAGGTGTTTTCAATATAGCCAAGCCAACTTACTGGTCACGAAATCTATACAGGCCACAACTTTGTTACATTATGAGGGTCACCACTGGATCATATTCTTTCAGTAACTATCTTAGTCTAGAGACTCACTTTCCATGACTTATATATAAGCTGCCAGAAACAAAACAAAAAAAACCTAGAACAGTGCTGAAACAGAATTCTTTAAATATTTGGAACTTTATACTGTATATAAGAAGGTATTCTGTTGTCATAGCACTCAGATTGATGTCTGTTTGCCCTAGGATGCCTCCTGCCCACAAAAACCCACCGTTCTAGTAACCACAGGGGCCTGGAGGCAGCTAGGTCTTGGTTGTCATCACACACCACAACACCTGGAGAAAGAAAAATTGCTGCAATCCTTTTCTCTGCAAAGTTTGGCACCATGAGAGGGACAGGAACTAGCATGCTGTGTCTCACTTACCAAGTTAAGGGCATCATTTCAGCAACGCTATACACACTGCAAGCAGAATTTGTGTTGCTGACAGCGTTATACACATGGACTCAGCTATGCTAGTAAATTCGACTGAAATCCATTTTCTGCTGTACAGAGTCAGACCGGTACAAATAATTGCACAACACAGAATTGCATTGTAATCGTTTCTTTAGTTTGTGCTATCGCCTCTCTCTTGAACCTGGAACTCACAATGTCTTGTCAATGGAGAAGCTGTTTACTTCTCTGTGCAAGATGAATTATAAGATGAAGCCGAAGTGCTTGCCCTGTGATTAACAGTGACCATGGCTGCCCTTGCCAAGATGCCCCATTCAACTGTTGTGCAATCCACAATGTGAAGGAAATGTTTTGTTCTGGGTTTATTTCACCTTGATCTTCTGCTATATATATATATATATACCAGATCAAAACTCGTTTTTCATTTTGTGGATAAATTGTTTGCTTAATCACAGTATCATAGAATCATAGAATTGTAGAGTTGGAAGGGACCACAAGGGTCATCTAGTTCAACCCACTGTAATGCAGGAATATTTTTGGCTGCTGCTGGGCTTGAACCCCACGAGTAAGAATCTAATGCTCTGCCAACAGGAGCCATCTCAGCCAGCATATTACAAATGACTTTGTCTAAGAAGGGCCATAGCCCATAGCTTAGTGGGAGGACATCTGATTGGCATGCAGAAGGTTCCAAGTTCAATCCTCAGGCAGTGTAGACAATATTGAGCTATATAGACCAGTGTTCTGACTCTGTATATGTCAGCTCCTAGGTGATATTATTATTTATGGTTTGGGAAATGTTTAATACCATGCTGTCCACAGCTGGAAGAGCCTATGGGAAGGTCCTACATGCCAGTTCTAGGCTTGCAAGGAATTTGGGCTCTCAAAATAATTGGGGGTAATAACTTAAAGTAATTGAAAATAATCAAGGCCCAGGAACGCAAAGAAAGTAGAATCCAAAGTGCCCAATCCTAGCCAACAGAAAAGGGCAGTGGCCTTCAACAGCTGTTTCCCAGTCACTTTGCTCTCACACCCCAGGAATAGCTGACTTGTCCCCAGAGGTTGTTGGATTCTAATTTCCATCAGCTCCAGCCAGCACGGCTGAGGCTCAGGGCTGGTGGGAGATGTTAGCTACCTCTGCCGTAACCTGCGGTGGAAGATGTGTGCCTCTCCTGTTCATTTACCACCAGGTAGCAATTTTCCATTGCTGAAAAGCAATGATGATGATGATATGAATTTGAAGGATGGCTGTTTTTCAGTTCATAAATTATTTCAGGAAGTGTGAGCTATGTAATTTGCCTTCAGATGCAAACTGAATCTAATACAGGGATCCCCAAACTCAGCCCTCCAGATGTTTTGGGACTACAATTCCCATCATCCCTGGTGGGTCTTGTTAACTAGGGATGATGGGAGTTGTAGTCCCAAAACATCTGGAGGGCCAAGTTTGGGGATGCCTGCTCTAATACTAGAAGTTTCCAGATACTAAATTCCTCTATTCCCATTTCATTTTGAGCTGTGGCTCTCCTTCAATCAGCAGCAAATCACTCAATAGCAAAAAGGGTCAGGAAGGATATGAAGTTCTCCCAGAGACAGAAACACGCTGTAAGCATCTGTTTAATTCCCTCCTTACTAACACTGTCAACTTTGAGAGGCCTTTGAGAGGACTTTTATCTTTACACGGAAGTCTTTCCTTTGATAGTATGAAATAATAGGTGTGCCAAAATATCTGTAAAATAATTCATTGAGTCAATAGAAGAACAAACTAAGGGTGGGGGGAGAATATCTACAAGGCTCAGTTAAAAAAAAATATGATTTGATTTGCAAATAAACCACTCATTTCTTGAAAGCTCAAGGACTGGGGGGAAATGCGTTGTGTTATTTAAGTTTTGTTTTTCTGCTTGTGCTTGTTGTGCTTATTGTCACTTTAGCATGCCTGATAAATTGGACAAGGTAGTAAGAAAGGCTGGAATCTCTGCCACTTGTGGGCCAAAGTGCAGCAGGCCAGCAATTGCTGAGGGGCAGTGCAATATACCTTATTTGCGCATACTGAAGAATGCATGGATGAAGGAATTCCGTGGTTGCTCCCACATAATGAGAGTTCATGTAAAGACTTCTGCCCAGTGTCTACATCATTTCTGTAAGAGCCTGTTTAGAACATAATGCAAGTGATCTGCAGTTCAGGCTGTCACTTCCATGGTATGCTAAGCGTGCTGTAAAAAGAGCCATATGGTCAGAAGCCTTAAGAAAGACTCCCAACTCGGGATCAATGAATCTGCCAGTTTCTGTTTCTCTTTGTTTCTCATTATTCCAGTCATAAGTTCAGTTCAGCGCATTGATTTGTGATTTATTCATTTTTAGAAAGCCTTCAGTAAAACTCAACAGTGTGACAGCATGCATTTCTCCTGATTTTTCCAACCAAAATTTGCTAATATAATGCACTTACATGTTAATATATGCATTTTTATGCACACTTTCTCCTAATACACATATTCTGGAAACTTTTTCCATTGGAGAACTGTATTGCAAAATATGGAGAAGTGTGGATTTCAAACAACATCTGTCTTTCAGTTTGCATATTGTTTCAGGAACTGTGAAGTTGGTAGGTTTGCATTAAAATGCAAGCCAGATCAAATTTATCCATCTCTGCTCCCAACCCTTTAGGTGTTACTGCATGATATGCTAAAGCCATTGGGGGGTGGGGGCTGAATGAAGGAGAAAGCCTTTTAATAGTCCCTGGCTAGTATGACAATAAAAGCTGTAGCTATAGGTGAGGGGACAGCTTTTGCATACAACCTGGAAATGGATATAAGGATGTATCTTGTGGCACAGCAGATCAAAATGGTTTGGATCAGGACATCCTACACCAGCCTTCCTCAACCTGGTGTCTTCCAGGAGTTTTGTGCTACAACTCACATCACCTTGAGGCAGCGCACTATGATAACTGGGGCCAATGGGAGTCCAAAACATCTGAAGGGCACCAGGTTGGAGAAAGCTGTTCTAGGCCTTTGCTTGACAAACACACAGTCTAGTGTTCAGAGAACAGCATTTGACAGATTTCACATCTAACAAATAAAATATTTTAAAGCTGAGGAGTGTGATTCCGTATGCTTTTTTTTGATGGGTGTCATATTTAGGTTCCAATGCTTTCCCTCTGCTACAGCTATCTACTACAGCAGCCTCTTTTTTGTAGCTGCTATGACTAAGCTGATGGTTTGAAAGTTGTGGGGGTTTTTTTTTACAATAAAACCCTAAATCCTTTTCCTGATCAGTGCACTGGATGATTGTTCCACTTAGCAGCTATTCCCTAGTCTAGTTAGTCATTCACTACACCGTACTGACTGAAAATAATTCACTACCAAACCAAACAGGCTTTTCTCAGCTAGGTTTATTCTGACAAAATGAATAGCTGCAAAAAAGGGGGGGGAGAAGAAAAATCAGGTTTAACCATAAGTGAAGAGTTGTGATTTTCTTAAATGTTCAAAGAGAAAAGTAGAGAAGGGTTTGAATTAGCTACTATGACAGGTAGAGGTGGGGAGTATTTTTTCCTGTTGGTTTGTTTTTAGAATAGGGGTTAAAAAGCAAACAAAAAAGGTCCAATAAGAATATATATCATTTCAGCATGAAAATAGAATTGACTATCATCTGATATCAGGGCCAGGCAACAGGAAGCAGGCTGAGGTGAGCAAGGAGAGTTGGAACCATCCAGCTTTCAGGACCAAAGAATAACCAAAGATAAAAGATTACCTTGTTGCTCAAGCATGACTCAGCTGGAAAAGCAAGCCTTTTATATATCGTAGGAGGAGCCAATGCCAGCCTGGGTTAGTGGAGTCAATCCAGATCTCGAAGGTATTTCACTCAGAAGCTGCTACCTAAAGTTCAGAGGTTTACCACATGGGTTGGTTATATGAACAATAGCAGGCCATGGTGGAGAAAGGTAGATCCACTGAGTGGTATTCCTGCCAGTGCACCCACCAGTCCAAATCTTACTGCTACTGTCAGGCTGCCAGGGATGGCTTACCTTCCCCCTCTCTGCAGAAAACAGCACAAAGTGAAAGCAACAGAGAGGTTTATTGAACCCAGCACAAACATTCAGGGTCCATTCTCATCGTGCAGGTGCTCCCAACTGAGTTCCTCCCACTTCCCTCTAGTTACTTCCGTCTCCCTGTCTCCTCACCACGTGATCCCTCCACCACTGAGCCTTCTGAGAGGCTACCTGTTATGTACTGAATTGAATAGGATCCAAAATGCAGCAATCTGACTGGTCCTAGAACAATAGGATTCAGAATGCAGCAGTCTGATTGGTCCTAGAACAATAGGATTCAGAATGCAGCAGTCTGATTGGTCCACAGGATCCACCCAATCCAACTCCAGGTGGAAGTGAATCTGCAACCTGATTGGCCTACAGGAGAATCCTGGAATTAGCCAATCATGTGGGGCTCATTGTGTAAATAATGTATATAAAGCAGACATTTCGGGGGAACTGGCATTCCTCACTACTATGAGCTGAATAAAGAGCATGAAATCCACACTCAACTCCGAGTATATTTCACTACCCTATTTAGATGCCTGGCTCTCAGGCTCATGGGACACATACTTTCTAGTGAGGGAGATTCAACCAGCTCTCTCTCTTCCTGTTCCTCTCCCCTTGGTTGCTCTTCTCCCAGCTCAGCCCAACTGTCAGTTCCCGAACTGTGTCCTTCCACGAACCATAGCTCCAAGTTGATACTATCCTCCTGCTCCAGAGGAGCTTCAGGATTAGGCCCTTGAGCAAAGGGAAAAGGGGGCTCCCACCATTCTTCCTCAGAGCAATACGCTTCAGTCTGGTTCCTGACAGCTACGCTCTCCAAGCAAGCTGCAGCTCCACCCTACCCCATGGTTTGCTACTCTTGATCTTAAACAACTCCTGACATCAGGTTTTTCCTGGTCACCTGCAGTGAATATTGGAGATGGAAGAGCTCTCTCCAGTTTGCTTCTGATTGATCTGGTAATGATCCAAATTCACACTCACGCACACACTGCAAAAAATTATGCAGAAATACCTCAAACAATTTTCTGAGCCAATCTGAGGTATTTCAAACCAAGCTCATGTGCTCACTTGAGTTCAAAATCCTATGGAAACCAATGGAAATATGTTCAGTGAAATTTGTTGTGGTTTTGTGCACCAGTGTGATAGTGTCTGCTTCCTGATCAATGTCAACTATCCATTTCAGTTTGTACATCCTCGTGGGGCAATTTCACTTCTATGGGGAAATAATTCTGTCCTCTATCTGATCTCCTCATGGACCATGTTGCTGCAACCATGCGAAAGCAGCCATGTGAAAGCAGCACCCATGATGCAAATGCACTGCTTTCCTTGCAAGGAGAGTTTAGTGCTTCATAAGGTCAGTGTGCTAGTATTAGATATCAATGCTCAGTTTTCTCACCTCTGCTAACACTACAGCATCTGTGGCTTCACCAAAGGATTGGCCTGCCATTGTCGGCACTGTTACACAGCACGTAACAATGTTCTTTCCCCCTTCAGCATTTGTTATCTCTTTTTTCAACCATCCAACCCAAACACTGTAGCCATACTTTCATTGGCATGTCTCATTTTCCAGAATGAAGTCAGTTATGAGGGTTTGATTTCCAGATAGGTAGCTATATTAGTTTGTTGCAGCAAAAACAAGAGACTTATGGCACCTTAGGGTTTTTTTTATGACATACTACTCTCTACTTCTCTAAGGGACGCGGGTGGCGCTTGTCGATTTGCAAGCCCCCTCCATAGAGGATGGCCCCTCTCACTGTCCTCGGAGCTTGCTTACCGGTAACCTCCTCTGGCTGATATCCAGACAGACCAGGGAGATTTTGATAGGCGACATTTTCCCCAAGCGTGGGTAAAATGCACAACCCCTCCCTCCTGCTTCCGCAGGGGAAAGAAAATAAGTCAGAAATCTATTTACATGATGTTTATTTCTGACATTACAGCACTAGAGAAAAACACGTCCTTTCAGTTCAGTTCTTCTAGCAGGTCTGACAAACTTCCTGAACATGCGCACACAGAAGGTTTCAAGTTACACTCTTCACAAAGACTTATCCAGCCTGTGAACATCCTGGGAAATTCTTCTTTCCCACAGATAGGCGCATCATGTGATGTCAACAAACTGGCTGTCTGCAGCAGTGATGTTTCCATATACTGACAGCGCTGTGGACTTGCCACAGAGCCTAGGACTTGCCGATCAGAAGGTTGGCGGTTCGAATCCCCGTGACAGGGTGAGCTCCCGTTGCTCGGTCCCTGCTCCTGCCAACCTAGCAGTTTGAAAACACATCAAAGTGCAAGTAGATAAATAGGTACCCCTCCAGCGGGAAGGTAAACGGCGTTTCTGTGCGCTGCTCTGGTTCACCAGAAGCGGCTTAGTCATGCTGGCCACATGACCCGGAAGCTGTACGCCGGCTCCCTCGGCCATAAAGCGAGATGAGCGCCGCAACCCCAGAGTCAGCCATGACTGGACCTAATGGTCAGGGGTCCCTTTACCTTTATCTTACTCTCTACTTCACCAGCAGCAAGAAGTGTTAGTGAGTTATAGGTGTACATGTGTGCCTGTGTATACGCATGAATTGTAAACAGGTCAGAAGGAGATGTAACACAGAAAGTACAGAAGGTAGTAATTACATTATTAACAATGCCTCCACCAGAAAAAAAAAAGTTGGTGGACATGTTGGCATTGGTAAACCAATTAACAAATGTAGTGCTACTTAGAAAATAAAACACTATACTTCAGAGCCTGTAGAATAAAACTCGCTTGCCAGTTTCTAGTACCACTTTCAATTGCATTTCATAACTAATCTTTCAGTTATTCTTATACTCTAAATACACCATTTGTAGAAGTCCTGACACTCTCAGTATCTTTCTTTCACACTCCCACATGGATGCAGATACAGTGTTATGATGAAATAATGAATTGTATTCTTGTAGTTTTACTCCAGCAAGCCAGTGCTGCTTCAAAGAGCATCAAAGTACTCTTTTGATCAAGTGGGAAATGATCAAAGTCTAAGCCTCTTACGGAGGAAAAAAAAATAGACGAGGAAGACATTCCAGTGTTTCTTTCATTTTCTTTTTAACCTCATGATTTTTGATTATGCACTATTGTTTGAAAATACACTTTCAAGAATAGCACTAGATGGGGGGAAATGAGGTTTTGCAGGAACATTGGCCAAGTATCACACAGAAACCTATCTGGTACACTTTCTCTGAAGTGAATTAGATGAGAAGGACTAATACAAGGCTCAGACCTTAAGGAGCAACAGTGCCTTGGTCCCAGAAAAGTCCTCAGCAAAACTGGCAAACACGTTATTTTTTAAACTTCTAGGAAGCACTTTTGAAAGAGCTGCAGTAAATGCCAGTGAGAAGCTTATTTTAGCATTACCTTGCAAATATCAAATACAGAGAATGAAACAAAACTCAAAATAATCAGTGAGGGCCAGTGCTAAACACATATACGGTATTTCCATAGTTTGGCCATTCTGAATTTTCTGTAGGATCCACATACCAGAATGTTCAATATGACCAAGGGATGGAGCTATAATGCTGCTTTCTTATTGGCTCTGTGGGTTTGCCTCTCTGCAGAGGAAAAGGCAACCCCAGTGATTTGGTGTCAGGTGACTTTATGGTCTGTTTGAAAAGCTGAGAGGCAAAGAATTGGCAAGGCATGTCTTCCCCAGATCTCCCACTGTGATGGCACTGGCTGTAGCCTGCACCATGAGATGCAGGGAAGTGGAGAAAATCAGATCATTTAGCATCTCTTGTGGTTTTCATCTCTGCCAACAAGTGAATTTTTTTCCCCAGGTTTCTTCTCCTAAAACAGCCCTTTATTTTCTATGACTTCACTTGTCACCTATAGACTTCCTTACTTTCCCAGTCAACTCACTGTCTCCACATGATGGCTAGGAAATTAGGCATCAAACAAAAGCTAAACCACCCATGAATTTTAATTTTATGAAAGGTTTTGAAAAGGGACAGCTACTATACTGAAATTTCTAAGGCAAAATTGTTTTCTATTTTGTTTTGTTTGGTATCATTTAATACCTTTGTACAAAATGTATTTTTTGAATATTGGTAATTGACTGTAGTATGAGTATGATAAAGGAACTGATTTTAAAAGAGTCTTAGCAGTTAACCACAAGCAAAATTAAGACATGATAATATGTTCTTATGGGGTAGGTATTTATCCATCTAAACTTTCTCTTGACTGTTTCCCCACATAAGTCAAAACACAGCAATAAATCAAATGCATTTCTAGATCCATTTCAACCAGGGTCTAGTCCTGGTTTTGTCACAGAAATTGCTTTGATCACCTTCTATGATGACCTGTCCCCACTGTGTAAGGATGTGTGGATCCAGAATTGGCCTCCACAGTCACTTACAGACACACTGTTAAGACCATATTTATGGAAGACAATCTCCCTCTGCTACAAGCGATCACCAAAAAGAAGAACATCTTAACTGGTAGCTAAGATGCTCAAAAAGCTCCCTTGCATTACCTTTTCCCAGGGATTTGGAGCAGGAAATGTATGAAATTAAACAATGGCATAATAAAGAACAGGAATGAAATAATATGAATGTGCTTGGAACAAGCACCAAAAATGATGGGAAACAGGTGTTTTTTGTGACTCAAAAGCAAAGCAAGGGGAATAGTTGGCTCAACTTTTCCTTACATTCTTTTTTAAGTTGCAGGACAATAGGATTTAAAATTTACAAAATTTATAAATGCCACCTATCTGTTTTAATGATCTGCCAGATGAAAACCATTGATCCATACGAGCTGTTGAGCCATATGTTATGTGTCCATGCAAAATCTTCAAAATGGTGCTGATTGTATTTACAAAGTGACATTCATAAACTCCTATCGCTTGTATCTTTCCACAAAATTTGGCTTACTGAGTAATGATACAATTTAAAGCCCTTGTTCTTTTTGCCATCACAAATGAAAGATTCAGTCTGAGGGCAAATGCTGCTTAAACCCGTGAATGGAAGATAAAGTATGAATTTCTGAGCACCTTGTTAACAAGAGCAGGTGGGAGGACACTGTACATCATCTCTAGTAATTCATGTTAAATTACCCTAGAGCAGATAGTAGTGGACAGCATAACTTTACAATCTGTTAGCTCTAAATTTCACATAAAATTGTTGCAGTGGGAGTTTGAATACAGGTTGAAAGTATAAAGAAATTAGCACAGTCTAATAGAAGAATGGTCTAATGAGCTGAAGTCCAGGGAAAGGTACACTAGCTTGCCATGACCCAGAAATAAGTGCAGTCTAACTAAGGGTCTAACTGAAGCGCAGTGTAATGAAAGGAAGTTGAGGGAAAGTTATAATTATTTCACCAGGTTCTTAGCATACTGCAAATAAAATATTTGAAAACCTTGAGTGCACTGGACATTGAATCATTTGCATATGGAGCCGAAGTGCAGAGCTTAAAATATAACTGAATTTGCTACACTTTTAGGTCCCAATTACACAACCCCTTCTAAGAATAGTAGCTACTACTTGTTCAAGAGGCAAGTTGCAGCTATAATCAAGAGAGCAAGTCAAGTGAAGGCTGATGGTTTATGCATAGGAGGCTCATGCTAAATATTAGTGTTAGCAGATTTCTCCATATGTTCTACCCTCTCATATGTCTGACTTTCTTCTTGGTAATAGAAGCTAGGGATGTAAGTAAAATATGATTCAATCTGCATATACAGTGGTACCTCGGGTTACATACGCTTCAGGTTACAGACTCCGCTAACGCAGAAATAGTGCTTCAGGTTAAGAACTTTTCTTCAGGGTGAGAACAGAAATCGTGCTCCGGTTGTGCGGCAGCAGCAGGAGGCCCCATTAGCTAAAGTGGTGCTTCAGGTTAAGAACAGTTTCAGGTTAAGTACGGACCTCCAGAACAAATTAAGTACTTAACCCGAAGTACCACTGTATAGGTGAACCAACCTAATTCACATTTTCCAAAACAACAAAAGAACTGAAACCTATCCATCCATCTGAAATTCTCATTTTTCCGAATTCCATTGTGCAGCTCCCAAGCCAACAAATGAATACAGAAATGCAAATAATAATAATAATAGGTAACGTGCATTAAAATGCATATATTAGTGAAAAATAACATACAACAATGCATTCCGTAAGGGAATATTGCATACAATAAGGAAATGCAGAGAACTGAACTTAGCGGTGGAAATAAGAGAAACTGAGAGAACCTGAAATTGACAGATTCCCCCCATCCCTAGAAGTGGCTTTCTATCAGAGAGAGATGTGGTTATCACACCTAGAGAGTTCATTCAGTTGGAGAACCCCCTCCCCCAAAAAAACACTCTACACCAAGTACATGAAAAAATGAAAGTGCTCACCATCACTTTCACACTTGTTTCACACTTGTTCAGTGTATGGAAGCCAATGCAAGTATTATAAATACACAGTTTCACTGCATAACATGATGAAATACTTTTCAACATTTTGGTCCCTTTCTAGGATAAGTTAGCCATCAAATTAATAGACCAGTTAATCATAATCAACTAACGTATCTCATAATTGACATGGAATTTAAGCATGCATGACCAGATTTACACACATAGCAGAATGAAGGAATTAGGTGGCAGCATCCTTGAGAGCTCATCCACTCTTCCACTTGTCCTGTGCCCAGAAAGCATGGGTCTTGCCTTTTCCCCACTGCTTTCCCATGGGAAACACTCTCTTTAGTGCTAAATTTGAACAAACAGTAATCCACCCCAAACCCGATTGCTGTTTGTTCCAATTCAACACTAAAGAATGGTCTTCCATGGAGGGTAGCAACAGGGCAAATGGAGGTGTGAATAAGCCCTGAGTGGTAATGTGGCACCATTTGCTGCAAATACTGCCACTGGAGCCAAATAGAAGCTTCAGAGGCAAATTTGCAGTAGAAAAACAATGCAATGTTAATGCCACTCCACTGGCCATGCCATGGTATCAATCTGGATTGGGGGCACCTGGCTACTTTTTATTAAGAAGGAGGAATGAATAGCCTATCATAAGTACATTGTTAAACTTGTATTTTCACATAATATCTGCGAAGAACACATCTCCCCAGTCTATTGCCTATTTAGGAAACATCCGCAGGTACTAATAAAGAAGCACTGACATCCTATTGTCAGATTCTGGATTCTCATATCAGGGTCACATTATATAAAACTTTAAACCCTTTTCAGATAAACATTCCAGGAACACTGAATGCATGACAGGGAGGAGAAGGGAGAACAGGATTGCAATGGCAGGTGGTAGAGCCCAAATGTGATGGACAGCCTGATGTTTGCTGTACAGTGGTACCTCGGGTTACATACGCTTCAGGTTACATATGCTTCAGGTTACAGACTCCGCTAACCCAGAAATAGTACCTTGGGTTAAGAACTTTGCTTCAGGATGAGAACAGAAATCGTGCAGCAGCGGTGCGGCGGCAGCAGGAGGCCCCATTAGCTAAAGTGGTGCTTCAGGTTAAGAACAGTTTCAGGTTAAGAACGGACCTCCGGAACGAATTAAGTACTTAACCCGAGGTACCACTGTATTGACAAAGATGTGTTTTGAGAGAGTGACTGTGTTGGAGTAACATAAACTAAAACCTGACCTTGCTAACTGTGATAGTAACCATGGTTACAAGTCCAAGAGGGGGTGGGGAAAGAGAGGATATCTCTTGATAGAGACTGAGATGGGAAGAAGAGATCATAATCATTTTCTTGGGCTCTTGATGACTTATAATTGGAAGGGTCCAGAAGGGTCATCTAGTCTTGCTTTAGTACTAAAAGAAGGGATGTGAATGAATTCATTACACTGGTCAACAACAAATTTGTTGTCTGCGTTTTTTCAGTTGATTTAGGACGAATCTGATGCGCTGAATCCAAAAATCACATTGGTTTTGCTCAATCAGGTCAAGTTTTTGAACTATGGCCACATGTCGTTTTTTTACGTTTTTGTTCACATGTACGCTTGTGTGGAGCATTTTAGAAGAAGTTGGTGGGGGTAAAATGCCATGTCAAATAATTGCTTTGATTGGAAATAATTATTTTAATGACAAGAAGTATTCAGGTCCGATAGTTCTGGGTGATTATGTCGAAAAGGGATCAGTTTGAAGTCATAAAACCTTGAAATCGTCCATAAATTGGTGCAGCAAAGCATAAAGTTGGGGGATCAAAACTAAGTTAATGGGGCAGCCGCCCCACGAAGAATTGTCAAAGGACTCTGCTGAACTGTTGGCATCCAGATTGAAGGAAAAAAACCTCCTCTCTGACAGTGCTCGCATCAGCTTCTTCCGCAACAGGCATCAAGAGTACCTCCGTTTTTTCTTGGAAGAGAAGGACTTGGTGTACTCTGTAGATACTGCGCAGCTTCTGCTCAAGCTTGGAGTGCCACAGTACGAACCCAAAGATTGGAGACTGTTCATTGACAGCAGCAAGCGATCACTGAAATGTGTTCATTTGACTACACTGAAGGAGAACTATGAAGCGGTGAAGTATGTGCTGGAGAAAATTGGTTATGATCAGTATAAGTGGTTTATTTGTGTTGACCTGAAGATGGTGAACTTTTTGTTGGGACAACAGTCTGGCTTCACCAAGTACCCATGTTTTCTGTGCATGTGGGATAGTAGGGACCATGCTCAGCATTACATGAAGAAGGACTGGCCTGTGCGGGAGGAATTGGTGCCTTGCAAAGAAAGGAACGTCATCAACGACCCTCTGGTGGACAGAGACAGAATACTCTTCCCACCACTGCACATCAAGCTCGGCTTAATCAAGCAGTTCACCAAGGCTCTGGACAAGGATGGTGACTGCTTCACTTACTTGTGCCAGGCTTTTCCAGGAATGACCATGGAGAAGTTGAAAGCTGACATCTTTGACGGTCCTCAGATCCGTCAGCTCATCAGAGATCCAGAGTTCGGAAACTCAATGAATGAAGTGGAACTGGAAGCGTGGAAGGCATTTGTTCTGGGAGTGAAGAACTTTCTTGGCAACAATAAGGCCAGAAACTACACAGAACTTGTCAGCAACATGCTGACTGCTTTCAGAAACCTGGGCTGCAACATGAGTGTCAAGATGCACTACCTATTTTCACATATGGACCGGTTTCCTGAGAACCTGGGTTCAATGAGTGACGAGCAGGGGGAGAGATTCCATCAGGACATGAAAGCGATGGAGACCAGGTATCAGGGTCGCTGGGACGCAGTCATGATGGCTGACTACTGTTGGACTCTGAAGAGAGACCTCCCTGCCACTGAGCATTCCAGGAGTTCCAAGAAATGGAAGTTCAAGCCCTGAAGTTTGAAAAATGGTGAAGCAACATGCAATTTACGTGCACTTACCTTTATCAATGCCCACCATTCAGTTTACAGTAATCAATGTTTCTATCAGGTAATCAATATATGTTGTTGGAAAAACATTTTTTTCTCTTAAAAACATATTTAGGATGATATGTGTTGACAAAAATCAGCTGATAATGCCAGAAAGATGTAATCGATTTTGTCACAAGATCTGATTTTTTTCAAATCAACACAGCACAAAAACCTGACCTGATGGAGAGAAACGGATGCCATTTCCTGATTCAGCAGTGCAAAAATACCCTAAATCAGTTGTAGAAATCTAGACAACATTCAAAAAGTAAACAATTGTTGCCCAGTGTTATTTTTGTATAGACTGTTGTCTTGTTTCTATGTTTAGTTACTTTTAACTTGTCTGATCCTTTCTGTTTTAATGTGTGTGTGTGTGTGTGTGTGTGTGTGTGTGTGTGTTATAAAACAAATAGAAAAACTGCCTATATTCTGTTATCAGATTAGCTCACTTGAGTATAGCAATATTCTTGTGCCTGGGAAATTGGAGGCTAGCTGCTGGCCTCCCACATTCTAAGGAGAAGGCTGTCACTCAAATAGGAGAGCCTGATCTCTGATAGGCAAATAACATATGTATACATCCATTTCAAGGTCAGGAAGAAAACCCTTGGCACATAGAGTTGTATGTGTGTAGACTCTACACTCATGTATGTGTGTAGACATACATTCAAATGAATGTACTGTACGTAGATTTGACATGGATAATGCATGTGATGTGTCTTCTCATTGCCAACGTACATTCAATATCCTTTGACTGGCTGTGTGAATAGGGTTATAAGTGGTTCTGTTTTTATCTGTAAACCGTCATGGGTTCCATTAGGGAAGAAGGTGCAGTATAGATAAAGAAAAAAAGAAAAAAGATAGACCCATTCGTCAGCAAAATTGAAATACCATGTTGTTTGAAGCTGATAAAATGATATTTTTAAAATAATGTGTAAGTGTGATAATTAATAAGGGACGCGGGTGGCACTGTGGGTTAAACCACAGAGCCTAGGACTTGCTGATCAGAAGGTTGGCGGTTCAAATCCCCATGAAAGGGTGAGCTCCCGTTGCTCGGTCCCAGCTCCTGCCAACCTAGCAGTTAGAAAGAATGTCAAATGCAAGTAGATAAAAAGGTTCCGCTCTGGCAGGAAGGTAAACGGCGTTTCCGTGCACTGCTCTGGTTTGCCAGAAGCGGCTTAGTCATGCTGGCCACATGACCCGGAAGCTGTACGCCGGCTCCCTCGACCAATAAAGCAAGATGAGCGCCGCAACCCCAGAGCTGGTCACGACTGGACCTAATGGTCAGGGGTCCCTTTACCTTTACCTTATGATAATTAATCAATTAATCAAGCAATTAATATAAATGTCCTGGCCAATAGTTATCTTGTTGCCAATGATGGTACCTCAGTGTTGAAGAGGCACTCACCATTAGATGAAACCAGCACCTTGTGGAAATTGCTCTGGGATGCTATTATTACTTGGGGAGGAGGCGAACAGGAAGGGAGGGTGACCCGTTATGTGGTGGCAATGTAAGGTTGTTTAAAAAGCTTGGTTAATGATATGTAATGATTTGAAGAAAATGCTTAAAATAACCTTGGGGGGGCAGAAGCCTTGACATTGAATCACACTGGATTGGATGTCTTCAAAGAACCAAAAAATCTCCCTCTCCTTTTGATAGCAAGGCCAAGATCCTCCCAGAACATGAAAAAGAAGAAGTCCCAACCAAAGAAGATTGGCAAAACAAACTAATTGACTATGCTGGGATGATTAATGAGCTTGAAATTTTATTGCATATTTTTCAAAGCATTGTGTACAATATTTTACATCAGCAGGATTTCGGAGTTCACTTGTAATATGATGAACAATGTATAAAATTTGAAATTATTGTGAATTGAAGATATTGAGGCCGTGCATTTACAAATGTAAAACAAAAGAACCAGGAAGGGAAGTGGAGGGAAGTCAGGGGATTTTGGAAATCCTACATTGGGGAGTTGTGATGTGCTATTTTTATTTTCTGTTATTGTAAAAGTTAATAAAAAAATAGTATTAAAAAGAAGAGGCATTCACCATTATCTGATGGCTTGGTAGGCATCTGAATGAATTTGTTTAAAGCAGCAGAGAAGCTAGAAAATTTCTGTGCTAAAATGGGTATGCCTGGCCTTCATAGCTTTACCGCTAACAGTGTATAATTGAAGGATCATCAAGCTGAGTTCAGTGCTCCATCTCACAGCTTGAAGAAGAGATGGAATGTCTGCCAAGCAGAAGGAAGCAAAACCAAAGATCTCAACCACAGCATTCCAAATGCCATCTATCTATCACAGTATTTTAAAGGTTATCAGAAATTGAAAGTTTGGCAAGTAATCACCCCAAGGCAATAAAACCCTTGGAAGTGACACACATCAAAAGATAGAAGATATTGTACAATGGAGAAGCTCTTTCTTCAATGGTGGACAATGTCTGCATTTCAAAGAGAACAATGGTTGTCAAGCGTCCAAACGCTTGCACCTGTTGACTATAAAGAGGTTATTTGATCTTTCTCCTAGTAACCCACAGTTCATGTTTGAAGTGACATTTCCAGCTTGGATTTGCCCTGTTGAAGATCACAGAGGAAACAACCAACTTTCTGTCACAGGCAGGGACAAAGGCTGATGAAAGCTTACCAAGAAAGGGGTTTGGATAGCACCATGTAATCAGAAACAAGGGAATTCTGAGCATAAGTAGTGTCATGTTTCTAAATTGGATGCAGCACAGTATTACTGGAATAGGTCATAAAACACAGCAGGCCTAGTTGTGAAGTCTGCCAAGAGACTAAGGATTTGAATAATATGCTCTGAAGGCTGCTTCCCACATTAAAACTTTTGTATCAGCTGTGTGAGCTCCCAAAAGGCACTTCCATGCATAAAATAGCAGGACATTTTAATATATTTCTACGGTGCATACGATTAAAAAAAAAGAGTGAATTTCAAATATCTGGAAATGTCTAAGACAGTCTCAAGTTACAATTTTAACAACAGGAAATACTTGAGAGAGAAGTCAGCATAAATAGTGACCCTCATTGAAATTTCAATCAAGATAGCTTTAGCTGGCTCAACATGAGAAATTTCCACATCAATATATTCACTAATTATGGATCATAAACATAAGGCTAGGAGCTGGAGAATTGACATGGCCTCCTTTTCAAATTCTGACCATGTGAAAGCATACGGTCAGACAGTTTGAATTGTCTTACAACAACAATTTTATTACTTATTCCCCACCCATCTGGCTGGGTTTCCCCAGCCACTCTGGGCGGCTTACTGCAATACCTGGCCTCTCAGAAAGAGAGGACATAAAAAGTGGAGAAGTACATTTGGTGCTCTTGTGTGGTAGGGTGGAGATCAGATTCATAACTCAGTTTAAAAAACTTAAGCTTGGTAACTCCATAACAGAGACCAAGCCACACACAATCTGTAATTAAAATGACCAGTGTATGAGCACCAAACAAATGCCAGCATGACCAGGATAACCTTCATCTGAGAGGTGCATAGGGACTGATTACTTTGTGATGGTCTCCTACAACATAAGGACACACCTTGAGGTTCGCAGGTAGATAGTGAAAAAACATGAATATATGCATAGAAATACAGTCTATTTGTTGGTGTATGTGTGTGTTTGTGTTTTTAAAAAACCAGAATAGCCCTATATACATAACCCTGACTGTCAAATATTTGCCTAAATACGAGAGATTTAGGGTCAGGCTAAAATCCACTGGAAGAAAATTCTATATATGGAAATCAGGCACCATTAACATAAGCTTTATGTTAAGTGTGTCTTACTCCTGCCAGTAAAATTATAAATGTTGTGCTTGCATTTGGCACAACAGATGTCTCTTTCTAATTTTATTATTTTTCTGCCAAATTAAAATATGACACTTAAATCGCTTACTACTTCATGTTAACTGATTTGCCTTTAATATCAAATGTTGGGTTTCTGTCCTGAGTCTATAAGGAGTCTGTTCAAATGCCCTCTCCATTTATTTATTTTTGTTCCAGTAGAGCAGGAGGCAGACCTGTAGTTATTTAGTTACAGGTAGGTAGCTGTGTTGGTCTGCCATAGTCGAAAAAATTCCTTCCAGTAGTACCTTAGAGACCAACTAATTTTTATTCTGTAGTTATTTGATACTGTTATCCACTTGATGCTGCTAATCCTGATTACCTAGTTTTCCATAATAAAGTTAGCATTGCCTTCTCAGTTGCTTCAAGAGAAAATGAATTGTTTTTTTTATAAGATATTTATTAGAATTTTACAAAAAGCAGAAATTTACAAAATAAAAAGAGAACAAGAGAAAAAAGATAAATACAAAAAATACAAAAATACATAGAAGGAAAAAATAAAATACAAAATACAGAAAAAGTAAATAGGAAAAATTAAAAACAAATCCATTTTTTTTCATATCTTGGATTTCATTTGCTTATTTCCCTGACCTCCTCACACCTCCCTTTTTTGTATTCCCGTTCACATAGTCAGTTCAGCAAATCCATACCCTCTTTCATTTATCTTAACTCTATATCTCAACATATTATAACTATATATTTTCATCCGTTATCAATCCATTTTTACATATTCTTGTTAACCTTGCTGATAATGCCACTTAATTTTCAATCCAACATCATTTTAACATTCATTAATTTTACAGTTTCCACAAATAGTCTTTAAATTTCTTCCAATCTTCTTCTACCAACTCTTCTCCCTGGTCTCGGATTCTGCCAGTCATTTCCGCCAGTTCCATATAGTCCATCACCTTCATCTGCCACTCTTCCAGGGTGGGTAAATCTTGTGTCTTCCAATACTTTGCAATGAGTATTCTTGCTGCTGTTGTAGCATACATAAAGAAAGTTCTATCCTTCTTTGGCACCAATTGGCCGACTATGCCCAGGAGAAAGGCCTCTGGTTTCTTCAGAAAGGTATATTTAAATACCTTTTTCATTTCATTATAGATCATCTCCCAGAAAGCCTTAATCTTTGGGCACGTCCACCAAAGATGAAAGAATGTACCTTCGTTTTCTTTACATTTCCAACATTTATTATCGGGCAAATGATAGATTTTTGCAAGCTTGACTGGTGTCATGTACCACCTGTATATCATTTTCATAATATTCTCTCTTAGGGCATTACATGCCGTAAATTTCATACCTGTGGTCCACAACTGTTCCCAGTCAGCGAACATAATATTATGTCCAACATCTTGTGCCCATTTAATCATAGCAGATTTAACCGTTTCATCCTGAGTGTTCCATTTTAACAGCAAGTTATACATTCTAGAAAGTATCTTTGTTTTGGGATCTAACAGTTCTGTTTCCAATTTTGATTTCTCCACCTGGAAGCCAATTTTTTTCCCCAAATTGTAAGCCTCCCTTATTTGATAATAGTGAAGCCAGTCTCACACTTTATCTTTTAATTTCTCAAAACTCTGCAATTTCAATTTGTCTCCTTCTTGCTCCAAAATTTCCCAATATTTCGGCCATTTGGCCTCCATATTGAGCTTTTTCTGAGCCTTTGCTTCCATCGGTGACAACCACCTTGGGGTTTTATTTTCAAGTAAGTCTTTATATCTTATCCAGACATTAAACAATGCTTTCCTGACAATGTGGTTTTTAAATACTTTGTGTGCTTTAACCTTGTCATACCACAGATATGCATGCCATCCAAAAACGTTATTAAAGCCTTCTAAATCCAAAATGTCTGTGTTCTCAAGAAGCAGCCATTCTTTCAACCAGCAGAATGCTGCTGATTCATAATAAAGTTTAAGGCCTGGCAGGGCAAATCCACCTCTTTCCTTTACATCAGTTAGTATTTTAAATTTTATTCTGGGCTTCTTGCCCTGCCAGACAAATCTAGAAATGTCTCTCTGCCACTTCCATAATAAAGTTAGCATTGCCTTCTCAGTTGCTTCAATAGAAAATGAATTGTTTGAGTTTCTTCTACAGAGCAGCCATCAGTGGGCCATCTCCTCTCCTTGTTCCTCTTAGATCATTTTTTTTAAAAGACAAAAAATAGAACTTGCAGCTCTTTTTCTGGTTTTTATTTAACACAGCAAGCAATGCTTTCTTCCACACTAAGTTCAATGGGCCCCAAAGACTTTCCAACAATGCCCAATGAAAAATCTATCTGTTCTACTTAGCATTTTATACCAGAAGCCGGAGGAGGGAAAGGAAACATCTATGCACCTTATATTTTCATATATCAGGGAATCTTTGGCATTCTGGATGTTGCCAGACTAACTCCCACCATCCCTAGCCTTTGGCCATTCTTGCTGGGACTGGTGAGAAATGCAATTTGTCAACATCTTTACGGTCAAAGGTTCCCCACCCCTGCCATATACAATATCCAGAAGATCTACTGTTACTTTGGTTGGAATTTGTAATTTCCAGTTCACAGGGCTGAACAGTTTGTTATGCAGATACAATAGAGCTTCTCACACTACTTTCCACAAAGTAGGCCACAGGCCCTAAGTAGCAGCTCCGTGTCACCCAGTCAGACCTTAGGCAAGGCCCTGGACCTTTATTACCTGGGGGGGGGGGTAATAACAGCACAGCCTTAACAGCCAGTCATTCCTCCCTTCCTCAGCTTCATCCCTACAGGTTAACCACATGGAGTTTAACTGCTCCACAAAATGGAGTCTGAAAGAGATGTTTTGCTTGCCTATCTGGATATGTCCACACCTAGAAATCTGCGGCTATTCCATCCCTTCACTAGCAATGTGGAGTGGCGGGGATAGTCATAGTGTGGTGGCTTCACTTTACAAGAGAAAAGGTTCCTAAATATTATAGCAGGTGGCAAGCTAGTAAAGAACACACCACAGGGATGCCATTTTCAGCAGCAGCCCTGTGGTGTGATGCATGTGCTCTAGCTCTTAATAAATGTAACCTGATTCTGTAGAGCTAATGGGCAGCCAAGAAGCAACTGCATCACAGGAGGAGGAGAAAAGGGAAGATTCCCTCTGAAGGCAAAGTTATCTAAAGAAAACAACAATGAACTTGAAATAACACATCTACCCAACAAACCAATTGCTGTTATCCAGGATATCATATGAATCCATAGAAAAGGCAATCTTCTGCTGCTGATCTCCTGTGGAGTACACCTTTGTGCATTATATGCCTTTCTAGTACAAGATGACAGAGAAAGTTTATTTTTATTGTTTCCATTAGCACAATAGGAGAAGGAAGGCATTCTTTCCCCTTATTTTTTTTTTAAGAAAGTGTAGCAAATATGATCCATTGGAGAAGCAGCAAGAAAATTAGGATTATATAGAAATAGCAGGATAATGAGAAACTGCAGAAGAGCGCACAAGAAAGGGATAGATTCTGAATGTATAATGGAACAGGGATAGCAATGAAACAAATTATTGTGATAAAAGGACAGAGGTGGATTCTAAATTGCACCAACATAAAGCATAACATGTTTAATAACAAAAATGGCAATGTATACAATATACAGAACATTACTAGGAAGAATTTATAAGCACAATAAAAGCAATTTGCCCAGAGAAATATTGAAAGCTACTACAATACAATATGGAAAACAATATAATTAATAAAATGTAACAGAAAAGAGCAAGAAAAGTTGCAGAAGGATAGAAATGTAACAGTCTAACAGAAATAAGACCACCATAGGTAACATGTTTCATAGCTGTGTGACATCCAGTAGGACATTCCAATTGCTGCTAATAAGTGCACACACACACACATGCAAACACACATACACACACACAATTAAGTCAATTTGTTAGCAAAATTATTCTTCCCACACTAAGAAATCTGTTTCCAAATCATAAAGACACACTTTGGAAGTTCAAGGTCCATCCACATCTGTTCTCAGCTCAAATAAGTTATCTGTACAGTGGTACCTCGGGTTAAGAACTTAATTCGTTCTGGAGGTCCGTTCTTAACCTGAAACTGTTCTTAACCTGAGGTACCACTTTAGCTAATGGGGCCTCCCGCTGCTGCCACACCACCACCGCACGATTTCTGTTCTTATCCTGAAGCAAAGTTCTTAACCCAAGGTACTATTTCTGGGTTAGCGGAGTCTGTAACCTGAAGCGTCTGTAACCTGAAGTGTCTGTAATCTGAGGTACCACTGTATAAGCCATACCATACTTCTTCTTTTTTAAAAAAATACATTTTTTTATTAATTTTAACATACAAATTATAAAACATACCCCACATATTATAACAAATACATTCTTTTTGGACTTCCATCAGCACCTCCGATGATCTTCCGTCTTAATCACTTTTTATGCATTACTTAATTTTATATTGTCTTTACCTCTTTTAACCTATCATCTCCCCTTCTCCAATTTTACAATATTTCTGACAATACTCCTCACATAACTTCTTGCAAACCTACAAATGTCATTTGTTCATCACAAATACTTGTCATATAGATCATAAATTTACTCCAGTCTTAGGTAAATCTCTGGTCCCATCAGTTTCGAATCCTTCCTGTAAATTTGTCTAGTCATGCAGAACTAAGCCATACCATATTTCAAAGTTTCCATTACTCACCCATCAATTCTTCTCCAAGACTGTCTTGCTCAAACTTACTATATGGTCAGTGGTTGCTTTGCTAGGAAGGTTCATGGTCATGCCAAGGCACATTCATTTTCTACACAGGACAGGCTCTTGCAGATCACCAAATGAAGATGAAATGCATCACCAAAAAAGAGGACAAAGAAAGACACAGCTTTGCATACAATTTGCATGTGCTCATATATACATATGGATGCAAATTTAGGAAAAATTTCTATAATTTAAATAGAAATATTGGGGAAAGGTGGCTGCCTCCAACTAACAGTTGGTGAGCAACATCAAGACCCTTGCTCTGCCTTCCTTTGCTTCTATATCTTCAACTAGACTTGGACTAGACAGCCCTAGACAACATAGCACACCTGCAACTAAAGGGAGGTCTTCTGACAGCCATCCAGCAGATGATTCTCCTCTGTAAAGTAGCACAGATGGTACACCCAATTTCCAAGCCATGTCATAGCTTGAGATCCAACAAACCCCCTCCCCATTGTTTGTTTGCTTTAGAATGAACACAGGGGCATTATAAAGCTGGTGCTCCAGTATTTGGAGTTGCTCCTGTGTTACATTGATATACATGAAAAAGATCATTTTGGCCTATAAAGTCTTGGGCATATTGAACTCAAGTCACTTGGGGGCTTTTGATGGCAAGATGAAACTCATTGCAGATACTAGGTGTAACATCCTCCTCTATGGCTCATGATGACCTCTAAGTTCAATAGACGGCATCCTCTTGACAATAGCATCCATAGACCAGCTTGAATAGCAGAAGTGTATAGAGAGCAATTGTAATATTCAGCCGGCATGGATGTTTCTCACAGTGAAATGCCAGCAAATATAGATCAAATACTGGCAAGTTGAAAATGCAGTTTCAGAGGATGCCTTTGGCGCCAAGACTCCGGTCTTGTCAACCTCGTTCACATATATTAACCACACATAATACAGATGAATTGAAAATTGGGACTCAGATCATAGTGCAAATTTTATTTGAGATGGGGAAGAGTTCCACCTAGAATGCTTTAAACTCACATTTGTTGTTCACTCTCAGCAGGGTTGGTGAGAAGGCATATTGTATCTAACTATTGTGGGATCAAATATTTCAACCATACCCCCCCCCATCCCTCATATGTATGCAAAACTTATTTAGCCCTTTAGCTGCACATGCATATGGATTAATTTGAAGAAACATACTTGAAATAAACTTTGAATCTAAAGACACCAATACAAGCATGCACTTTCTATGTCTAAAAGAAAAGAGAAGGCTCCGAAAAATTGGCTCCAAACATGAACAGATGGCAAGATCAACAGAAGCATTATTTGGCCTGGTTTTTATATAGAACAGATGATAAAGTCACAAAGGTGCCGATAAAACAAAGTCAACAACTAAAACAAATTAATGAGGTCCAAGATAGTATCGGAAGCTACAAATAAAGAGTGGAGAGAAATAAATCTATATTACAGAGGAAAACTTGGGACGGAAAACTGACTGACACCTAGAGGGTCCTGTGAAGTGTGACAGCAGGTATTGATTTTGTAGAGATCAATGTAGCTTGGGGGTAGTATTAGTGTGGGAATGTTCAGGGATGCAGGAGAGAATATATTGTTTGAATATATCCTTTCCAACTTGTGTTAACAAGTACCACCATTTAGCAGAGTAACATTCCCCTTTTTAAACTTACATAGCAGATGCGTTTGCTCAGGCTTGCTAAAGCCTCTATAATAAGTTTTAAAGGTAATTCCCTATTTAGTCCCTCATAAAAAGATAAGAAAATGACACAGGCTTCTATAAAAGTATAAAAAGGGTTTACTCACACATTCTGTTCACAATTGGATCCCAGAAGGCAGACTTAGCTTAGAAAAGTAATATACCTGGAAAAGTAATATACCTGGAAACTATCCCATAAGGAGACAGTCCCCTTGTCCTCTCTTGGCTAGAAGCCAAGAGAGCATCTTAGGCTAAGCAGATGTTGCTTCTTTGGTGAATGTGGTCAGAGAGAGAGAGAGAGAGAGAGAGAGATGGCTGACCAGTCCTGCTCTTTTGTTACATGGGCAGGTGAGGTCACGCCCCCCTCTAGTCACATGCAGAGGAAGTCTGTCCCAGCCTATGAGAAACAGGAAGTTCCAACTGGCTGGCCCAGACACCCCCTTTTATGTCCACTCTAGGGATGTTGTACTTGACTGCTCTTGTGTTTCACATCCCACAATTAGCAATGTCGTAACTTCTCCCACATGAACTTTATGGTCTTCAGAAATCTACCTCTGAATCCTCCTTTCCCTGCCTTCTAAGGTTTGTCAGGTAATCAGCGAGAGTATGTTTTCTGAGTTGTGGAATATATGTGAAATACCATATGTGGAATACCCTCACCAGAAAGCCCCATCTGGTGTCAAGAATATACATTTTGGCCTTCCAGCATACCAGCAAAACTAGCTTTGGCAGTTCATTTATTTTTTATTGGGTTTTCTGATTATCTCTCTGTTGCATAGACTTCACCTTCTGAAGAAGAATGGGGGGACAGCAGCACATGACTTGTGACATTGTGTGTGTGATGTAAGGATGTGGGAGGAGCCAAGGGAGGAGCCAAGCATGGCGACAGTGCAGCTGCAGCACAGCTTCAATGGCCACGGCTCCTTCTCCTGCCACCACTGGCCTGGGGCTGCTTCCCCCACCATTGAACTTTGCTTTGCAGGATAACATATATGTAACTATATTCCTTAGTAATTACTCAACACTCATTCTGTCAATCATTTCAGAACTGAGCTCTAAACTAATAATGTTTCTGCTACAGGGATTAGTAGTAAAATAGTTAATACTAAAATATTAAATTATCTTTCATTACACATGACAGCGACCACTTGACATAAGTTCACAGAACCTCTTGCAACACTAATTGGAATTTATCTCAGGTGTGCTAATTGAATTAATCTTAGACTCACAATTCATTACCCACAGGTTGTATTCAACTTTAATTATTGTTCAGACCATATATAAACAATTACTCTCAAAGCAACAGTAGTTGTGCTTGTCCTGTTTGCTTATTTAAAAAAATAATATTGTTTCATGTATTCATATGACGTTGGTGATATCTAAGACATTTGCATGCCCAGGCACCATGATCTGCCCCCTGCAACACCATGAATTAAATGACCACATGTAACAATATTATTTGGTTCAAATTACCGTAGGCCATAAATTTATAGATTACAGTTGTATATGGTTTCGGCTTAGACATTGGGTATACGCTTTATAGATCCATCCGCCTGTGGGTCGATTCTCCAAGGGATTGAACCTATATTGAGGGAGTCATTTGACATACATAATATAGGAATGACCTACACAGAGATCACCTTGAAGACTGCTATGGCTCTAGCCATGTCTGGGCATTCAGACAGGAGTACCTCCTCCAGGATTTCTTTAACAGGCAGGATACCCCAAAGACTTGGAGGGGCAGGCAAGGCATGCAACCTCACCTCCAACCATGACTAAGGCTTTTACCAAACACCTTTTCTGCCACTTGAGCTGGACCAACCAGGGGCGGAGGAAGTGGGCGTGGTGGGTGCGGACTGCCCTGGGTGTCACCACTGGGGGGTGACAAAATGCTAGGCGGTACTCACTGCAGAGCCTGCAGCATGCCCGAGCCATGCATGTCTCCTGGGAGAGACGCGGTGGCTTGGGCATGCACAGGCTCCACGCTGCCCAATGGTCCACAAACTGCCTCCCCCCCAGCTGTGTATTTCATTTTGTCTGTCCTGAATCTTCCAACTCATTCATGAGTTCTAGTGCTATGAGGGGGAGGGTTTATCCAGTTTCTGCATACCCTGCAGAATTTCATACAAAGCCATTCAAGGTTTAAAAGGTGTTACATTTGCTATAAGAACCTGGTGCATTAAATTATCTTCTTAGGCAGTCCCTTTGCGTGGACTGCCATTTAGAGATAAAAAAAAAGACAATTCTAGTTCATGCTGAAATACCCCAAACCACTACCTTGTTCCATTCTACTGTGTCTGATATCACTACAGTCTAGTCTATGTACACAACCAGGCCCACTTGCCTAGTCATGCAAACACTCCCAACAGGAATTATAACACTGGTTTTAATCTACAAGTGTTATAACAGCTGGTTGTTTATATGAGCCTTCTGAATAATTACTTGGTACTTGCTGCGCCTAATTTTTGGCTTCCAAATTAATATGAGGCACAGATGGTTAACTTACTATAAATTCTTAGTAAGATGTAAGGAAGTTTAGATTCTGTGAGCTCAAAAACAAAAACAAAAAACAAAAAACTTGAGTTGTCATAACAATGAAATACCACCAGGGTTATAATTCTCTTTTTACTTGGAACATGATCAAGCAATGGCTCTTTATAAGAAGGAGGGATTGTGAAATGTAATGCAGCCATCTCATCCTGCTCTCTAAGTCCTGAGCACATCTTATCTCCAAACCATAATCTATTCTCATCTCTATTAGATGCTGAATAATTCTTATTTCACCCATGTGACTGCACATTTTAGAGCTTGTAGTTTTACAAATATGGGTTACCTTTAGAAAGAAGAGAGTGAAATGAACTATCATAGATGTGCCTGTAGGGAATAATGAGGATGAGCTAATGTACATCATAGCAGGGCCACTGCTGGTCTTTTATCATGTAGCTGAGGCCAAGTTGCCCATTACAGGCAAACTCTTGCTCCTTCTTTTACAGTGGGTATGCATTCACACATTACATCAGTTGCTGTACTAAACAGTAATTGATATGGTTTCTTCTATATGGCTATAAGCAGGCCTTTCAACACTGGCTAGAAGTGATTCAGTAGAGATAAATAATAATCTATTGTGAGGAAATTTTATTCAAATTTTACCAGAGCACTGAGGCAAATGGAAACAACTTTACGGCAAAACTGATTTAGTCCAGCATAAGCAATAGCCCTGCTGAACAACAAAGGCCTAGGGCAACAAAGGTAACTTTGCATAGTCACCCTTTGGGGAGGTGGGTTGAGAGGTGATGTTCCTCCACTCCTAGAAAGAGATTATGGGAGCTGTCAGAACCAGCCAATCCATCCATTTGTAGTGCATGTGCAACTAGATGCTGCCAAAGAGGATTTCTGCACTGGTCTCTTAGGCTTTGAGAGTCTTTACCTTGGAGTCAATTAGTGCCCTTCAACACAGCAAAATCAGTGTAATTATTATTATTTTTTTAAATGATTTTGGCTGGGAAATGCTGTGTGCCTGTTGTGCAGTACAATCCTAAACATCAAAAGTACTACAAAATAAAGGCTTCTGTTTTCAGAGAGGCTTACTCCCATGTAAGCATGTAGGCATGGAAAGGATTGTGCCCTTACATTGGTTTTCTGAGATGAAAATACAGTGGGTCTACAATACAAATTTGTTATTGGTCTACATCCAACAATTAATGACTACTTTTGAAGTGGTGAGGTTGCTGCATTATTAGACCAGAGTTTTCTTTTCACAAAGCAGCTAAAATTCAATCCAGAATAAACATGCTTAAACCGCACTGATTGCAATGGAAAACTTAACTGCAAACTTAAAACTCTCCCACTGACATCAAAAGAACTTAGAAGTGCTTACCTGTGTCTTGATCATGCCCAAATTAGAAAAGAATAACAGAGCATACAAATCATGCAAGGGCAGTGCAAAACGGAATTTAGAAAATCCCAAATTCATAGTAGAGTTAATATACCTGATCAGTATTCTAGACCAACTATATGATTCTCATTTTAGTTAGTCTTTTAGCTTTTGCATGTGAAAAGGCCAAATTCAAACACTGCTGCTAGAAATTGGATACACTGCGCAGAGCAAACACTCAACATGAAAATCAGATTTCATTTTCAAGATCAGAGCTGGTGGAATAGGTATTTGCTCCCTCTGCTATTTGTTTTCAACAAATAGTCATGGGAGTTGAATGCTGTTAGCAAGAATATCGAAGGAAAGGGAAATTGTTGTGAATTGGGACGTAAAGATATTTGTGTATTCGTGCATATCCAAGGCATTTGCATGACCCTCTTGAAAGCTATTTTTGGCGGCATTGGTCTGTAAAGGAAAAATGACATTACTATTTTGTTTCTGCTGTTTATCACAAATTACAAGCAGAATATGTGCTATAGAGTCACCAGCTTCTAAGAAAGGTCCCAGAGAACAAGTGCTTATTAGTAAGCAACTTTTATATCAATCAGACACAACTGAAGGTGCATAAGTGTCTGTGAAATGTTCTCTGCTGGCTATGCTTTTAAGAGCATTGTGAGAACTGTAGCAACCCCTCCCTTCTCCAAATAAATATTAGCCGTTAACCCCTATAAATGTGAATCAAATTTGGGATTCAAATTGGCCACCAACCTTTGGGAGGCAGTACCAGTTAAGAACCACTATACTCAAAACCCTTATACAATGGTCATATCTAGCACCATCTTAGAAGTCCTCTCAATTACCAGAAGAGGAATGAATGGAAATGGATAAGGCTAACCATATTTGTGTTGCCATAGTTCCCATCAGTAGTGATGCATATATTTAGTTGCAGGTTAAATAGGGTTGCCATATTTCAAAAAGTAAAAACCAGAACACCCTGAAATTCATTTGTTGTTGGGTTTTTTTTACCGTATGGCAGCTAAACCATCAGAAATTCGAGATTATAGGAGCTCAATATGAGAAAGATCTCTGCTTGAGATCTTAGGGAGCTGATGCCAAAACGAAAACACTGGGTTGAGTTACATGAGCAATGAATTGGATGTTGTTGGTTCAAATTTGTCATCCTTTACTTCTACTTGGAGTTCTCTATTTGAGAAAAGAGTTGTAATCATATCTGGAAAAATAGTGGTCCTTATCAGGCCTCCTGGTGTGCATGACGTCACATGTGCACGACACGCATGAGACGAGCCCCTCCCTACCCCCAATGTTGGGTGGACCTCAGCGTCTCTGGCACATGAGTATTTGTGGGAAATGGGATATATAAATAAATTAATTAGATATACATAGGATTGCAGTTATTCACTAGTAAGTGTCATCCTACACGTATCTACTCAGCGCTGTTGAAGATAGAGGGACATTCTTCAAAGTAAGCATATATCGGATTGCATTGTTCCTCTGTAAGTAGTGTATCTGCTTCTTTTCAGGGCCATTTTAGAAAAGGCTACCGAACTATGCTTTAGGAAGGTTCGTTTGTTCTGTTCATACAGTCTTTTTACTTGTTTAGGTTTCTTCTAATCGCTACTGGTACAAAATGCAGATCATACCTTGTTGCTATGTAATGATTACTTACAGTTTTAAATGAAGGTTGGTACCAAGCCATTTAAATTTTTGTGCTGAAACTAAAAGATTAATGTGGATTTTTACACATTTTTTCAGTGTAATAAAACTATAAATTTCAACTCCTCTGTCTCAAAAAAATAATAATCTACCAGTCTTTTATTCAATTCAGTATGTAATTGGGTATACAGTGGTACCTCGGGTTACATACGCTTCAGGTTACATACGCTTCAGGTTACAGACTCCGCTAACCCAGAAATACTACCTCGGGTTAAGAACTTTTCTTCAGGATAAGAACAGAAATTGCGCGGTGGCAGCACGGCAGCAGCAGGAGGCCCCATTAGCTAAAGTGGTGCTTCAGGTTAAGAACAGTTTCAGGTTAAGAACGGACCTCCGGAACAAATTAAGTACTTAACCCGAGGTACCACTGTATTGACAAAGATGTTTTGAGAGAGAGTCTGTGTTGGAGTAATATAAACTAAAACCTGACCTTGCTAACTGTGATAGTAACCATGGTTACAAGTCCAAGAGGGGGTGGGGAAAGAGAGGATATCTCTTGATAGAGACTGAGATGGGAAGGATGGGAAGAAGAGATCATAATCATTCTCTTGGGCTCTTGATGACTTATAGAATCATAGATTTATAGTTGGAAGGGTCCACGAGGGTCATCTAGTCTTGCTTTAGTACTAAAAGAACAAATTAAGTACATAACCAGAGGTACCACTGTATGCTTTTACTACAGTTAAAGAGACAATTCCAAATTTAAATGATTTAGCTGAACTAGTAGATTAAGAGCTACATTTATCATTTATTCCTCTTAAATTTGGCCTTTAAAAACATCATTTCCAAAAGTGATGTTTTCAGAAGTGGCATTGTGATATGTTTTGGTCTAAATCACACTAAATCTATTTAATTCAAAACACCTTTCTTTATCAATGGAACTTTGTCTACATATGTGCTATGCCAATGTTATTTAAACCCAAATGTGAGCATGCAGTAGGAACTACCCCTGCTCCAGTTTTAGTCCCCAGCCGCTGCCCGCCCCCCAATCAAAAGCAGGCTTGCAATATCCTTTGCTCATGACAAGGAAATTGTAATATTAATTTGTTTTTTAAAAAAATAATACAAATGTATGAAACATTTATGCAGAAGGACTTGATTCTAGCTGATTTGCCATCTTATCACAAGGTTTATTGCACCAGCAAATAGGTAGCTGAGATTCATTATTTATTTTACTTTACTTCAACTATTTATATTCCACTTAAGATATAGTCTCCGAGTGCAGCAAGGTTAAAAACACTGGGCTCAAATACCGCTATATAGCTATAATTTGTGCCATCATTGTGTGAAGATTGCGCATTCAGTTGCAGTCAACCCATTTGATCACTGTGAATATTTACAATTAGGATGTACAGTAACTCCTGTTGAATCGGAATGAGTCTGTGAATGAAACCCTGTGTACAGTTGCAATGGACTACGCCTCACTGAAATCAATGGGTCTTACTTCTGAGTAAACCTGCAGTAGATTGTACTGCAAGATCAAATACTAACTTTCCGTATTCTGCCTTAATTATAGTAGATATTGGAACACAGATCAATATACTGGACCATGTACTGTCCGTTACAATCTGTCAACAGTTCTTTCCATTGCTCCCCTTGACATATAAGATAATCAAAAATAATAAAAAATGGACATTTATTATTATATTACAGCTTCCATTTTTTGAAGCTTAGAAGACTATGTTAAGGTTTGCACATGTTTAAATGTAGTAATCTGGGTAGGTTTTTCAAGCATCTTCTTGCTGTCACATCTATTACTTTTCTTACTTTTTTTCACTTGAAACATTACCCTTCAGCTAATCACTGACTAATGGAATTTCTTTTTTTTTAAGATATTTATTACGTTTCCAATTTTATACAAACAAAAAGAAAAAAGCAAAAAAGTTTAAAAACACATACAGTTCACAATACTTAATTTTCAATGACATATTTCCCTGACCTCCTCATACCTCCCCTTCTTGTATTCCTGACTAATGGAATTTCAATGAACCATTAAATCAGACCAAAATAATTTACTCTTTGATGGAAACTCAGAATTGTCAACTACTGTAGACAAATTCTGGAACATGTGTTCCTATCCTAATAGCCTTCCCTAATCATGTGGTAGGCTTTCAATGCTATTACTAAATCACATATAATACAGATTTTCAGCTCTATTCCTTCACAGAAAGACGAGCTTGTCATATTAGGAGGGCGTTCTTTTGCTTCCTTTCTTATCTACTATGAAGATCTCAGATGGAGATTTTTGGTTCTGTGTGTGCTTTTTTAATTCTACAAAGCAGTTTACTATTTAAACTGGAGGGCAGTGAGATATATTTATTTACTATTTGGCCACTGTCTACCCCCTATGATGGACCAGTACTTTGGTATTATTTGAAAAATAAAAGGTATCGCAACACATGCAAATCTGACATGGGAACACAGGTCCGTGCTTGAGAGCTCAGAACCCAGACCGTCCAACACGATGAAGCCCAAATCTGAGACACCATCTTCCAGGTCCGCACTCCTGCACAAGTCACGTGACTCTTGAGAGATCACAGCCCCCCCTCAAAAAAAAACATTTTGGGGAGCACAAATCCCCCAAACACATATTTTAGGTGCCATGCCCCCCCCCGAAGTGCAGCCCAAAATTGTGTGGGATCATGGTGGCCATTTGGGCTGCTGTCCTCTCACAAGGAGGGGACGCAGGTGGCGCTGTGGTCTAAACCACAGAGCCTAGGGCCGGCTGATCAGAAGGTCGGCGGTTCAAATCCCGGCGACATGGTGAGCTCTTGTTGCTCAGTCTCTGCTCCTACCAACCTAGCAGTTCGAAAGCACGTCAAAGTGCAAGTAGATAAATAGGTACCGCTCCGGTGGGAAGGTAAACGGCGTTTCCGTGCGCTGCTCTGGTTCACCAGAAATGGCTTAGTCATGCTGGCCACATGACCCGGAAGCTGTCTGTGGACAAACACCAGCTCACTTAGCCTATAGAGCCAGATGAGCGCACAACCCCACAGTCGTCTGCAACTGGACCTTACAGTCAGGGGTACCTTTACCTCTCACAAGAAAAACTGGGATGTTCCTTTTTTTCTGGAGCAGTTGACTGGTATGATAGCCACAATCACCTGAAGGAACTATGAGCATCCTGAAAGAACAGCACCACCCTCCTGCCAAGAGATTTTAATGATGGTGAAGGGCTCCAGCTTTCCTATATTTCTTCATACCTTTTTCAAAATGTAACATTTTAGTCCAGACTTTTAGTTAAGACATACTACAAGTCAATGAAGAAATCCATAAATATATCCTGCAGATAGCTAGTAGTTATAACTGTGTTCTTTACTTTTATAATGTCTAATATTTCAACTGGCCAACATTTGGCAACAAAACTTTATTCTTTATTTTTTGAGGGGAGGGGAATGGTTTCGTGTTTTAAAAGTGATTATTTCCAAAGCATCCTGTTAGCTGCCTTGAGCATTGTTGATCAGATGAAATATAACTTGATGGCAGTAATGGACACAACCCTTCATGTTACAATTTCTTAGGTTTCAACAGGAGAATTAACCATGTGATTCATTCTCTCCAATTGCAATTAGTAACTTTGGCTGGATCGCATCCCCAAATAATAATAATTGTGTCTTATTGATATTTTACTGCTCCTGGAAAATGGTTGTTTGCAATATCTACACAGCTGGCATTTTTATGGTCATTTCCCTTAATTGAAATAAATAAATAAACTATACTAATCTACTAACAGCTTACTAATGGTGGCTATTAACTTCATTCATGCCAGTTCAGTAATAAAAAGTGTTTAAGAAAAACACCCATTAAACAAAAGGGAAGGGCAGTCTACCAAATGAACTCTATTACATTACATGAATCAAGCCCCCAGGTACTCTTTTGTTGAAGTGCTTCCAACCCCAGACATTGCCTTATTGATTTTTTAAAAAATTTACCTCCCAGTTTTAGACATACTGTTCTCTTACCTTCGAGGTTTTAAGTTTAAGCTTGTATGTGTCATGCCTGCGGAGATCTTCCTGTGCACATTGCACTTACTCGAAAATGAAATGTTCATGTTCTTTATTTTGCCTTTTCTACTCATGGAAGTATCAGTTCATTAATATTTGTTTGGAATGCCTAAGGTAGCTTGCTACTGAGCACAGAAGAAGCCCCATGCTGTATTTTATTTCAGCATCATAAAATTGTTGGGTTAATAACTCAGGGCTATCTCAGATAAATACACTGGCACGTTTGCCTTCATAATACCAAGGCATCACCATCGCATTTACAGACCACTTTTCAGTCAATATACCAAAGTAGGTATATACAATTAAAGCGTTCTGAGCAAATTAAAAACACACTGCTCAGTTAAAATGTACATAAACCAGTCCACAACACCCAATACACCAATAACACAAAGTGCAGAAATGAAACCATTCAGTCAAAGGCCTGGGAAAAAAGATGAGTTTTTAACGGGCAAGAAAAGTTTGAAACGGTCAGCATAGACCTTACCTGGAGTGAAAGAGAGTACCATCTTTAGCCTTTATCAAGAGCGCCCTTTCTCAGTTTGTTGAATACTGAATTCTGGGCAGGCATGCCCACTTGAATAAAATATTGGGGAGGTAGGTAAGCCCCACCCTGCATAATAATTAACAAGACACAGTGCACACCCACCCACAAACACACACCATTTGAATAGCACTGTTCATCAACTTGGGGCATAGCCCCCTCAAATATTTTATTAAGGGGGTTGAAGGGACCTTGGTCCCTAGGAGTTGGCTGCTATGATTCCAGGCAAATGTTACATCATCAACAACAACATACCCAATAATCTCTCAGACTGAAGGAAAGCAGTACTGATGAAATAAAGGGGAAAGAAAATATGACACTTGGCCTTTAAGATTTCTACAACAATGAAGCTGGCATGTAAACATTGTGGCACGACTCAGATTATTATTTTATCAGGTTCTAAAGCCAGATTCTAAATCTCTTTCACGAAGGAGGAATAACTCAATCTTCAATCTAGTCATACTTGTGACTAGACATGTGGCCTGGGCTGCATTCACACGGCAGTTTATTCTGTTTTCGTGACTCTCCACTAATTCACCCCACTGCTCTATTTCCAGGGTCCAGAATGCTCTGCCTGTCATCCTTTTAAGCTGTATGTGAAAGTCCACCTATTGTTGCAAAGGGAAATCTTTTTGTCAGGATCAAAGCTGCCTATCCACCTCATCCTGTCAGTTATGAAAAACTGACACCAGAAAGTGGACAGGTGGGAGTAAAACTATATGAGCATCATGGTATAAAACAACCACCACCACCTTATCCTCTTATTCTGAGTACCTCAAACTTCTGCACATTTTTGTTTGAATTTTAGTTCTCTTGACATATTTGATTTCTGCCTGGGAAAGAATGGGGAGGAGTAGAGAGATTCAGGAAAGGACTGTGTTTGGCTATAACACCCCTAGGCACTACCTTCATTTTCATACAGTGCTAAAGAAGTAAGAGAGACATCCTAGATGTTTGTTCCCATTCCAACTGTGTTGCATCTTACTTTGTTTTCTATTGATGGTGACTTGGGGATAAGTGATACAACACAGAATTCTTAAAACAGGCAGGAAAGAATAGCTCTGCTAGAACGTCAGCTTTCTTTGAAATCTTCTGACACACACACACAACTGTAAGTACAAAACAAGACACTGTGCTTTTCTATATTCTTATATCTGCTTGGGGACAAAGAGGTCCAAAAGAAGCAAGAAAAGAAATATTTCAATTCTCTTTGGGTTCCCCACAATTTTTTTTGAAGTGAATACTAAAATGATGCTCAGGTTCTGACATTCTGAAATGGCAAGACTCCCATTGGCATGAGTTGATGCAAGACATTTCTTTCTTTCTTTCTTTCTTTCTTTCTTTCTTTCTTTCTTTCTTTCTTTCCTTCTTTCACCTGTTGGAGGTTTTCTGAGACTCGAACATGCACTTCAAAAATACTGCCAAAGTTCCTCCCATGATGATGGGTTCATCATGGGTTCATTGCTTATTATCAAATTATACGCTGGAGAGTGAACTCTATACATAGTATAGAGTTGGTTGGTGCAGCTGACAAGCCACTGAAATTGCCTAAGCATTTATTTCAAAAGGCATCATTTGTTTATGAGAAAATGCAGGAAAAATCTGGGACACAAATTTCCACGGCCCTCTAGCAACTATGGTGGCTCATTTACCAGAAGTAAAATATTTAGTGTTAACTCTGTTAACTCTGGAAGTGTATTCTCTATCCTTAGTCTCCTAAGCTGAATATTGTCGTATTTGAAATTCATTTCTCATTCTTGTACTGTCTTATTAAAATTAAAGCAACATCTTAAAGATGGTCCATATCATCAGTGCTGGATTAGACCCTTGGGAGGCCTCTAGGCAGTCAAAGTCTTGGGAGGCTATTCATGTGCGTGCTCTAGTGGGATAACATTGCACCATGAAAGCTTGGTTGAAATTTTCTTTCAAGATCAAATCAATATTATTTTGAACCGTTGTCACAGGGGCCCTAAAAGATGTGGAGACCATAGGCTGGCACCTACTCTGCATACTTGGTAATCTGGCACTGCATATCATTGATTAAAGTGAGAGTGGTGAAGGTTTTGTGGTCGTATTAGGCGGGGGGAGAGTTAAACTAATGTATATTTTGCTCTAGGAAGCTTAGTTTGGTCAAAATCGAGTATACACTGTCAGAGTTAACATTAAATACATTACTTCTGGTAAATGAGGCACCATAGCCCAGGGGTAGGCAACCTAAGGCCTAGGGGCTGGATGCGGCCCAATCGCCTTCTCAATCCGGCCCACGGACAGTCCAGGAATCAGGGTGTTTTTACATGAATGTGTCCTTTTATTTAAAATGCATCTCTGGGTTATTTGTGGGGCCTGCCTGGTGTTTTTATATGAGTAGAATGTGTGCTTTTATTTAAAATGCATCTCTGGGTTATTTGTGGGGCATAGGAATCCATTCATTATTATTTTTTTCAAACAGTCTGGCCCACCACATGGTCTGAGGGACAATGGACCAGCCCATGGCTGAAAAAGGTTGCTTACCCCTGCCATAGCCACAGAGGGACATAAAAATTTGTGTCCCAGGCTTTTTAGAATCGTCTACCCATGTACTATCGGAAACTAAAGGGCTGCCAGATGTGATTTTTTCCCCCCAGCTCTCCTATGCCATTATATCTAGTTAGATGTATGCAGGCAAAATCCTATTTGTGCATGCAACCCTTGGCTAGATTATACTGATTGTAACTTTTGCATTTCTCATTGGTATGCAATGCAAACAGATACAGTGGTACATCTGGATATGAACGCTTCTGCTTGTGCACGCGTCGGGTTACGAGCTGCGATAACCCAGAAGTAGTTGTTCCCGGATGCAAACTTTGCCCCGGGATGTGAGTGGAAATTACGCACCAGAGGCGCACGCGTAACAGGAAGTGCGCTTTCGCTAATGGTGCCTCATGTTAAGAAGTTTCAGGATAAGAACGGATGTGAGGTAGCACTATAATTGTATGATAGATGAAGACTTCAGATGTTCTAGATGCTACACATGACTATCTGAACTAGGCGTTTAAAAGATCACATTTGAAGTTGGGGCTCAAGGTTCATATATATAAATTTGTGGTTCCATCCAGCTAAATTATACTCTGAGTAGATCTGTTGAAATCAGTGGGCTTAAGACTGCAATTCTGGACACAGTGGTGCAGGTCTCACTGAACTCAGATCCAAGGGGAGGGCGGAGGGGACGGGCCGCTCCCGGCTCCATCTTTTAGGGGGCAGCGAACGGAGGATCCTTCGCACGCGGCTGTACCCTCGAGCGACGCCATCGGCAAACCGCCCGCCTGCGCATTTCCTCTGCGTAATCGGATCCATCCGCCACCGCTTCGACTTAGCTCTCCTTGCTTTTCAAACATTTAATTCTCAAGCCCCTTAAACGCCTCTTTTTGACTGTGGCTCCTGCTACTTTTATTCTGCCACGTTCATGTATCTTTCTGCGAGTGTAGCTACTGTTACTTTTAATTGGTTACGTTCCTGCGCCGTTCTTCCAGCGATGCCACTGTTGTTACCATTGTTTTGTTACATTCGCGTGCCTTTCCTGGAGTGAGGCTACAGTTGCTATTGTATTTGTTACTCTCGTGTATGCTGTTGTAAGCGCGTTGTATTTTGTGAGTGGGTCATTTTAAGTTTTCTGGGCAGCTGCCTTTAGATTCTCTCTGTCCTGCGCCCACGCGCCCTTGGCCAGGGTCATTGCTTCGGAGTTATCTATTTGCCACTACCGTGCAAGCCCCTGATTGGACGAGATCGCTCTGACTCCCCCCTCCCCCTCTAGTTTTTTCTCTTTGCAATCTTTGTATAATTGGCAAGCAGTTTAGCTTTAAACTTTTTGGGGGGGGGGAGCTGGTTCAAAGTTAGGAAAAAAGAGTTTTAAGAGCTTATGCTCACAAATCAATGTAAATAAACCAGAAAATAACTCTTAACCGTAAGTATATTATTTTTCCTTCTTTTACTAATTTCAATGGGGGGGGGTGACAAAATTTTTCACACCCGGGTACCAATTTACCTTGCTACGCCTCTGCTCAGATCTGCCAGAGCCTGTTTTCGCTTGTATGGGAAGTCCCAACCCAACAAGGGTTTGAAATCCATCAGCTACCCTCAACTGGTTTAGCCAGCCAGTCAAAGTCGTTTCCCAGGGTGTGGCTGTTGTCACATGCTGAAAGCTTCTAGGAGCCCCAGGTGAGAGCTGAGTTCAAGGGTGGACAAACCACCTCAGGAGGAGCACGTTGTGTCCCCCACCAGAAGTTCTACACCTCTCTTAACACCCCATACAACCCCCTTCAAATGGGTGGGAAAAGATCTACATGGAGCAAAAATCATGTTCTTTGTCAAAGAACTGTGAAGGGTCAAATCTTTCCTTTGATGTGTATTTAGCTACTGTACCTACCTTGGAAAGAATCCTGCCCATAGGATTTAATTACAATATTGACATCTCCTACTCAAAAAGATTAAAAAAGAGATTATGAATGTAGATGCCTCAGGTTCATAATGTTATGTGTAGAGCTTTTTCAACATCTTTTGGTAATATTTTGTTCTTTTTTTAGTGCAAGGATTTAAAGCTAAAATAATAATCTCCGAAGGTATATTGCAGAGGAATCTGCTTTTGGTCCCAATTAATTCCCTGACTTTGCCATCTTAAACACAGAATCAAATGATTTATTCAAATTTTCCTCCCAGTTATATTTCCCTAATATTGCTGGTAAAGCATATAGTATCAAAAGGTTTTGAAGCAAACAGATTAATTTCCTGAAAAAGAAATATATATGATAGAAGTGTGCAGCAACCACAAAATTCATCTTGTACCTACATCTGTCTAGTCTGGAAGCAGTGTGTTTTATTTCAGATCCTCTGTCATTCCAATTCAAATCATTATTCCAGTTTGAAGCTGATCTGTTAAATCTGAAGCTCTTTTTCACCTCCATTGACTATAAACAGGCATCTAAAAGTGGCTATCACTTTTTCCTTTCCACAAGTCAAAAGTACCCTAGATCCCTCTAGAGGATTTTGTACTGGGAATTTTCAAACTTTTTTTTCCTCCAAAAAAGAACAATCCTGCCACATTAGCTATTCACTTGTAAATGTTAGACAGAGGGAGAAAGAATAAACTTAAAATTAGCCCTTGCTGGTCTCCCAACTGTAAAAAAAAGTAAATCAATACATAAAAACAAATCATGTAGTGAAGAGCTGCTGTTAATTTGCCAACTTGGCAATTATTTGGAGCATGGCTTCTCCTCTCTGTTTGTATCAGACTTTGCCTCAGGAGCTTCTGCCAGTTTAAGATATCAGGGTTAGTGGAGTGTCTTCCTCATCGTGCTAAAATTGGTAAAACCATTTAATCACAGGCTTAGGGTGTTATTTCACTTTTCCTATTACAGGACATTCAGGGTTTCTGAATCCAACAGCCGGCATGTCTTGCATCACTAGCTAAGAGTGGCATAAGTTGCCAGCTTTCATTACATTGCAGGTTTCTCAGCCTCTGTGTCATGTCTCTGCTCTTAGCTTCCTGCTTACACACTGCAGGCTACGGGATACTGTCATTTGAATTACAGCAAACTGTAAAAACAAACAATGCCAGCCAATTTCACTGGTGTTAAGAGTGGGATGGAGGCTTGCTAACATAGCCAGAGCAACAACATGCATTCAAGCTTCTGGAATATATTGTGCTCCTTTATCCTCTATCCCAGAGCTTTCAGTTAGCTTAGGTCCACCTTGAGAGGGAAACCAGAGATATTATAAAACGCCTCTGCTTTATATTTTAAACCAGTTTTTAGAATCCAAAAATTTCAACCCTGTGCATGGGAGTTATGTTTGTGCTTCTACCATTTGTTAAGCCTTATTATTTGCACCTGTTTTTATTGCAGTGGTGATAATAAGTGGAGGAAGACACAAGATTCTCCCCACAATTAAGTAATTATACCATAAATGAAAACATTCATATTCAGGCAACATTTAATTAAAAGTAAGTGTTTACTTTGAAAACATGCTGTTGAACTGTTCTGTCTAATCCCAACATAATTTGAAATATGTTACTTAATGAGGAATGGAGAGACACTGTAACCCATATTCAGGCTTGCTGCTCATGTGCAAAGGCTACAAGCTAGGGAAGCACAGACAGATGGACTAAGTTCCTATTTGGGGGGTGGGATTCAATCACATACCATTAAAATTCAAGATCTTGGGAATCAAACCTGCTTTGTGGCCCCCAAACTGGACTTTTGCCATAAGGATAGCAACAGAAAATGCACTGGAAAGTGTGGGGCAGGGTGGCACAGGAAACTGAGATGCAACATTTTATATCCTCCCTATAAACAAATCATAATGAATGCTCAATGACGAGCTTGTTCCTCTTTTCTGCAAACAAATCAGGGTGAATGCTCTATAAGCAGGTCATGTAGAAGCAAGTCAACCCCCATCTCTAAAAAAATCCCTTTGTGTCCAGTTCATAGGAGGTCTCTAGAGATGTGGGTGGCACTGTGGGTTAAACCACAGAGCCTAGGACTTGCCAATCAGAAGGTCGGCGGTTCAAATCCCCATGACGGGGTGAGCTCCCATTGCTCAGTCCCTGCTCCTACCAACCTAGCAGTTCGAAAGCATATCAAAGTGCAAGTAGATAAATAGGTACCACTCCAGTGGGAAGGTAAACGGCGTTTCCGTGCGCTGCCAGAAGCGGCTTAGTCATGCTGGCCACTTGACCCAGAAGCTGTACCCCGGCTCCCTCGGCCAATAAAGGAAGATGAGCGCTGCAACCCCAGAGTCGGTCACGACTGGACCTAATGGTCAGGAGTCTCTTTACCTTTACTTAATAGGAGGTCTCTAGCAGTATGTCTGGCTCCAACAAGCCTATTTTGTCCACTACCATCACCCAATCTTACATACATTTTTAAACTCTGCCACTTTGGGAATGTAAACCATGTTAAGTGGCTTAAACTGGGTGGCATTTAGCCCCCACGTAGATGTGTTTGGGTTTGGTTTGCAAGGCCTAACAGATATCCATTACCAGGAAAAAATGGTTCTTGGTATTAGGAAAAAAATAAAAAGGGGTTTCTTTCTTTAGTAAAAACTCAGAGGTTTTGGAAGGGGAAGTATAATTCACTCTCAGCATTGTATTTCAAATGCACAGGACAATATCTGTAGTTTACAGTTGGTTGCTGGAAAGTTAATGTTCTTTAGCAGTGATATCCATTCTATAGTGGCATTATATAATGGTACAAAGAAGTAATACTGTCTTCTTTCCTTTCAGCATAACCTGCATTATTTATTTTCAATACAGCTACCTTTTTTTCCTAAGCTTCACAAAATAAATTTCCAAAAAATCCAGTCATAGCTCTGCAGCACTGTTCATATCAGCGAACATTTGTGCCAGCACCAACATACAGGGCTCAGCATTCAAGTTTGAATAGCTTGCCTATAAAATTTCACTCTTATGCACACTTTTCCTTTAAAAATACTTGGAACCAGTACTTATCTCAGGATATATTTTAGTTTCCCAGCATATATCCTGCTACAGCTAAATTGACCTCCTTTTAGGTGCTTTTTGCCATTTGCAGTGAAGGCCAGAAACCACTTTTTGTTGCTGCTGCTGTTCTTATACATTTTTAATCATTTTCACACCACAACACCCACATAAAAATACCAGCAGCTTAAAAACATTTGAATGCAGCATTTTTTTATTATTATTTTAAAGGAAGTGTTACAGAAAAGGAAGTGAAAATAAGACCTTGAAAGGAAAGGGGCAGTTTCATCAAAACGGTTTTAAACAGCCATTTTTTTTTATTAGCTACTGATAATTTCTTCAGTATATCTTTAATCACTGGATTCCATACTCTTGAAAAAAAAATAGGGGAACAGGGGCCTCCTAACAACTCTCAGCACCCCTAACAAACTACAGTGCCCATAATTCTTTGGGGGAAAGCATGACTGTTCAAAGTGATATCATTGACCTTTAAGTGTTTGGTGTGAATGTGGCCCTGGTCTAATTCATCTCCATCATTTTCACTACTCACATTAAAATCTGCCATCGTTTTTATACAGATGAAATGGCTAAAACTCAAAAATGAGCCCATTTTTAAACATTTAAGTCTTTATATCATATGGGCTAAAAACAGTTTGCCAGACAAAGTGGTGGGGCTTACCACTGCAAAGCCCTGCTTGAACATCTACTCACTGCAAATCATAGCTCAGCACTCCCTGCAATGAACTCCATCTGCTCATGCTGGTAAGGTGAAGGGTAAAGGGACCCCTGACCATAACGTCCAGTCGTGGCCGACTCTGGGGTTGCGGCGCTCATCTCGCTTTATTGGCTGAGGGAGCCGGCGTACAGCTTCTGGATCAAGTGGCCAGCATGACTAAGCCGCTTCTGGTGAAATCAGAGCAGCGCATGGAAATGCCGTTTACCTTCCCGCCGGAGCAGTACCTATTTATCTACTTCCACTTTGATGTGCTTTCGAACTGCTAGGTTGGCAGCAGCAGGGACCGAGCAACAGGTGCTCACCCCGTCACAGGGATTTGAACCACTGACCTTCTGATCGGCAAGTCCTAGGCTCTGTGGTTTAACCCACAGCGCCACCGACGTCCCATGTCAAATGAAATGAGGCAGATGCCATGCAGAGGTTCTCCAAAGAACTGCACTGGGATACAGTCAAATTAAGTAGGGGAGGGCGGACATTCTAAGCATTTTAAAAAGCATTTTTAAAGCAACCATTATTTAAAGTGTTTACAGGCAATTGTTAGAAATATACTGCCTACTTAAAAATAATAATTAGGTAAGTAAGGAACACATCACACAAATGCAGGAAGAAGATGGGCACTGTAGAATCCAGATTAATCAAAGAAATGGGTCCTTGTCCCTCTATCTCTTTGTAATTATATAGTTGTAACCAGGGAGGAGAACTTCCTTGCTCTACAAGAAACAGAATTAAGCAATATCCTCACAAACTCCAGCTTTTAAAGTTGAATTATATTCTTTTGCAAGGACTCTGACAGAACTTTTCCAAATCATTAATCTACTGAATGGCTTCTCATTTGATACACAATCATTATTTTCAAGCAATGCCAATTGGTTGGCTTCAGATAACTGATTATTATTAAGCATGAATTGCCTGCCACCCCCTGGGACCATGATGAAAATGAGATGTCGCTTCTCTAAAGAGACCTCCTGAAAAGAAACATTTACAAGTAAATAGCGAAACTGAACATTTGGCAAATTGCTATTACGTACTGTAAACAGTAAATCACGCTCTCCTTAAATTGAATCATATCCTCAACAGTTGATGACAGACCTGTGAATTAGCTTGTGCTTCCATTGGCAGTGCCAGAATTCCATTATGGACAATGAAATGATACTAAACACCACAGGATAACTTCATCAAGAAAATTGGTACTACAGTAATAAGTAGCACATCGTTTTCAATTGTTGCACAGTTAGTTCCCACTGCTTCCTCCATGCCGTTGTATATTATGGTAAATAATTTCCTGGAGAGATGTTAGGGTAAACAGGATTGTGTGTTGTGAGCTGACAGCCATTTCCACCACTTATTTCTCTGGAATAAATGCCGCCCCCGTGTTGCTGTTGATGCTAACCTTTTCCCCCTGTGACTATGCACCCTCACATTTGACCAAATAAACAGATACATCACTGTGAACTCATTCTAAGTTGCAATTTACCAATATATTACCAGATTTCTACACAAAATAAACCTTGCCTATGAATTGCAACATGTCATCACCATCATCTATGCAGGAATTTTCTCTGTACAGCAGCTTAGAAGATATAGAAAGAGGTCCATCTTGGTGTTTTTTTTGTGTGTGTGTGTGTGGGAAAGGGCTATGTGTCATGATTTTTAAATCTATCTCAAAGAAAACAGGAAGTTGCCATTGCCTTTTTGAATATTGACAGGCAGTAGCTTGAGGGGCAACTTTCAAACCCCAGAAGTGACAATACCTTTCACATGAGCAGTGTCAGGAAGGTTTTGGGCATCACATAGCAGGACAGAGTCTCAAACAAAGATGTGCTCTTCCAAGCACACATTCCCAGAATGTTTGCACTCCTGTCTCAGTGATGTCTTCATTGTCTTGGTCATGTCTGCAGAATGCAAGTTGGCAGAATCCCCTAGGACATGCTTGGCAGGGAGTGGGCTTCAGGCACCAGGCCCATTGGTAGACCAACTCTGTTACAAAGATGACTGCAAACATGACAAGAAGGCTGACGGCATCAACCCCAGGTCATGTATCACAGCAGTGATCAGAGGAAGAATGACCACTGGGAGGAGTGCAGACTGAAGAAACGCCATGGTGCACCTGCAGCAGCACAGTTGGATGCCTTCATCTGCCCCAGCTGCAACAAAACATGTCGCTCCTGTATCAGTCTCTATAGCCACAGCAGGCACCATCCCAGAGTTGCACTCCTCCATTGCCTCCCAAAACAGGTAGATGCCAACCAAATGGCTTGCCAGGTTTTTTTGTTTTTCACATCATACCTAGCTTATCTTTGCAACTTAACCTGAGACCTTCTCAATGCAGGAAGAACTAGCCCTTCTCTGTCAACTTTTGAAACACTGAAATATTGTTGTTTAATTGTATTAATGATAAGGATATGTGCAGTTGACAGAAATAGTTCTTAGTAGCAGTGGATATGAAGGACTCCTTGATGTCCCATTGGTGATGACTCACAAAATAATATAACTGCTTCTGGTCCTTCATTAACTAAATTAATGGGCTGGAGTGCCCCCTTATTTAGAGATGGTCCTGATGTCCAAAGTTAGCTCCACAAGATTTTCATGTCCGTATCTGAATAGACTTGGGCTCATTAAATTATTCTGGAAAGTGAAGAATGTCCCTTGTTTACTAATAGCTTTTGTAATAAAATTCAGGGCAGAATCACCTGTATACAGATTAGTGAAGCCACACATAACATCAATAGACAAAGCAGCCCTTCCATGAAATAAGCCCCTGTGCATCTTGTGTCAGCAGTATTCACAAATGACTAGCTCTGTTGTTTTTCAATGAAGCGACTAAACAGTTCTGTTTTTCCCTCTCGCCTGCCTCCTCCCCCTCCCTATTAATCCTTGACATGAAAGTTTCTAAGGGAAGTTTGAGAAAACACTTTACCAGTCATGCACATTTTGCATTAGCAACACCAAACAAAAAACACATTTTCAATACATTATTATATTCTTTGCATGTCAGCAAAGTCTATTATAATCAGCATGTAAAGCTATTAGTTTGTCAAGTGCTAAATTGAAATCTCATCAGCTTACGCCTTTAGCCAACTGTGCAATAGCCATAGTAATTAATCCTTACAGATATGCCTTCCAAAGAAAGGTCTGCAAGGAGAATGACTTGGCTATCCTCAGGTGTTTTAACACAGCCAGGCACACACTTATCACCTGACATTGTATATAACAATTTCTACAGGATCTAATTGAGGCTTAACTAAATTTCCTGTTAATTTCAAGAAGCACGGTTTAGTATTCAATTAACGAAATTCAATTTAGTGGCGCAAGTAATAATATAATACGGTGTTCCTCTAAACAAAATAATCAGACATGAGTTGGTACACAAGATCAGTAAGAGGTTGATGAAAAGTGAACTCTTGCAAGCATTAGCAAGTTGCACCCTAAGTAAACCTTTTAATTCTCAAAATGAACAAAAAAGGTTAACATAAAAATTGAAATAACACTCAAGACAAGCTCTACCCCAAGCCAAATAACTACTTTATAACTCTCTCTCTCTCTCTCTCTCTCTCTCTCTCTCTCTCTCTCTCTCTCTCTGTGTGTGTGTGTGTGTGTGTTTGAATATGCACACTCTATGTGAATTCTCTTGGCTTAGTATACCAGAGAGCCTAAGTAAACCCTAAAGCACTGTACCAGCTCAAATATCAGCACACACTTGACTACAAGGGTTCTCTATATATGACACTTGTTAAATCAAGTGGTCTATGCATCCTCTGTTGGGTCACCTTCATTATCCTTAATAACATGCCTGTTCCCCCTATGAGGCCAAGCAACAGTGCCCTCCTCCATGCTTTTGTTTCATTCTGTCAGCTAGCTTTCTGCATTGCAGTGTACTGATTTCACTCAAGCAGATGCTCCTACCTTAAGTTTGAAGAAGTGGTCTAGAATCTGATGTGAAGTACTTCACAGAAGATGACACCAAGAGGTATCAGCCAAAACAGAAGCTTTATTGAGAACCACTTAAAAATGTTATTCACTGTGGCCAGCTACTTTCTGTCTAAAAGCCTGCTCCACTTTTCTGAAATTGACCGCTTATTTGAGGTATCACACTTATCACACGTTTCCACCAAAGCCCATAATCCAGGGATAGGGAACTTGTGGCCTTCCAAATGTTGCTAGAACCAACAGCATAACCAGAGGTCATGGATTATTAGAATTGCAGTCCTGAAACATCTGGAGGGTCAAAGGCTCCTCACCACTGCTAAAAACAGTTACTGCTAAAACAACTTGCAAACTGTGTAGGGCTAAATAAACCTCTTAACTGCCACCTCAGGACTCCAAAATACGGGGGCTATCAAACTATAAACATGGCTAGTGGGCTGTCTACTTGCAGTCACAAGTCCTGTGCTGGTGGGGGGAGAACTTTTGTTTATACTGATCTCCCTGTCCAGCCAATGTTAATAAAGTGGTTTTCTTGACCTGAGAATGTCAAATTTTCCTTTAAAATTTTCATTTAAAACATTCCCCTCAAGAATTTTAAAGGGCTTTCAAATCTAGAATAAAATCAAGTTCTTTATTTGTTCTGTGTTCAATATCCAATACTGTTTGGAGTGTGAGTGCTACCGGAATCTGCCCCTTCCTAAAATTTAGAAAGCCACACAATATCATAACCTTCCTCAGGTGAAAATAGGGATATTTCTCCCCGCCCCCCCCACTGACACTTCTGGATGCCCCTTTTTCATGTCCCACCCCCACATGGCATTTCCTGTCAGAAGAAGGGTGAGTGGCAGCACCACTACACCAATGAGACACAGCACACACCTGAGAAGACCCTTTAGTCCCAATTTTATTTTATTCTTTGGTAGATTTACAAAAAAGGAAAACACCTACCAATAAATAAATTTTAGAAAGGGACAGATTAGATGTGGAAGCACAAAGCATCTTTTTTATTATTAAAACCATACATCAAGACTCCTAGTGCTCTGCTTCACTCCCCCCTTTCTTCCCACCCAGGGCAGCCCTGCACTCTGACTGCCCCTCAGAGCCAGGGCATCAAATGGGGCTAGGCCTTGGCAGTGGCAGCCTCTCCTCCTTCTCCTCATTGGCTCTCCAGGAGCTGCTATGAGACGCCCAAGAGAGGAGGCCAGTGGCAGCAGCCATGGAGATGCATTGGGTGTCATAGTCCTGTGCTGGCAGCCATGGCAGAACTCAGTGGAGGGAGAAGCCAGCCAACCAGCCGAGTTTCAGCGGGGTACTTACCTGGAAGCAGAGTCCATATGCAAGGTTCAGCGCAGTCGTAAGGTCAGGAGTATCTCAGTTCACGTAGCCAGACAATCCGGGGGGTCAAGAAAGCCAAAGGTCGCAAGAAGCAGCAAGGACTGGCCAAGACTGACAAATGTTGTTTCCAGCAACTGACTGAGGCTGGAAGCCCTGCTTAAGAAAGCTGGAGCCAGCTGGTTCTCATCAGGAGCAAGAAGGCTGATCAGCAGCAGGTGGAGTCACTTTGCCTTCTGCTCCTTCAGGCTGCTGCTCAGCAGGTGAAGCTGACTCTTGACCCATGACAACGGGATGCTCCCTCACAGCTGCCACCATTATTGTCACTTTGAGAAGCACCAGCTCATCCTCCCCGCTGAGCCTGGTGGTGGCACTGGCAGGAGAAACAGGGACATTCCAGAATCAAATCAGAGGCTGGGGTGGCCTTCATGATTCTGGGACTGTCCCTGGAAAATCAGGACACTCAGAGGGTATACCATCTGTTCTATGGTATGGCCTCAAGGCATGTGAAGTCACCACCTTGTGGCAGCTAAGCCACTCTGGGTCTAGTCAGTACCAGGATGGGAGATAACTGTTAAGAAATGAATGGAATCTATCACAACTTGACTCCTACTCCATTATATCTGTGAAGGAGGACTCCAAGTGCAGAAGGGGAAAGCTGCTTCCTCCACCCATAACATCACAGCCATCTCTGGGGCCACATCCTGATGACAACGCATTCACTGTGTACATCTGGAAAAGGGAAGTCTATGTATTTGCAGCAGATGTTGATATTTCCTTTCTCTCTTCTCTGACTTTCTCTCTGTGTATTCCTGCTTCTTTTTGCACCTGTTTAGCAAAGCTCCTTGCCTTATGCTTTGAGAACCATGCCTAGAGAGAGAAAACTTTTCGGAACTGGGGATGTAAACATAAATCCTCCCATTTTAGCAAGGTTTATTACCTGGTTTGGATGAACATTAATCGTGTTCAGCTTCTTGGCTTCTCAGGCTAGGAGTACATAAACAAACAGATGGCAAATAAAAGTCTTAAATGTCATTTGAAATGAAACATACATCCCAAAAGGTAAATTTCCCAAGGTCACTTTCAAATGATAACTTTGAGGAGAGCACAACAGGAGCAGCCAAACAACACTTTTGTTTCTCCCCAGATATGAAATAACTATGTGGAGGATGGCAGAATAACCTCTATGAAGTTTCCAAATGGGAAGAAAAAAGGCTGAAGAAATCGCCTGCTTCTTCGGTTTGTATGCAAGTTCATATGTTTATTAGCAGTATTTATAGAAAGCCCTTCGCAGATGGCTGATTTTACATTGTATGCCAACCTCTCAAATTAATTTGTTTCTATATTCTTTATTCACTACTACTAATTACTACTACTACTATTTTATTTTCTATACTGTCCTTCATCTGAGGATCACGGTGTTGTTTACAACATAAAAACACATAACGGAGTAACAAACAAAAAGAATAACCCACACACACAGTTTAAAAGGCCGTAGATTGTTTAATTAGCCAAAGAGCTATGAGAAAAGGAATGCTTTTCCTGGCACCTAAAGATATGTACAGTGGTACCTCGGGTTAAGTACTTAATTCGTTCCAGAGGTCTGTACTTAACCTGAAACTGTTCTTAACCTGAAGCACCACTTTAGCTAATGGGGCCTCCTGCTGCTGCTGCACCACCAGAGCACAATTTCTGTTCTCATCTTGAAGCAAAGTTCTTAACCTGAAGCACTATTTCTGGGTTAGCGGAGTCTGTAACCTGAAGCGTATGTAACCCGAGGTACCACTGTAGTGAAAATGCCAGGAGAACCTCCTCAGAAGAGAGTATTCTACAAGCGGGAAGCCACCACAGAAATGGCCTGCTCTTGTTTTGCACCCTCCAGACCTCCCGTGGAGGAGGCACGTGACAAATAAGGGTTTTTTCCAATCAAACAAAGAAAATATAAAATAAATGAGACCCTAGTGCAAAAGGAATTGGTAAGAAGATGGGAAAATAAAAGAAAAACACTGAGAAATATAGAAGAATCAAGAGGAGAAATGGTGAGGGGAAGATTAGCACCACAGAGTTGTTCATAAATGGTAATTCTGTACCGTTTGCAGACTGCTGCTTTCCAAGGCTCCTCTCAAAAAGAAAGCATATCCTAACTGGTTATAGGCATCCCCAATTGTTGTTTCAAGGGCAGACTGTACATGTTTGAGTGAAATTGCTGTGGGCCTCTTTATTCATTTCTATTGTGGCACACTTGCATTTATGCCACACATGAGGTACCTTCCCAGTAACCTAGGTTTGTAATCAGTTTGACGGAACTTTTCCCCTCAAGAATTCCTGAAGTAGCTGTTGAGTAGTTAAATAAATTACAGCCCCCAGCACATGATTTATGACACCTCCTGATCCATACAGAGCAGATATTAGGAGTTTCCATTGTTTTTATGGCAAGTATAGTCATTGAGTGAAAAATAAAGCATTGTCGCTGGCTAGGGAAAGGAAACATTTATTACCTCTCTTGCAAAACGTATTCCCTAATAAATATGAAATATGAGCGAATAAAGTGTCAAGAGTATCACATTCATTTGCTGATATTATGGTGTTTCTGTGATATACAAGGCCAACTAGGGCATAGATAACAATATTTCTATAATCTTCACCATTGTATAATTTTGCATACTGTGAATCACTTTAATAAAATGTAAATTTAGAGTCTCGTTTCCTCATTTATGTGTGCATTATTAACCATGCTTCTTGTACAGTTATTGAAGTAAGATCTCTCCTCTGCTGTGATAATACTCAGTGCTCATCAGCTTGCCAATATGTCTCCAAAGTTTTGTTTTCTTAGCATATGGAAACAGTCTCCTTTTTTGGTAGGTCAACATTCCCCCTGCAGTGCCAGAAAACCTCAGATGTGATCCCTGTGGCCCAGTTGTGATGATTTCTCAAGAAATAAGCTTACTGGATTTCATACTCCAAAGCTCAACTGGCCCTTTGATGTAAGCAACCACATACAAACACTTTTTTTTTCATTTAGCATTTTACAATTTTAACTTGTACTTTCTTCCATAGCAAAAATATCTACCCCCTGCCATCAAACAATCCTATGAGTGGCTGGTGCAAGCCAGTGAAGATGGGCAGCATATAAATACATTGTTGTTGTTGTTGTTGTTGTTGTTGTTGTATAGCATAATTAACAAAACACAGAATTCTTAAATCAGATTCTTCCTGATTTACATCAGTTCACATTTTGTTTTGTTGTGAATGGTGGATAACAACAGATATATTATACTGGCTGGTAAAATATAGTTTATTTCCCTTTTTTTAAAAAAAAACAGTAAGAGCAGGAACTAACCATGTCACTAGTTTCCATTAGCTTAGGAGTAGGGAACATTTGTTTAACACAACACCAGTTAATTCCGCCCCCCTCAGCCCACCAAAAAAGGAATAAATCATTATTATTAATTATAAAATTTCTACACCACCCTTCATCCAAAGATCACAGGGAGCTTTACAGTAACAGACACAAAAAGATATACAATAATAACAAACCAAAACAACAACCCCCAAACACAGTTTAAAATAATTTTTTTAATTGGCTCCTGAAATAGCCACCATCATCTAATTTCTCTGCCAACAAATCAGGCCGAATGTTTATTAAACAGGTTGTCTGGAAGCACTCCCAGTTTTCCTTTTGAGAAAATAGCAGCTGGGGGGTATTTTCTTTGGGAGACAGAATAGGGGAAGAGGGTTAACCTCCGCTCCCCCATGCACTGTGATCCGAAACAGTTGGACTACAAGTGACATATGAAATGTGTTCACGCATCTCATTCCATGTCTAGCTCAGCCCATGCTTCATCAGTTCATCAGTCATTTTCGTTTGAAACCGATACCACGCATCCTTTTACACTAATGCTTTGAAGTTATGTACTATCAAGGACTGAATCCACTTTGCATACTGTTAATGAAACTCTTGTTTTTCTCAGCCTAAAAATACACCTGGAAAGACGGGCGAGGAAGTGACCTCACACAACAAATTCTTTTCATACTTTCGGCTTCAATTCACCACCTTGTAAAACTTAGGTGTAAAATTATGTTGACTTTATGAGAGTCTGATACCATTAACATATAGCACTTAACTCATTCCACTTGTATATGCAATGCATTTAAATGTCAGCTTTGACTTTAATGGGACTAAACTGGCAAAAATCCAAGGAGAAGAAGAGTTTTATTTGTTTGCGTCTAAGGCTGATTTACTTTGGATTAGCTTCCTGAATTTTATGTGCTATTAGGTAAGCAGGTTTGGGAATGCAGTCTACATGCTGATGCATTTGTTTCCTTTTGGCTGTTGGTTGCACCTACATAATTCTGTTGAGTCGGAGCTGTTGTAAGCAATTGCTTAGCTGTAGCATGGCGGTATCTGAAAACATCATATGCTCTTCTGCTTCTACAGCAAAGTAAAACTGAGCATTATCCTCACTCAGCACCTGTGATATCCTCCAAAAGGGAAAAACAAATGACAACCAGTTTAATAGTTGTTTCCTTTATAACATAACATTTCCTGTTTTTATTTACTGAGAAGAAATGAGAAAACACTTTATGGGCTAATTCCTTCATCTTGTTTTGAGTCATGGTGGTGGGACTTAGCTCGACCTGGTCATTCATTGTGGGCAACAAGAGCTCTTAAATTTTGGCTCCTCTTTGTTAAGGCTACTTTTCAGCCCAATTCATTTCACATTCCAAATTTATGGACCCTTTAAGGTGAAAGGGAGAGTAAACATTTTAAAATTGGAAATCCATTGAGACACTTGGCTCAATTACAGGATTATGCTTGATCACCTTCCACTATCAGAATGACCAACATCCAAACCTATTGAGTTTTGTAGCCACCTTCACAAGTATTACTGAGAATTTCAATTTAAAAAGAAAAATCAGTCCTAAAAAAAAGTTATGGATTTTCTTTTCTGTGCTGTTTATGATGATTTTTTAAATTCATGAAAAACGAAGCCTGGAAGTTAAACACTATTTATTTATATTATGTTGAACTTCCACAATATGGTCAATTGCTTTGTTTTCATGGAGAGTGATGCACACCATTTCTGGCGTACAAACGAGCCTGATGTACTGTTGCCCTCGATGCATAGTCAGCTACTGCAACCCAATTTACTCATCTGCACACTGTAAATCATGTGTACTATCTTTCTCTTCATTCTGTCTAAATTATTATGCTTTATTCTCCCTGGCATGCATTTCAGGATATGCTGCTAAGAACTATTTGTGATGTGTGTTGTGTGTGGATAGCAATGGATCCCATTGGTTCCCTGAAGAGGCATAATGACTGATACCTACGATGCTAAGATCAGCATCTTTTGCTAAGAGTAGACATATGAAGGTGTGAGACATAGAAATCAGCAAGGAGTTGCAAATGTGAAAAAGTCAAGGCTGATTGTCGAGATTCAGGTTTAGCAATGTTGTGGATTGAGATACAAGTGAAAGAGTCGAGTCCACATTGGCTGGTGTAAACAATGATGTCATGTGGCTTTGAACTTGCTACTCTAACACACAGGGGAAATGGAAAGAAGCACATTAATAATCTCAAGGTCTAAACCAGGAAGACCACCTCACCAAAGTAAACCATTACTAGGCATCAGAACAAGACAACATGCAACGTTACTGAATTGGCATCTATGACTATTTTGTCAGAAACAACGTAAAGAACACATCATGCTACTTTGCAGTCATTGACAAGATGCTGCAAGAAGAACATGCTCATAAAGCAGTGCCTATTCAGTTAGCTAATATGAATGATGCAATAGCTAAGGTAAGTGATGTAATAGCTGCCAAAGGAAAATAACTTTTGAACTGTCTGAAAGAATTTTACAGGCAGACACATGGAAACCAGGAACAAGCTGTGACTTCTGATGTTGCCATGGACTGGCTTTTGGAAGTAATTCAGCATAAGCTCAACAACAGTGATATCCATCAGCTAAATGATGTGTGGGAACATTATGTACTGCTAGCAAAGTGCTCATCTACAATTATCCCAAGCTACATAAGTCATAAATCAACATTTAAAGAAGAAGCCCAGTTGTTGCTTGGAGACACACCAATATTTATGCCAAAGAACAGAGAAAACTTTGCTTTACAACTTATTTACAATGAATTTACTTTTCCAAATAAATTATTTTTTTCCAGAGTCCGGAATCTATGCAACTCTCTTGAACTCACTAGAATGGTGCCCACAAGACTACAGATGATGGATTTTTCCTCCAGCACATACTGCGCTTGAGATTTGTGGTGCTTTCAAGGTTCACCCTGCTGTCCAGCGTGTTGGTGTTGGTGCTGATCATGAAACTGCTCTCAGTATTGTACCTGATAGCCTGTTTATGTTTCTGTGAATTTTGATTGAAGGGCAACTGAGGGGAGACTGGTGATGAAAACAGGGATAACAATGAACCTACTGATCAGTGTTGTAGAGGGAAGTGAGAGGCAGATGAGGCTTGTCAACCTGGGAAGGTAGACCATCAAGGAGAGGGAAACTCTGATCTTTAACCTCCACTGCCATGCAGGATATCTTTGGGAGAAGAAAAGGCTAATGAGTAAACCCTACACAAATCCAGAGTGTAGTCCCTAAGATGTTTGGATGGCACTTTGTAAACCTCTTTCTGGCAACTCCTGCAGCCAAGCTGGTGTCAAATGTATTGCTCTGCTTTCCTTTGGACCACATCAGTCAGACCAAGAGGGGGATCTTACCTCCATAAGAGCCCAGCACCTCCATACACACTGCCCTAGAGACAGATGGATGTGAACAACTACTCTTGGTATGCATGAAGCACCATGTGCTTTTTGAAGCCTCTATCAGTGATTTTTTACAATTGTGTAGTTCACAACTTTTACAACAACATAAGGTAAATAGGCTACCATTGCTGAAAATGCAGCAAGATGAACATGGATGCCTTTTCCCAACGTAGCAGCAAAATTGGGAATCAGAAATTTGCACTCTACTATTTAGATTCAGTTTCAGTGTACTTTTTTTAATCAGAGAGCACCAGGTTACTACTGATTCCTCAAAATGCCATCAACATTCTAGAAGCCTTTTCAGAATTTTGAACCTGTCTAATAGTAGAGGATAAAGTAAAGCTGATTTTTAAAAATGCCATTTATATTACAAAGCCATCCCTTATCTGAAAGTCCATTAGTTGGAAGCAAAGCCCATTGATTTCAATCTGATTCATTTTCAAGTATTGTTAGAATCACAACCTAAGTGTCAGGTTCTATTCACATGGGCAACAATTATGTAGATTTGAAATATGTAAAGCAATTGAAATGACAGAAACAAGTTTTTCACTTGGGAGAACGGCTTAGGGGGAAAAATATGTTTTATGCCCAGTTCTGAAGAGAATATGATTTTTAGCATGTGAGAATAGCACACGATAATGCTACATTATAATCTTCTTTGCAGCTCCCATTCCATTCCATGCAATGCAATTTGACTTTGCAATTTAAGCACCACACTTGTGTTTAAGTGCGCAAGAAATGGAGGCAGAACCAAACATTACAAGGAACTATTTAGAGAACAGAATTTGTTTTTGTACTGACAAACAAAACCATACATTACCTAGTTCTCATCTGGCAAAAAGACTGTGCCTTACCATTTTTCTCTGTCTTGAATTCACCATTTAGATACTGAGAAGCATCAAAATAAGCCACAGACTGAACCAGGCATAGATTTCTGATTTTTCCTACATTGGGGTACAATTACTTCCTTCTTCTGTGATCCCTCCTCCCTCTCCCTTTTTGCTAGAATTCTTGTGGTCCAAAGATGTATTTTTTAAATTGTACTCAGATGCACTCAACAGTCAAAGCATAAACAACCCTGTTCCTCAGGAGATTTTGATACCTGGAATGGTTTCTATCTGTCTTCTGAGATACAGGGGTGTGTGGAAGTATGGTCTGGAGGCTGTGACTGGGGTGGGGAATTAGTAGTAGTAGTATTTACCTATTGCTTCCAAAGGAGTGGCAAACAACTAGGAAGCAAAACAATACAATTAAAAGAAGAAGAAGAAGAGTTTGGATTTGATATCCCGCTTTATCACTACCCGAAGGAGTCTCAAAGCGGCTAACATTCTCCTTTCCCTTCCTCCCCCACAACAAACACTCTGTGAGGTGAGTGGGGCTGAGAGACTTCAAAGAAGTGTGACTGGCCCAAGGTCACCCAGCAGCTGCATGTGGAGGAGCGGAGACGCGAACCCGGTTCCCCAGATTACAAGACTACCGCTCTTAACCACTACACCACACTGGGAAAATGAAACAGAAATATTTTAAAGCTTAAAAAAAAAAAGAGGTAAAGGACCCCTGACAGTTAAGTCCAGTCGCAGATGACTCTGGGGTTGTGGTGCTCATCTTGCTTTACAGGCCAAGGGAGCTGGCATTTGTCCGCAGACAGTTTTTTCCAGGTCATGTGGCCAGCATGACTAAGCTGCTTCTGGCGCAATGGAGCACCAAAACCAGAGCAGCGCACGGAAATGCCGTTTACCTTCCCGCCGGAGCAGTACCTATTTATCTACCTGCACTTTTTGGCATGCTTTCAAACTGCTAGGTTGGCAGGAGCTGGGACTGAGCAACAGGAGCTCACCCCATCTCAGGGATTCAAACCGCCGACCTTCTGATTGGCAAGCCCAAGAGGCTCAGTGGTTTAGACCACAGCGCCACCCACGTCCCTCCTTTAAAGCACAAAAACATCCCCAAAAATAAACAGAGTCTCCCATCCACAATTTGCTTGTGGGTAAGGAGGAGGCAGATCTAGTGTTCATTCCCAAGGCTAGGGTAAGTGAGATGGGAGGACTAGGTCTGGCCCAGCTTTTATCAGATTTGGAGCAGCTCCAAAACACTGACCCAGTCTTTCCTTGGATGTGTTTCAACCTGTGCAGCCTGACCCTGTAGATAATCTATTTCAAGGAGTTGGGCCCTCTTGAGCCTTGCTCACCAAGGCTTATAAAACTAGCCAGAGGGAATTGCCAGGGTGGGTCCAGGACGTGATTATTGCCTCCGTGCAAAAAGGCGAAGTGAAATTGGCCCTGAAGATGCACCCTCTCCTTAGGAGGACCTCCCTGGACCCAAAAGCATTAAGTAACTATCACCCAGTTGCAAATATCCATTTTCTGGGCAAGGTGCTCTAGAAGGTGGTGACAACCCAGCTGCAAGCATGCTTGAAGGAAGCAGATTATCTGGACCTATTTCAATCCATCTTCAGGCCTGGAAATGGAACTCAAACTGCCTTGGTCACTCTGGCTATTGACCTGTGTCACTCAGGAGAGAGGCGTAAGGGGTGTGATCCTGTTGATTCTCCTTAACAGCCCCACAGCTTGTGGTGTCATTGACCACAGCATTCTTCTGGACTTACTAATACCGTATTTTTTGCTCTATAAGACGCACCAGACCACAAGATGCACCTAGTTTTTGGAGGAGGAAAACAAGGAAAAAAATGTTCTGAATCTCAGAAGCCAGAACAGCAAGAGGGATCGCTGCGCAGTGAAAGCAGCAATCCCTCTTGCTGTTCTGGCTTCTGGGATAGCTGCGCAGCCTGCATTCGCTCCATAAGATGCACACACATTTCCCCTTACTTTTTAGGAGGGAAAAAGTGAGTCTTATAGAGCAAAAAATACGGTGTGTGTATATATATATGTGTGTGTGTGTGTGTGTGTGTGTGTGTGTGTGTGCTGTTGTTGTTTAGTCATTTAGTCGTGTCCGACTCTTCGTGACCCCATGGACCAGAGCACGCCAGGCACTCCTGTCTTCCACTGCCTCCAGCAGTTTGGTCAAACTCATGCTGGTAGCTTTGAGAACACTGTCCAACCATTGCGTCCTCTGTCGTCCCCTTCTCGTTGTGCCCTCCATCTTTCCCAACATCATGGTCTTTTCCAGTGAGTCTTCTCTTCTCATGAGGTGGCCAAAGTATTGGAGCCTCAGCTTCACGATCTGTCCTTCCAGTGAGAACTCAGGGCTGATTTCCTTAAAAATGGATAGGTTTGATCTTCTTGCAGTCCATGGGACTCTCAAGAGTCTCCTCCAGCACCATAATTCAAAAGCATCAATTCTTCAGTGATCAGCCTTCCTAATGGTCCAGCTCTCACTTCCATACATCACTACTGGGGAAACCATAGCTTTAACTATACAGACCTTTGTTATACACACACACACACACACACACACACACACACACACACACACATGATTATATCAGTAAAACAAAAACAAGCAAGTCAATAAACAATCCACTGAACTAATTAAGTAAAAAGTAAATCATTGTTAGTATTGTTGGAAGCAGGCTAACAGAGACCTCCTTTTGCCATATATTTTATCCTTGATTTCCTTTGCTGGCATATGCCTGCCAAACTTCATCCATTAACATTTCATTTTCTGTGATTATTCTTGATCTCTAGCTCATAAAGTACACAACATTATCCTTGTCCTGATTGATATTCTTAAGCCCAGTTTCTGTCCAAGGTGCCTACCTGCTAGTTTGAGCTGCACAGAGAACTGGTCCATTTAATTACTATTAACCTCACATCTTCATTACAGTATGCTCACAAGAAACTCATATTCACAGCAAATGGCAGTAATTAGCAAATTGCTCTCATATGGCATGACTTGAGCCTGTCACAAGTGAGTAGTGCAGTCTAACAAGCTGTAACCTGATATAAGCAGGATCTTTTCTATTGCATTTGCAGAAAATTCAGTAATAGATCCTTCACCTGTGAAGTTTTGCACTGGAGTTTCTTGGCTATACAATTCTGATTATCCCCTTGAAAGTGTAAAGGGATAACCCTCTTATTGATCTCTGCAGTACATCAAGCCCACACAACTTGTGACCCACCAAGTAAAACATAAGCCACCAGCCACAGCAGTCAACAAATGGCTTGATAAATGGTCTCTTTGGGAGTGTAAAAATGGGGGACAGGAGGTGTCAGACACTTGGAAAGCCATCATCATGATTAGTGGCTACATTCAGATTGGCTGGTCCCTTTGTACAGGACTGCAATATGCCATATGTTCAACTTACTGATAAATGATGGCAACCATAAGTAGCCACAGCAGACTTATTACGCCTTGCTGAGTGAACTGGGAGGAAGTGAGAAGCAGAAAGAAGGAAGAGGTATCACTGGCTTACAATCCTCTATGAAGGGTGAAAAACAAATGTATGAGAGAAATGGGTGGGTGGGAAAGTATGGTAGCTCAGTGGTAGAGCAACTGTTTGCATGCAGGAAGTTGCAGGTTCAAATCTTAGCATTTATTATTATTATTATTGCTAGTAGTAGTAGTAGTAGTATACTGCCCTATACCTGCAGCTCTCAGGGCGATTACAACATAAAATCACAATATAAAAACACAAAATACATAATAAAAACAACCCCATAACCCCCTCTCCCCAACACATTTTTAAAGGGCATTGGATGTCAATCAAATCAACCAAAGGCCTGGTTAAAGAGGAAGGTTTTGCCTGGCGCCTAAAGGTGCATAATGAAGGTGCCAGGCGATCCTTCCTGGGGAGAGCATTCCACAAATGGGAAGCCACTTTGGAAAAGGCCCATTCTCCTGTTGCCATCCTTTGGATCTCTCCTGGAGGAGGCACATGAAGAAGGTTCCTCAGAAGTTGTTCTCAGGGTCTGGGTAGGTTCATATGGGAAAAGGCGGTCCTTGAGGTATTGCGGTCCTGAGCCTAGAATGCCCCCTGTCTGAAATCCTGGAAAGCCATTGCCAGTTAGTGTAGACAGTTCTGAGCTAGAAGGATCAATGGTCTGACTTGGTATAACACAGCTTCTATGTTCCTAACAGAGAAAGAGACAGACAGAAAGGGAGGGTAAGACTATGAATGGCTGTAAGTCACAATGGCCATGTTCGACCTCCAGTGCTGGGGTCAAAATATCTCTGGATGGGCTGCTGCATTCAGGTCCTGCTTGCAGGGTTCCCATAGGCATCTGGCTGGCTTCTGTGAGAACAGAATGCTGGACTAGATAGTCCTTTGCTCTGATCCAGCAGAGATCTTATGGGACAGAAAAATACATTGCTTGTACCTCATTCTGATAAGGATACAATGCAGATTGCCATGGCAAGAGTTCAGGTTTTGAGTACATTTATTTTGAACAGGCCAGAAGGATTTATTTTTTTTAAGACCCATTATCATGTGCAAAAGGATGGCCGAGAGCCAAAGGATGAAGACTGCCAAGCACAGTTCCTGAAGTTACCTCTAAAATTGATTTCCTCGCTGCAAATATAAAATTCTGTTTTCCTATAACTTCTAATTTTCTTTGGCTTTGGTAACTAAACCCCAGAGAGTAACGGAATTTGTTGATACTTAGGTGATGTATGAATTCTTTGCGCATACAGCTGATATGTTTTCAGAAGCCCTGTAGCATCAACACTACAGGTTTAAATGGATGGTTTGGGAAAGAAATGAAAACTCCTGAATACTGTGTTTTTCAGACTAATATGAGAAACGATTCAGCAGTGTAGAATTAGATTTGTTATCTATCCTTTTCACCAAGATTTCTGCATTTTCATCCTTCCCAGGGAGTAGCCACAAAATTCATCCTCTAAGCTTTGTTTAATGGTTTCAGGTTGCAATATCCTACACACCCTCCGCTGGAAATAAATCAGTGGGACTTATTCTGAGAGACATGTGTAGGATTGTGTAAGAAGCCTCAGCATGGGGATTGATTCTCACACAGTTTGCATGCCTATGTACATAAAGGAGAGGGAGAATGGATGAGCAGTGGAACCAGATCAAAACAGAAACAATGGCATATGAATTGTTTTTCTGAAAAGACCATTCATTAGGAACAAACTCAAGGAGCAAAATGAGACCCTGGTACATAGAACTACCTCGATTTCAAAATGTTGGTACTGACCAACCATTTTGGTGAAATACCAGCATTATAGACAGGGCCGTCTTAAGCATATCTGGCACTGTGGTGCAAAGCTCCCTCCAGCGCCCCCCCCCCCCGTTTCCCAGAATTGTCAACCTTTTCTTAAGGAGGATGGTGCTGCCGGTGGGGCTGGAGGAGGCGGGCAGTGGCTGGAGGACAGCTTCTCCAGTGGGGAAGAGGTGGAGGCTGGCCGCTTCATGCCGCGGTGGCCATGGCAGACAGAGGCTCCGGACATGGCACTGCTTGGGCATGGGCGGCATGGTGGAGGCTGGCCGCTTCATGCCGCGGTGGCCACGGCAGACAGAGGCTCCGGACATGGCACTGCTTGGGCATGGGCGGCATGGTGGAGGCGGGCAAGGGCCTCCGCCTTTTCCCTGGTGCCCTCCAGAACTTGGCGCCCTGGCACCCTGTGCCACTAGGCTCTATAGGTAAGATGCCCCTGATTATAGATATGACTAAGCGTTTTTTTCTTTTCCGTCTTTATGTAGTCCTTTTGGGGTCATTGTCTCTGTAAGTGTCGATAAACCTTGAGAGGTGGGTTTTTGGTTTTGTTTGTTTTTTGAGAAATCAGTTATTGTGTGTTCTATCTTATCAGTTCCTATGTGCAGACTATAAGGAATGTAAATGAGAGTTTAGTGCCAGTGTGAAATCACAACCTTTGTCAATGCTGCAAACAACCTCAATAAGCACTCACAGCTGCCGACATTACTCCCCTCTTGTTTCATCACATCACAACTCTATTTCAAAGGTGGGAAGGAAGCTGGACAACCTGCTCCACAGTGATAGGAGGGTATATCTTTCAGAGGAGGGTGTGACATTTTCCATGGGCATCTGCAGCAAGGATTAAGGGGTGCAGTTGCTGCTTGTGGCAGATGCAGTGTGGTTTCAAAGGAGGAAAATTAAAATCAAGACTCTGAAAACAGATCTTCAGGCATCTGCTACAATGAAGGAAAGCTTCCCCAGAACTGCCTCTTCCAAGATTGTGTGCTTAGAAGGCACAGGGGGTTTTCTGTCTGGCCTTGAGACTATCCCCAGGCATCCCCTCCCCAGCCACACCCCCTCTCCCAAGGGCAAATATTTCACTAGCCTTGCTTGGCCCCCTCCTTGAGAGTTTTTGCCACCTGGAATGTCTCCTTGGTCTCTGATAAAGCTTCTTGCTTCCTTGATGGGAGATAGAGACAGGTAGGGGGGTGGTACATGCATGGGTGCATGCAGAAATTACCCTACTGTACAAAAGTAAACTTCACATTCTACCTTTGGCCACTTCTGTTTCTGGCTTTGCCTTATATGTGATCCCCCAAAAGGTTGTTTTAAAAAACTGTTCTCCTTCCCTGCTTTAATGTGAAGGGCCAAGGGTAGGAGAAAGACTGGTCATCAGTCTTGGGCCACGGAAGCTCGGCCAGAAAAGATTGAAGTGGAAAGGCCAGAACGCCACTATCTGATAAGCATGTTACCCATACCAGAGGAAGGATGTTGCTTCCGTTTAGCTATTTATCTATTGCAAATAATGTTTTACAAAGCCATTGCCTATTTAAGGTCCAGATATGTGCCTCCTGCCTCTTTATTCTATTTTTAATAATATTTTCTTTGTTTTCATTATACCAAACATCTTCTAACAATGAACATTAAGAAATAAAAAATAAATATTGAACTGTATCATTTTGCATAATGTTTGTATATTCAATACAGTACAAAAATTTGGAATTTCTCCAATCCCCCAACTTCCCTCTACCCCCTCTGTGGTTCCATTATTCCTCTTGCCTCTTTATTCTGGTGGTATGAGTGAAAATCAAATTAGTGTAGCTTCTCCTGGCATGGAGATAGAAAAGTCTTCACTCGCTTAATTTCCGTGTTATAAATGCTCAGGTGCTGCAGAAAAGCTAGTAACCAAGGTCTTGGGTCACTTGAATTTCTTACCCACCCAGTCACTAATTGCCTCTGGTGCTCAGGAACAGAAGACACCTGCAAATTGTTACTGCATTGCATGCAGTGCCATTATGTGACTTGGCAGAGAGCAGCTATCTGTAACCCCTACACAACAAAAGCATGTACAAATGGGGGAAAGCATACAACCAGCAGAAAACAGTAGGGGTGGTAGGTGCACCAGCGACAACTGATAATGGACTGCAGCTGTGTATATCAAGTAGCAGTGGAAAATCAATATAAAGACTAATTTAAGTCTGTTGTGTTCATAAAAAGTTGCAAAGGAAAAGCTTGTAGAAAAATAAGGAACTTGGCTTTTGTGGAACTCTGAAAGGGGACCACAGTCTTGTTACCATAAACTCCCAGATGACCTGGATGTTCATTTGGTCATCTGGATTTGTTTGCTGAAACTTTGTGGGAAGGTTAGACAATGCTGGCTACTTATTACGCATTCATTTTTATTAGTTTGCAGAAAGACTACAGGGATGTTCATACATTACCTTGGACCAGGTTCAGATGCTCCTGAGAAACCATTTAAGTATGGTGATTTTAAAATTCACCACATGTACTCGTACCCTGAAGGTAAAAGGTAAAGGTAAAGGGACCCCTGACTGTTAGGTCCGGTCATGGATGACTCTGGGGTTGCAGCACTCATCTCACTTTATTGGCCGAGGGTGCTGGTGTACAGCTTCTGGGTCATGCGGCTAGCATGACTAAGCCATTTCTGGTGAACCAGAGCAGCGCACGGAAACGCCGTTTACCTTCCCGCCAGAGCAGTACCTATTTATCTACTTGCACTTTGACATGCTTTCAAACTGCTAGGTGGACAGGAGCTGGGTCTGAGCAATGGGAGTTCACCCCATCACAGGGATTTGAACTGCCGACCTTCTGATCAGCAAGCCCTAGGCTCTGTGGTTTAACCCACAGCACCACCTGTGTCCCCTGAAGGTAGAAGTACTCAAACTTCCCAGTGCATTTGCCCCTATCACTTTATGTATCTGAAAAAGTCTGATGGGGTTGAGGGGTGGGGAATTCGTTGTTGTGCAAGAGCACCAAATCAGCTTGAATTGTGCAACCTGATCTTGCCAGTATGTGATTGAATCCCACCCAGAAAAAGGACAATCTGGAAGCCCAGCTGAATATTAGAGGAAAGTCATTTGTTTAGAAACCAATAGCAATGCAGTTGGGTGGTTCTGTGTCAGCTTTTCTTGCTCATTAACTGACAAGGTGGACAACCCTATGCTAGTCTGTTCAGCATTAAGTTGAAAGTAACTCAGCTCCTCAGCAAATGTATATGGCAGTGAAGTCATAACACATGATGATTTTAGACTTGTCAGTGTGGCATAGATCACATCACAACAAGCAAGACCCTGGGGGCATAAAATATTCCAGCCATGACTCCACTTTCCCCAATCTGCATTTGGCACTGTGGGGGATCTTGTGTGAACGTCAAGTGGCTGCTCTGGCAGGCCAGCTGAGCAGTGCTGCTGTTTTATGTGTTCACATTGCCTTGAAAAGCAAAGAATGGTTGGGAGGGCATTTTAGATGCCTTGCTTCCCACAGCATTGATCTCATTTAGCAGCTCAGAGTGGAATTCAAAATCAATATAAATTTTATTTCAAGAATATGAAAATATTTTACCAGCAGCTGGTGAATGGTGCCTAGAGGAACAATTGTTTGTGAGGGTTTTGTTTCTGCTTTTTTAATTAATCGTATAGAGCTAAAGAAGTCCCACTTAAATTGATGGAATGCTTTCGCTCTTGTTTCTACTACTACAACACAGCTTTAACAGCAGAAACACTCCAAATCTCAAATAAAGGCATAACCTCAAAAGCAGCTTTCTAAAGCATTTCCATACAACTGGTTTATTACAGAGCAGGGGTGGGGATCTTATAATAGCCACATTCCCAGATGGGCAACCATTCGAGAGCCACATGCCAGCCGGGGTTGCAGCAACGGATATGTGCACTAGGCTATAGTCCAACCACACAAACATGAGAGATTTCTATGCATCTCCATCAAGCAAACATGAGGCCTTGTTACAGTTGAAGGACACATTCCACCTAATAAAAGAATTGGGAGGTGTGAAGTAAAGTCCATGAGGGAAGTGGACTAAGAAGACTGGATAAGGCCTGGGAAGAAGTGTGGCCTGGAGGGCAGGGAGCCTCCCAGGAGCCACAAGATTGCAGGTTAATTGTAGAGAAACAAGATTTAGACAAATGGGAACTCGCAAAATAATAATAATCCATAGTTGTGTATATAGTTTAGGGCAGGCTTCCTCAAACTCGGCCCTCCAGATGTTTTGAGACTACAATTCCCACCATCCCTGACTACTGGTCCTGCTAGCTAGGGATCAAGGGAGTTGTAGGCCAAAAATATATGGAGGGCCGAGTTTGAGGAAGCCTGGTTTAGGGTGTGGGAATTGAATGGGATTGTTTAGAGCAGTTATGGTAAACATTGTGTTTTTGGTACAGTGGCCACATTTACCCTTAGCCAACCATCTGGGGCCACACAACAGAGATGGTGCAGGCCGCACACAACAAATTATCAATCTGATGACTAAGAATGGGACCATTTACTGGTACATCTCTATCAGGGCACTTAGGTGACAGAGAGGTTTAAACTGTTTGCCATTGAAAAGTGATGTCTTGGTGTGTGGGCAGGGGACCCTTGGTTGACAGCCTTTCTCTATGCTGATCTAAGATAGTCCTGTATTTTCCAATGTCCTCTTTAAAATATAAAAAATTGTAAATTTCCACATTCAGGGTTTTTCGTGGGGATTTTTTAAACATTTGTCTGCAGGAGTATTTTACTGAAATACTAGGACTATGCAGGTGCTTGTGTAGAATATAGTTAAAAGTCCTTCTGTTTGCAATTAGTTTTTGTACATATATCCAAGGCCTTCCATGGGAGATTCACAAGGACAAGTTGTGTGCCTGAAAATGATTGTTTTCTACCTTGTGTCCTTAGACAATCACTAAACACAGCATCCTTCGTATCCTTAGATGCCACTTAAAAGATTTTTAATTGTACCACATCTGATTAATTAATCCCTTCCTTCACATTAATGTTGTACCCAGGAACCTTGTGTTCATAAGTGAGCTATAAAAAACATCTTACCTCCTTGCGCATTCAGTTTTTCCAGCTTGTTAATTAAAAAGTAATATAGCTTCGACTCATTCCATTCTTAAGAAATAAGAACTGGGAGCATTATGATCACTATTATTAATGAACCTCAATTTGAAAATTGCTTTTTTATGATGTGCATGAAGAACAGAGAATAACAGTATAACAAATAGGTAAAACAAATGGCAAATGGAACGTTGCCAGATTTAGATTATGGTGATTAGAAATATGGAAGATTATTGGTGAAGTAGCCAAAAGTACTTTAATATTTAATGTGGAAGTAAAATGCTTTTGACGGATTCCCACTAATTAAGAATTTACAACCACTGTTAGCACAAATTGAGGTGCAGTAGTGAGATAATACTTACCAGTTAGCAAAGAGATTGTACTGATGGTATGCAAGCAGTTGCCCATTCAGTTCAAAGAACACATGGCTTGAATGATTGCTCAGTTCTGCAAAGTCTTTTCGTCCTGCTGGAATGACAAATGCTCACTATTCAGTTCTATTGATTTTCATTCTAATGTATTGTAGAAGATCCTTGTTTTGGTACAACAGTAGGCAATCACTACTAATTCTTTCCCTTCCATCCTGCTCTGCATAGCAGTGCAATATTTGTCTCACAGTCCTCTGTGCTCCATGATATTTTGGATGTCTGCAAAAGAGGCAGGGCATCTTCAGATGGGTCTTTTGCTGTTGTTGTTTTCTACAATGTGGCACTGAAACATTAATAGTGAATTAAGAGGAGAATTTGCACTGAACTGTCTGCTGCATAATTTGTTTGGTGATGTTTTCACCAATAATCCTGCATGTTTTGTCTGCACAACTTGTTTGGGTTTCAGAGGAGGAGGAGGGGAAGGTGAGTTGTAAAGCTGAAGACGTGCCCCCTCCCAGGATAAGATGTATTATTTAGATGATGATGATGATGATGATGATGATATTTATACCCCACTCTGGGTGGCTCCCAACAGAACACTAAAACAGAATAAAACTTCAAATATTAAAAACTTCCCTAAACAGGGCTGCCTTCAGAAGTCTTCTAAAAGTCAGTTGTTTATTTCCTTGACATCTGATGGGAGGGCGTTCCACGGGGCGGGTGCCACTACTGAGAAGGCCCTCTGCTTGGTTCCCTGTAACCTCACTTCTCACAGTGAGGGAACAGTCAGAAGGCCCTCAGCACTGGACCTCAGTGTCCGGGCTGAATGATGGGGATGGAGACACTCCTTCAGGTATATTGGGCCACGGCTGTTTGTGAGGTCTTCCTGCCTCAATTCCATCACCCGCCTGAAAGGAATGATTGGGACCCTGCATCAGAGTGTCTTTCTCCACCACCCCTGTTAATTGTTAGCATGCCCAGCTGCAAAAGGCATTCACACAATTACTGCCCTCTTTTTTCCAAGCTGGAAGGTAGTTGCGCTATGATGTCATGCCTGTGCCCACAGAGTGGAACCCACAGAATGGCTCCCAGGAAAGGCTGGAGAAGATAGGAAGGTGGTACAACAAATGGACAGGTGGAGAAAAGCAAATCCATACAAATCAGAGAGTGAAAGTGGAGAAGGGAAGCAAGCAAACGACAAAGTGGAAAATGAGCCAGTAGTCATGGACCAAATAGATGGAAAAGCAGGCAATGGGAAGAGCCAGTTGAGAGCCTGCATATGCATGCACACACCTCCTGCTGCCCCCTTTTCTTTGCAGAAACCCAGCAGAAAGCAATTTCAACTCAATGAATTGCCAATACTGCCTAGCACAAGCTTCTCCTCCTTTCCACCCCTTCAAGTGCAGTTATTTAGACACAATGCCACCCCTCTTAAACTTTTCAAGTTTTAGTCTTTTAAATGCTATGATTGCTGTGCTAGACCTTCATTCATTTCCAAAAAAACAGCCCCACAAGAATGCTCACAAGCAGCATCAATAGAAAGTACGTCACATAGAGGCAAAGTTAATTTGGCACATTCCCAGGGCACCATTGTGCAAAAAAGCAGGACCAAAATGAAATCAGAATATTTGTGAGAGAGAGGACTGCCACCTGCAGAGTACCATACATGACCAACTTACATATCAAAGAAAGCATTTTGTTAGCATTCTCAACTACATAGCGAGACTGCCCAAGTATTACTGCATAACTAATTTAGATTATTTATTACCATTGATAACACATAAAGAGAGGGAAGGAAGCCTGTCTTTAGTCCTAAGAAGCAGACTGAGTCTACCAATGTCATTGGGAAAACTATCTTTCTACACAATCAGCTGAACACATTTTGACAAAGAGATCAATGTGAAATAAGGAACGTTTTGATGTTTTTATATTTTACGCTCTGCAGATTAGAAAGTCAATTTATACTGCCGAAGTACAGACCTAGCCTTCATGCTTCTCTGGGACCTTTCACAAGGTCTCTAAAAGCCCTCATTGGCATGAACTGAGTTGATCTAGCTTTCAGCAAAGATATAAAAGCTGCTTTACACGGAATCATACAAAAAACTTCCTCAGTCCCAGTACTGTAGCCGTGACTCTCCAGGAGCCTTAAGAACTCATTTGCAATGCTGCCACCTAAGCAACTATAATGATTTATAACAAAAATTTTTTTTTAAAAAAACCTGTCTTTAATTGCCCCATTATTGGTTGCATCATGGGAGTAAAGTGCTCAGTCTAAGCCTATGCAGTTTTATTATAACCTATTTTCTAGTAAAATATCTCAAACAGCTTACATATAGACAACAAAATTTTAAGATGCACATACTTTCTTGCTGTGGGCAAGGACTATTTATTAATTAGCCAATCAGAGATAGACAATCTTTTTACAAAAGTGTGCAAGCAAGCAATCTCTAGGCAATCTCTTCTATGAAACAGAGGTACAGTGTTGTTGTAGCTCAGTATACTGCAACTAACTGACATGCAGAAGTTCCAGTGCCAATTTCTGACATCTCTAGGTAAGGAATGTCACTTGTCTGAAACTCCGACAAGTTAGGCCATCCATTAAACAATGCAGATTGGTGTTTTCCTCACACGGGTAAAATTCGACTGGTGGTGCCTCACAGGTGAAATGGGAAGGTCTAGAGGTACCCCAAGGCTGCTCTAAGCATGTGTGTTGCCTTGACTCTGCAATTGAGGTGGGCCAGGGCTGCGCAGTGTCAGCACACCCAATGGCGTGCGTGTAAAGCTGCTGTGAAATTGGGGGGAGGCCTTTCATTGGAAATATCAGGGGCTGGCCCCCTGCTCCCCTTTCGGCATCCATGGCTCTAAGTTCTGCACAGTGTTGACTCTCACAGTCTTTAAGGTATCTGAAAAGTCTTTGCTGTTTTAAAATAAAGCCAGGAACTGTCAGGGTCAAAGCAAAGCAAATGCCCCATAGATCTTCCCAGGTAGTTCAATATTACAGATGAATCTAATGAGCTTCCTCTTTATCTTGCTAGCCTCTGAGCTCTGTGTTGTCCTTTTAACAACTAAAACATTCACAAATTTCACTCCACTCTGGTCAATGGAATTGGCAGTTTATGTTTATTTAAGGGTTAGCTAATCAATGATCAGCTTCCTTGAGTTTATCAGCTTTTGTGGTGAAGAACACATGCACAGCTCACGTTCTTTTCTTAATGTGAAGGACTGTATCTGCAGCACCAGCTGAATTTTACCCGTGTGAGGAAAAAACCAATCTGCATTGTTTAAAGGATGGTCTAACTTTCCAAAGGACGTCTAACTTTCCAACAAGAACTATATACAGTTGTATAATGAAAGAGGGGAGAAGATGTTTACAGAGAGATGTTGTTGGCATCTGTCTGTCAGAGGCAGGTGATCTATAAATGTACCACAACAACCTTGGCACAAAGCTTTGCTTAAAATATGTGTCAATAGGAAACACAGCCGTCTAGCTTCTACATTAGTCAATTCATCTCAAACCGCAGTACTTCAGTCTCTCACTTTCTGTAGAAAATCCAGACAAAGTTATTTACCGGTCTGCTGGATTCCAGCATCTTCTGTCTTCTTGTTTTTTCTGACCTGATTTGTGCAGTGATTGGATAAATAGTCTAAGGGAGGGTAGCTCAAAAAGCAAACTCACCCCACTCAAATAGGCTGGCCCCATTTGGTGGTTGATTCAGTCTCCCTCAAACTGGACCTGACCCAAAATGGGCCTCACATCCCATCTCCTCCCATCTCTGTCACACACACCATCTCAAAAACCTCCAAAAAGAATCCCACTAAAAATAAAGGCTTTATAAGATAGTAAGGACATATTCCTTTTTAAGCAAGCAGTTCAATTTCAAGAGGGTTGTAGAAAGTTTTTGCTTTGTGCTTAGTTAACCACTCTGCTGAAGTGTTTTGAGTTTTATTGCACTTTGGAATTCAGTACCTCTCCCATCTCTCTATAGGTTTTTATTCCATTCCAGAAAAATATAAATGTATTCTGGTACTGAACTGTACTCCAATATAACTCTAAAGAACAAACCACAGCTATCTGGGTCTTAAGAGAGCTAGCAGCCATCTTACTGCTTTGCTGCATTAAAAATGTACGGCCCACAAAGCTGGATGAGGGGAGAAGGATGACTAAAGCACACTTGTGGTGGTTTTTTTCCACTTCAGGTCTGCAGCTTCTGTGCTAATGTTGAGCCTTAATGTGTTTAGACAGTTATTTTACAGGAATGTTCAGAAGCAACAAATATATTTCATGCTTTTGTGGCGTTACAGTAGTATTTTTTCTTCTTTTGCTAATGTAATGAAATGTACACCCACGCTGAGCATACATAAAAAGCATGTAACTGAGGATATAGAAAAGGGACATGCCACTTAGACAGTCTGTCCCGCCATTAGTTAGGGGCTTATTTGTTTGTTGTTGTTTTTACTAAATTTGGACCCCAAAAGGCTGCTGTGTGAGTTGATTTCCCAAATGGCAAGCTGCCATGGAAGTCCCAAAATTGCAGTTTTTATCATCACAGCATTGCAGGGGCTGAAAAACTTGCACTTCTCTCCTACAGCCTATCTCAAAATAGGGGCATACACTAAAGTTCTGTTCCTTCCACTGACCATTCTCAATCAATTAATGAGAAAAGAAATTGCATGCAAAAATGGTCATTGTTGTTGTTGTTTAGTCGTTTAGCCATGTCCAACTCTTCGTGACAACATGAACTAGAGCACGCCAGGTCATAGGAGGGGGGGAAATGCTGGTTAAATTATCATGGATGGACTCTGAGGGTTTTTGATGTGCTTACCTTACTTTCAAGGCACCCAAGGGGTTTTGTGACATTTTAAAGCACATTCCCCCCACCCCAAAGAATTTGGAAAACTATAGTTCATTAAAGGTTGCTGTGAATTGTAACTGTGTGGGGCAAACTACAGTGGCCAGAATTATTTGAGGGGGGGAATGTGCTTCAAATGCAATGTAGAGGTATAGTGTGCACATTGCCTCTCTTTCATGCAAATCGCCTCATGTAGTCTGAGTTCTGTTGCCTTTCCAGGTACCTGCACTTTCTGAAAATCCCATGCCATCCTTTTAAGTGTGAGAAGCTGGAGAAGCTGTTTACTGGGCTCCTGAAAGCTGTCCATTTTTAGCAAGTGTGTTTACTTTTAAAGAAATCCGGAGTATGCCAGTATCAAGTTGGCTAATTATTCTCCCTTCAAAACCTCAATGCTGTTCCCCAAAACCACTCTTCTCATTTGAATGACTGAACCTTGAATTTTTCAGGAAAATGTCGCCATCCCAATTATTATCCTTTTGACTCCTCGTTTTCTGCACATGTTTGAGATTCATCCCACCTCTCTCACTTTCATTGTATCCCTAGTAATTGAATGCATCTACTGGCTTCCAACCAAAGAGTCAGCATAAATTGTTACAAGGGCAACCAGCTTATACCATTGACTGCATAAAACATCCAGAGAGATTTTCAGCTCGAAACAAAGAATACACCACTATAGTCATTAAGGTGCTTCAAAGAGCCACCAGATTAAGAGCATCCCCACTGGTGTCACCATTGTCCTCTGAGAGATTTGATTCCACTGCTTATAAACAGTCCAATAACAGAAGGATAATGGCCAAATACAATTTCATGGTACGCTCATTGTGGCACAATCTCGTTGGACATGGATCACATTAAATTACCACCAGCATGAAGCATAATACATGGTCTCATGAATAGGGATAGCTGGGAGCTCTTTGATTTGGCCATTCGAAAGCAGTCTGGCTTTGGCCAAAAGGGCTAGGTAAACATAACCTAGGTATATGTTGAATCTAAGAAGACACATTATGAAGGAACAGATGGAGTAGCAGCAGCAGCAGCCCCACCAGAAAAAAAAATATTGTGGGGGGAGCATAAAAGAAGGTGGATCTTGGGAGGGAGGGACCAATCTGTGCCCTATTTCTTTGATTTCTGGAAGAGAAATGGTTTCTTTCACACAATTTCCCCATCCCATTACAGACTTGCTGTGATTACTATCGATCAGTAGCAATGGGTATGTGGTTGTGCAGAGGCATGAAGCCACCCTTCCAACACGGACATTGCTGCTGCTTACCTAGATCGAGTCAGGTACAAGGGCAAGGCTGTTGGTTGAATCAGTATCAGGAAGGTGGCTCTGTGACTCTGCTCCACCACAAGGAGCCATTACTGCTATAGTTTTTGATTGAGTTAACTTTCAGGAAAGTATGCTTTGGATTGTACCCTTATTTTAATTTCTTGTTTATTGCACAGTTGTAATTTGCATGTAAAAGTGCATCTGCTTCAAATAACCACATCCTTCTGATGCTTTATGTGAAGGTAGTCTTGGCAGAGGTGACAGAACAGAGTCTGTGGGACATGTTGCTTGTGAAGCAGTTGCAGTTGTGCTTACATTGAAGTGAGAAGGAGGTTTTGCTTCACAGTAGTGCCCAGGGAGCACCTAATCTGGAAAATGGGTGAAAGCTCAAATAGATATGGGGTTTGTCCATATCTGAGCATTCTTTACCTGTTAATCCATTTATTCCCCCATTTGAATCAGACCAGAGTAGTCCACACCTGGCTTTATTTGCATTTGTATATGAGGAACAACTTTGGTCTTTCCTGTTTACACCAGTTGGTGTTGCCTTTGGTCTTTATCCCACTTTATAGTTTGTTGATTCTATTATGCTGATTAAGTACTGACTGGGCACACACTCCAACAGCTGTGCCACCCAAAAAGCACTTAGGCAATTGTAAATTCTCAGCAGACACTTTTTCAGTTTTCTGATTTTGTGCAAATCTAAGGGATCAAAAGAACACACACACACACATTCAGGAGGGCACCTGAGGTTAAGAGCACCGTCAGAAAAGATGAACACAGTTGTAAATTCTCATCACACACTTTTCAGATTACTGCCAATATCTGGTGTAGAATTTTTCAGTGTGGTTTGCTTGCGCTGTTTTCTGGTTTTGTGCAAATCTGAGGGATCATAAGAAATATGTATGTTCCATCCAGGAGCACACCAGAAATAGTCACAAACACAACTGTAAAAGAAATGAAACCACTGAAGAAGTAGCAGGGATGAAAGGGGGAATAGCAGAGAGTAACAACTGATCTCACCCCCAAACACCAAAGCAAATTGTGACCCTGAGTAGAACAGTTTGGAGCCTGATTTTCCCCAGCTTATCAGATTCTCCTTGCATTGGGTAAATCCAAATTTACAAGGTGTTTGAGGGTAATGTCATGTGTACTACATAAATTAAATGGGAACACGAACAGTGGCAAGCGCACAGTAAACTATGGCTTGGAGAAGCCCCTTGGTGAGGTAGTGCTCTGTGCCTGACCCAAAGGCCCTGATGAGGAGACTGAGCAGCGTTTAAAATTACTTATTCCTTTCAATGAAAGGCCAACTTCCTCTCTGCTTAAGTTTTCTCTAGTATTTGTGTGCCTGTACTACAGCAGACCTTCGTTCAAGACCTCAAGGCCCTAACAAGGAGACTGAACAGCCTTTAAAATTACTCGTTTCTTTCCATGAAAGGCCAGCCTCCTCTCTGGTTGTGTTTCACCTAGTATTTCAACAAAAATCATTAGCATTTTATGTTCTATTTTCCAGTAATTTGTGGGAAAAGCAGGAAGGATGTCACCTTTGGGAGTCTAGAAGCCAAAATGTTTGACCTGAGAAGGTTGCAGTGACTGCTCTGGTCTTATTCGTCTTCTGCTTTTCCCAGTGAATCCTATGAATAATAAATAGAGTTTCGCAGCAGGAGGTCTTTGGAGGTGCTTTACATGGCAAAAGAACGTAACAGCACAGCAGAGCTCGACTCTGAAAGCTAATAAATCAAGCAAGAGTCTATGCGGTAAAATTGCAACACAAGCACAACTTGTAAACAAAGAAGAAATCATTGCATTTCCCTTTGTTTTATTCTGTGCATACTTTATGCTGGCAAAAATACATCGTTAGTACCCTTTTATGAAATACACTCCTTTTTTAAAGACTGGGGGCAGGTGTTTTCAGCTTGCAAGTGTATTAAGAATCCAGGTACTTTTTATGGTAAAATATTTTAGCTTGGGTCCTTTTTTTATGAGACTTTTAAAAGCCCAGATCACCACACAAAAATAAGAACCAAAAGGATTCTCTGCCTGCTTGTAGGACCTTTGAAACTTATTGAATCCTTCCCTCTGTTCAGCCTCTGAGTGCCATTGCTTATGTAGCCAAAACAACAATACTCTTGACCAAGGGAGAGGTTCCAGCAGGTTTGCAGAAGTTCTGAAAAATCTACAGTGGTACCTCGGGTTAAGAACTTAATTCGTTCAGGAGGTCCATTCTTAACCTGAAACTGTTCTTAACCTGATGTACCACTTTAGTTAATGGGGCCTCCCACTGCCACCACACAATTTCTGTTCTCATCCTGAAGCAAAGTTCTTAACCCAAGGTACTATTTCTGGGTTAGCAGAGTCTGTAACCTGAAGCGTATGTAACCTAAAGCGCCTGTAACCCGAGGTACCACTGTATAGGAAAACCCCTAGAGGGCATGAACCTGATTATTCCATTGGGTATGTGTGGGGGGAAATGGAAAACCAGAATTGAATAAAGCAACAGGAATCCTTATCAGAGAGCACTGCATGTTGTAACATTTTGTTGCGGCTACCATTTGCAAAAGCCTCAAACCTGCCCAACAGCTTTCAGTGCAACACACGTGTCTTTGAAGAATCATTGCCAAGAGCAATGCCAAGATTTCATGTAAAGTATTGCCGCTTTTGCCGGTGGAGAGCTTTCTGTACCTGACAGTTCTGATCAGAGTCAAATCTGCACATTATTGATTCGCAAACCAAATGCCAACATATTCTGAAGCATTCTAAATCTTTGCAAGCATGTGTGTAAAAAAGAAACAGAGAATAATGGTTCTGTAGTGAAATTGTTCATACTCTGGAATTCTGAATCCAGCTTTATGAGTTCCAGTGTTGATGGAAACTTATTAAATGGGGAGGACCAAAGCTCCGTGGTAGAGCATCTCTCCTGTGTGCAGAAGGTCTTGGGTTCAATTCCAGGCATCTCCAGGTAGGGCTGGAAAGGGCTACTGCTTGAAACCTTAGAGAGCTGCTGCCAGTCTGTGTAGGCAATACTGAGCTCAATGGACAAATGGCACAAGGCAGCTTCCTATGTTCCAATCATCAAAACAATGGCTTGATCCTTGGAGATGCGGTGCACTGCTGGTCCTCCAGACTTGCCAGCTCCATTGCCAATGTACCAGCATAGCAGGAAGTGGTAATTTCCACCATCCCTGATACAGATTGTATGTGTGGTGGCAAGTGCACAATTAAATATCATAAGCCTATACAACCTGTGATCCTCAGTCCACGTATTGCAGCACAAAAGTCTTGCTCTGAAGACTGCCAGATGCTGGAAGAACTCACCAGTCTTCACAAACTAGGGATTTATCAAGCAGGTGGTGAGTTGTTGTGCAGCAAATGGCTGGTTTGTCATGGCCTGGGGACCAAACGTTTAATAGGCCTGACAATTTCTTCTGGAAGTTCACAGGGCCTTTAGGATGCTATGCAGTGATAGACTGTACAATCCTTTCCTTGATTAGTATGGTGATGTACAATAAATCCACTCAGATGTCATTTTGGCTGCCACGATGCAAATTGCTATTGTTAACATCATACAGTGGATTTGCATAACATATAAGCAGCATGATGGACAAGTCCCACTTGTCTTCCATAGAATGCTACTCTGGTAAAATGAGCACATGATAATAGGAGTACACAGAGTACAAAATGACTGGGGTGTTTGTTGACTGAGAAAAACTCACAGCCCACTCTTCATCATCATTGCCAAGTTGGTTAAAGATACAGCCTACAGAGGATATCATGGACTAGGGAGATAAAGGGAAGTAATATTCCTGCTCTGTTCTGCCTGGGCCCCACAATTTAAGGAGGATATTGACAGGCTGGAACATGCACAGGGGAGGGCAACCAAGATGATCAAAGGTCTGCAAACCAAGTCTTATGAGGAATGGTTGAGAAAGTTGGGGATGTTTAGCCTGGTAAAGAGGAGTCTGAAAGGATATATGAGAGCTATCTTCAAACATCTAAAGGGCTGTCATGTGGAGAATGGAGCAAGCTTATCTTCTCCTGCTTCAGAGGCTAGGACCCAAACCAATGGCTTCAAATGACAATAAAAGAGATTCTGACTAAATGTAACTTTCTGACAGTAAGAGCCGTTTGATGGTGCAACAGACTCCCACAAGAGGTGGTGGGCTTCCTTGGAGGTTTTTAAGCAGAGGTTGGATGGCCACCTGTCATGTACGATCTAGTTGAGATTCCTGCATTGCAGGGGGTCGGAACAGATGACCCATGGGGTAAGGTTCCTAAATGATGTCATAGATAGCCATTAGCTGGCTAATGCACAGCCTCATTAAAGGAAGTCCTGGGAAAACATGTGGGTCCAGCCAGTGCCCTCAGCAACTATACATAGCCATTTGCATACTACACAAATGTGATAAGCATAAAAACAAGCACTTCCTTAATTGGAGATGTCTACATCATGCCACATGTGATCGATAAATCTGCACTTGCTGCACCTTGAAGTGTGTTCATATGGAGCGATGTCTTCTTTCATGCGGTCATGCATTTTTAAAGACATCGCCAGAAAAAACAGCAAGAAAGGTGACCAACAACAGAGAGGCTTATTTGGAGTCATTTTCCCCCTAATTATTTTGGGAACAACAACCAAGCTAATTTGCAGAATGTTGGATCCGAGCCTAAATACCCGACATGATTAATTACATGTGCTGAGATATGACTACTACTAAATGAGAAGTTTCAAAAGGTGAGGCGAATCCTATGCTCGGCACTGGAAAAATCCCTTTTTAAATGTTTTTCCCCCTTCCTCCCCCATATAAAGACCAAGAAGTTCTAAATTAATTAAAATAAGAATGGAAACTTGCATTTGGCAGAAAGCCCGAAAGCTAGCAACCACTAAACATTCAAAATGGGAAACGATATAATGACTCTAGTTCCATGTTCCTTGCTATCTACTTATTACCATTAAGCTATAACCCAAATGGAATGAATTAAAAGGCAAAGATGAGCACATAAGGCATTACAAGATTACAAGAAGAAAATGAAGGACTTAAATTATGAGCATGTCAAAAATATAACATATGGAGGTTCCTGCAGTATCAGAGCGCACAAGACAATCCTTTTATTTAATGGATTCCCCCTCCTCTCTCTAATTACTGCAGTGCCTGGTTTTGCATAGAACCTATTGCCATGGTGTGCATTTGTCATTCCTATGGACTTCCCTCCTCTATTCCAGGCAGTAGCTTAGCTTTTAAAAACAGTTCTATTTGAATCTGTGCTAAATCTTCTAAGATTCATGCCTTAAGTGCCTTTTATAACTGAGAGTGGGGATCAGCTAGGTCAAGTCCATGTAATATATTCCTAACACTATTCCTTTTGCAAAGACGGTGGGCATTTTTATAGAGGAAGAAACTTCTGCACTAGTACACGTTATCAGTTTAAAGTCAAGGGTTTGAGTAAGCAACCACAATTGCACTGACCAGGTCAGTGTATGCCACATAGCTCCTGGTTTCATGGATACAATGGGCTGGTTTGGCTATAATGCTAGACCATAGTTTATCAGATATATTGCTAAACCATAGTTATATGCATAAGCTTGCTCCCCCGCCCCCCCTTCTCCAGCATGGCCACAAAGAGGGGATTCAAAAGCCAGAAACCATGGCTCATTTTAACTCTGGTTTATCAAACCTGCCAAGATCAGGAGCCATAATTTTATCCATAGAATCACAGAATTATAGAGTTGAAAGGGATGGTGAGGATCATCTAGTCCAACTCCCTGCAATGCAGGAATATGCAGCTGCCCCATAGGGGGATCAAACCTGTGTCCTTGGTGTTCTCAGCACCATGCTCTAACCAACTAAGCTATACAGCAACATAGTTGAACTAATAACCATCTGTCCTGATTTTAAAACAGTACACTGAAGTTAGCCCTCAATACGACTGCATGCTCTGTGACCACACAAGACAAGGAGTGGGAGGAAGGAAAAACTTGTTCATATAGCACTAAACTGTGGTTTGGTGTTGCATTCAAATGTCCACAGTGATGTACCTTTCTCCTGTATCCTACTGTACCATTTCAGAACACCAATGATCCATAATTTACATATTTAGGAGGAGGAAAGTGAGCAATCTTCATTTTAACTGCTGTTTCTCCATGTGGCTTAACATAATCAACATATAGAAAAGTTATGCCTAATCATTACTGGGGGAAATAACAAGCCCTCAAAGCAGAAAGCACCTCATTAAAGAAATACTTTCTGGGGGGGGGGGTTGTGCTATCATCTCCATGTAAGCAAGATTTCCTTCTAACCCAGAACTGGATGGATTGCTTCCACTAGTGTTGTCTCTACCTCTTTTACAGTGGTTTGTGGATGATCTATGCAATGTGTCTCACTCAAAATACCCTCAATGGTGTTGGGAGTAAAACAACAATTGAGCTACCTGAAACAGTGAGTGGTGATAGACAGAACAGCAACCTGTTTTTTTCCTTGCTAATTCCTCCATAACTATTTGTTGATTACTAGATTCTTTACACAGGCTTTACTTCCTTCCTGCTTTTGCTCCAAGCTTAGTCAGCATGAGCTAGCATGTGATAGTGTTAACATCTTGGCTCCATGTTGGCCACATGTAAAACCTACACTTAAAATGGCTTTGTTTGTCATGAGTAATAATCCTTAAGTTTTCCTTATACTGTCAAGCAGGAGTCTTAACAAGTTATTTCATTCTGCATAGAGCTTCGATGTGTGTACCAAACTCTGACAAACCCTATTCCAAAATGCTCAGAGTGACAACATTCTGGTCAGGGAGCTTAAGAAGAGACTGGACCAAGGTCATGTTGTGATCTTCAACACTTAGCAGGGATTTCTTCCTAGTCCTAGTCTGATACTCCATCCACTGTACCCCAAAGGCTCTTACCTGCTTTTTATAGCATCCTTCCTGGGGGTTGGGGTGTCTGTGTGTTTGGGATATGCAGCAGTCTAATATACTAGATGCACCGACATACTTCTGTCACATCTCTTGAAATATTTCCAGAGGCTATTTGCTCCAGATATATGACACTGCATTTGAAGCATTGTTTTGAGACAAGGCACAACTGTTAAATGAAAATGATTATGATGATGTACATGAACCTTAATAGCAAGAAGAATGGATTTCTTTTTTCACTTGCACATTCTAAATGAAGGTCACCTTAGTGTTAAACTATGTGATTTTATTGCTCTGTTAAACATTATTTGTAGAATCATATAATAAATCATGCCAGAGGCATCCTATAAATGACGCTGATAATTCCCCAAACGATAAAATCAAAATGTTCTGAAAATTATGTGATTTATTTTCCCATCTCACTGTTGAAGGAACAAGCCACCAATCTTCCACCACTGAAGCACAAATGAAGAAGTGTGCATCTTATAAATGTTCAATTAATTTTCGGTTAGTTAGCTTTCACTTTCTATACTTAATCTTCTTAATGTCGGCATATTTTAAAACCTGCAGTAGTGGAGAAAGATACAAGAAACGAAATAGTATCCTTTCAGAATGCTTTTTATCATGCCTCCCTTATTGGAAAACCCAACAAGTATTAACAACACTGACAATAGTAATTTTGCAGTGGCTAGGAGAAAAGTCCACTCCTAGACACGTGTACAAGATAAGATCATCACAGTTATTAAAAGAATTCACCTAGAGTGAATGTGATTTATATATTTCTCCAATTGCTAAATGGAGTGGTATGTTAGAGGAATTTAAATGAACAAAACTTCATCATGGCAAAAGCAAAATGCATGTTTCTATGGAATGGAAAAAAGATATTTGAGCCTCTTTAAAATAATTACAGGGACACGGGTGGCGCTGTGGGTAAAACCTCAGCGCCTAGGACTTGCCGATCACATGGTCGGCGGTTCAAATCCCCGCGGCGGGGTGCGCTCCCGTCGTTCGGTCCCAGCGCCTGCCAACCTAGCAGTTCGAAAGCACCCCCGGGTGCAAGTAGATAAATAGGGACCGCTTACCAGCGGGAAGGTAAACGGCGTTCCTTGTGCTGCGCTGGCTCGCCAGATGCAGCTTGTCACGCTGGCCACGTGACCCGGAAGTGTCTGCAGACAGCGCTGGCTCCCGGCCTATAGAGTGAGATGAGCGCACAACCCTAGAGTCTGGCAAGACTGGCCCGTACGGGCAGGGGTACCTTTACCTTTACCTAAAATAGTTACACCATTAAATATTTTTAGCATGGTGCTTTGAGGCACAGCTGCACCATGTTAGAATTATGGCTGTTAATTTTGCCTGCTACAATCTAATCAGCTCCTAAACCAAATAGTGATAAAAAAAAGATGAGGTCTGTTTCATACATGCAAGCATACTGCTTTGGGCTTGCATGCTCTCCTCCCCTCTCCTTATCTAGTACAGATGCAGCCATGAGGAGATCAGAAGCTTCCACTTCCATCTTAGATTAACCATGGTTTAGCATTACTTCATAACCCTAAAGGTAAAGGGTAAAGGGACCCCTGACCGTTAGGTCCAGTCACGGACGACTCTGGGGTTGCGCCGCTCATCTCGCTTTATTGGCTGAGGGAGCCGGCATACAGCTTCTGGGTCATGTGGCCAGCATGACTAAGCCGCTTCTGGCGAACCAGAGCAGCGCACTGAAATGCCGTTTACCTTCCCGCTGGAGCGGTACCTATTTATCTACTTGCACTTTGACGTGCTTTCGAACTGCTAGGTTGGCAGGAACTTCATAACCCTAAATGGTTTGTTTTGTTGAAACACACCAGCTTCTTAAATTATGGTTTGAAGTTGGCTTGCTTCAACACATCATAGTTAAGGCTGGTCAGTTTGTTGGGTTCATATGACACAATAAGCTATGGTTAAATTAAAACATAAGGAAATGTTTCTGAACTCTTTTGCATGACTAATGTGTGGCTATGAAGCACAGCAACAAGAAACATTGTCCTCTGAGACATAAGCCACATGGTAAGGCTGTCAATGAATACTAGTCATAATGGCCAGGTTTTATCTTTACTGTCAGAAGCAGCATGCCTCCAAATAACAGTTGCTAGAAACCACAGAGGGGCCAATGCTGTTGCACTTAGGTCTTTCTTGTGGGCTTTCCATTTGCATCTACTTGGCTGCTGTAAGTTCCGGAATGCTGAATTAGGCCTTTTGCCTTGATCCAGCAGAGCTGTTCTTCTGTTCTTACTAATTCATATTTTGCTTGTGGAAGCAACACAAACATGATGGTTGTGATCAATTAATTGTTTATACTAGGGAGAAAATATTGGTATAGCTGGTAACCAGCAACCATATTGCTTACACCATCCTACTCTTAGCCAGAGGCAATGAGGTTTGTACTGGTGAAAATGGTATCGCTGGATTCCAATACTGGGTTCCATAAATTAACTTGCTGGATTTCTATCTTCCCCTTCCAAGTGTGCATCTATGTTTGTTTGTCAGGTTTTACATCACATTGTAAACGATTGTGTAATTATGTGGCACTGTGTGCCTTGGTTTCTTTTCTTCACAAGGCAAAGTTGCCAAGCCTGTAGCATTGGAAGCACCACGCCAAGTTTGCAAAGTTATAAGTGAATCCCAACACCTGTTCTCCCAAAGAATTCAGAAGTGTTAATCTTATGTGAAAAGACACTTTTTGGAAGCAAAACCCATACAGAGAATAAATTAGCAGATTTTCAGTATAAACCGTCACAAAGCTGTTCATCGTCTTCACTCTGCTCAGATGATTAGGCCCTAGTATCAAGCAGCCATAAAAATAAATGGTGATTATAAAAACATAAATTATTTTAGGGATGTGAACTGTAGGCTGTGATCCAGAGGTTCCTATGCCAAACTCAGCATGTAATTAAGGCCCTTGGGGTATTATTTCTCTTAACACTGCACAACCTTTGACAGCTCAGGGGAGTTTCAAAAGTAGGGTGTGCTTTTTACAAGCCCAACTAAAGAAGCAATCCTATACATATCTACTGAGAAATAAGTTCCAATGGATACAGTAGGACCTATTCCTAGGTAAATGTGTACACTTTTGCAACCCAAACATGAAACCTATGGACTGTGGAGCTTCTAAATAGACCCTGAACTAAAATGAAATTTAGATCCTTACTATGTAAAGCATTTAGAGATTTTACGTAAGAGAAGAAGAAGAAGAAGAAGAAGAAGAAGAAGAAGAAGAAGAAGAAGAAGAAGAAGACGATGACGACAAATGTCATCAAATGAATAAATAATTAAAAACTGGGAGAAATAACTCAACTTGGGCTAAGGCTCAACTTCATTGCTCTGATCATGCAAATGAGCTTGCACTGTTGCAATAATCTCTGTCGGATAAGAAGCTCTATAAATCCCCCCAATGTGACCAAAGCAATGGAAAGAAGATGTGACACAAGGTGAAGTGGGTTTAAACATAGAGCACTTTTATTCAAATTATAACTGAGGATCTGTTAGATGACACTCTGTGCAAAGCATCTAATAAACTGTCAATCTGGGCAAACCCTAACCTTGCTCTGAAGAAAGGGGGGCACCTGCTCCATCCCTCCCTCTTACGCCCCACACATTTGGGTGAGCAGAGAGGCCTTCCTGACCCATCCCCTCCATGCCAGGGGCCTCACAAATTGGCTCCAAAAGCGATCCTTACTATATCAACAGGCAACTCTCAGGACTCACATTTCACCCCAAAGGCACCCAAGGGTGCTCACTTAAACTTACCCTTCCTGTTGGATTCCCACACATACCTGCCAAAATGTGGCCTAATTGACCTATTTAACAACAACCCTCACTAATGAAACCAACAACTGAACAGAAACTGTGCAGAGTAGGTGGAGAAAAACTAAAAAAAAATCTGTGACACACTGCTTAGCAGGCAGAAAATTCTTACTCAGCTCCTAAGGCGACTGGTTTAGAAATCTACTGCTGTTATGCATTTGTGCACAATGTGTCTGTCTCAAGCTTATTTCACAGTGCTCTTTTCCACATTTTGGACACTGGTGACTGGACACAATCCCAGCCTTGTGTGCTAAAGGGTCTACTCTTCAGCCTCAAGGCATAGCTGTATAGCTATGCTTTATTATGAGTGTAAAGTGTTTAGCATCCTGCGAAATCTGATGTAATAACTTAGCGGCTTTTGTGTCAGGTGATGCATAGCAAAGCATCGTGCCAGTTGTGAGTGCATCTTTTGCTGTTTAAAGTATAGCGGGTGCTTTTGCAGCTGAAGTTGATCCATAGGATTAGGCTGCCTGAAATACAATCACGAGGTGGATAAGATATGATTTACAAACTATAAAACTATGTTAAAGTTGTGATACAATGTCATGATGTTTGATCAGCTGAAGGCAGATCATTGCTAATAATGTGTCTGAGTTTTCTTTTGAAATGATTACACTGTGACAGCTAGGCAGAACCTCTAACCTTGTTCTGCACCTTTCTAACAGAATTTCCAGGCAGATTGACTACAGTAATTTATAGTGCATACAATTGCAACCTTCATCTGTGGGGGAAAGTATTTGGAGTTTGACGTGAAGGGTGGGGAAAATGTGACAGCAAGGAAAGGCAATTTTATTTTCCTTTCATAATGGCAAGATAAGCTTGGAAGCAAACTGATTATGCATATAGGTCCCTTTCCATTGTTTTTTCAAATGTTACAAATGTGTGAGAGTAAGCTAAAGTAAAACCAAATGTTCATTTGCTGCTGGCCATAAGGTTCACTTGAAATAAGTCTAGACCAGTGGTTCCCAACCTTTTTTTGACCATGCCCCACCTAAGAATCTCTAAAATCCTGATGCCCCCCACTGTGACATATAATTCTTATTATTCAAAAGGTGAACTCCTATTCATGTGGAGGAAGCCTAAAAGGCCATTAACTTAGTCTAAACAAGCTTCCAAATTGCCCACCTTAAAAATCAAATTGCCTCCCTGTGGAGCATGTGCCTCACTTTGGGAACCACGGGTCTAAACCATTCTGGTGTAGAGAAAAGGCTAGTGAGAGATGATGTGATAGAAGTAGCTAGAGGAGGTGGAGAGGACAGAGACTGAAGGAAGACCTGTGAGTGGAGGCAGGCCTTTTCCCCATCCTTTGTACACTCTGGGAAACTCAACAAACCTTCTGTACTTGTAACTGGGTGTGGAGAGTTCCGCTGAACGGAACACAGCATGTGGACATACCACCCACCCCTGCCTATAACAAGCAAGTCTAGAGTGAGAGACGTGGATGTTATCTGCTGTTTCCAGGAACTCTTCTCATTGTGAGATTTTTGTGGGTGAGCTGAGAGTTTGTTTGGACCCTGCGTGAGAACCCAGAGGCTGAGAGGGAGGGTGCGCCAGAAGGAAAATGAATTGATTTTTAGATATTAGTAACTTTGCATTGATGTAGCATTGGTGTATTTTTATAATGTTTTGTTTAAGTCATCTGCTGTTGCTCCAGTTTTCTGTACAACCACTTAGAGATAGTTTTAATATATTAGGCAGTATAGAAATTAAATAATCAATGATGTTTATAAAATTATGCCTGGTGTGCAGGAAGAGGACAGAGGACAGTTATTCTGTCTCTCTCAGCACACTAGAATTCATAAAATGAAGCTGAATGCTGGAAAATTCAGGACAGGTAAAAGAAAGTATTTCTTCATATACCACATAGTTAAACTATGGAACTTGTTCCTACAGGAGACAGTGATGGCAACCAACTTGGATGGCAGTAAAAGAGGATTGGACAAATTCATAGAAGAAGGAGGGAGGAGGAGGAGGAGGAGGAAGAGGAGAGGAGTTTGGATTTGATATCCTGCTTTATCATTACCCGAAGGAGTCTCAAAGCGGCTAACATTCTCCTTTCCCTTCTTTCCCCACAACAAACACTCTGTGAGGTGAGTGGGGCTGAGAGACTTCAGAGAAGTGTGACTAGCCCAAGGTCACCCAGTAGCTGCATGTGAAGGAGCAGAGACGCGAACCCGGTTCTCCAGATTACGAGTCTATTGCTTTTAACCACTACACTAAACTGGCTCTCAGAGAAGACTATTGATTGTTACTAGCCTTGATAGCTATGTCCTGACTTCAAACTCAGAGGGCACAGTGCTCTGAATATCAGTTGCTGGAAACCACAAGAGGGAAGAGTTCTCTTGTGTTCAGGTCCTGCTTGAGGGTTTGGCATCTGGGTGGCCACCATGAGAGCAGAATGCCTGATCCAGCAAGCTCTTTTTGTGTTCTGAACAACTTCTGACACACCCAGCTCAGACCCTCCAAGTGTCCCTATTTTCCAAGGATGTCCCTGATTTAGAGAAGCTGTCATGGTTTCTGATTTGATCCCAGAATGTCCCACTTTTCTTGAGGATGTCCTTATTTTCATTGGGGAAATTTTGGAGGGTATGGAGTTATCCAACCCCTGAGCCATCTGAAGGCAATCCTGTATAGGGAAGTTTTTTAATGTTTTATGTTTTATTATGTTTTTAAATATGTTGGAAGCTGCCCAGAGTGGCTGGGGCAACCCAGTAAAATGTGTGCGGTATAAATAGTAAAATTATCATTATGGAATGGGAGGTCCCTATTTTTATCGGGTATGCCAGCTGAATACTGTTCCACTGTCTGCAGGCAGACCTCCTTGGTTTGGGTGCTTGCCTAGGGCTGCAAAAATGGAACAGGAGAGTGTTGTCAAGCAACTGGCAGGCCACAGTTTGTAGCTGGTGGACAGCATTCAGCTTAGTGGGTCCCCAGTTGTGCAATCCAGAGCAGTACAAATCTTCAGACTTTATCTGTGGTTGAAGATTATATTATATAAAGCTGGAGTGGGGAACCTCTGGGTATTGCAAGACTACAGCTCTGACCATTCCTGATCATTAGTCATGCTGACTAAGGAGGCTGATTGGTGCTGAGCTCCATCAATATCTGAAGGACCACAGGTTCCCCACCCCAGTATAAGGAGCACATAGGCCACAATCAGGCACACAGTCAAGTATGCTTAAAGCCATAAATTTCACATTAAGCACACTGCCGTGGCAGCGTGAAATCAGAGCTGAACCATAGTCAAGTTGAAAATTGTGAGCATATAAATTACAAGGCTTATTCTGAAAGTCAAGTTCAGCCCCAGCATATATTCATATATCTGGAAAATGCTGAGAATGCATCTACTTATACAACCCACTTAAAGCTATGTATGCATCTCCTAAACGTTTGGTAAAATTCATATACCTATATGGCAAATTCTAGATTTGTGAGATGCATGTGAATATGATTCGCTTTGTGTTTACAATAAATTATAGAATTGGAATGGAAAAGGAGAAAAAATATGTATATGGATAGCTAACCAAATAAAGTGTTAATATCTGAATTCCATACAAGACCCTAAGCAACACAAACAAAGCAGGAGAATAATTCTAATATGACACATGGGAACCTGTGACCCTCCATTGGTTGTTGGGTTTCAATTTTCACCAGTCCCAGCCAGCATGGCCAGTGGACAGGCATAATGGGAGTTTTATTCAAACAACCACCAGAAAACTACAGTTTTCCCACCCTTTTAGTTAGGAAAGTGAGCTATCCAGACACTAACTCAGTTGGGCTTACAAGAGAGGCATTAAGTGTAGATTGTATCAAGGTATGAACACCAAGCTAGTTTTGAACTATTCATACGTGATACAGCAAACACATTGCTCCCTATTTTTGAAGCATGGGGTCACCATCCATATGAATGCAGCATTTTTCTCAATGGCAGTGCAAACATCTTAAAAGTAAGCTTTGCATTGATTTGGGGGAAAGAATCCAATAGGCGTAGGAAACCACATCACATGACCAGCTTACCACACAATGGCAGCCTCCACGTGAAGAAACACAGAAGAGCTGCCTCAGTGAGAGAGATGGGAAGAAGGTCCATTCTACCCATTCTGCTGACAGACCTGCTCCATCAGCCTCTGAACAGTTCCCATTCCATGCTAGTCCTTAAGAACTGCTATTTAATTTTAAGAATTGTTTCTAAATTGGCATTTTCCCTCATCCCTGCCTGGTTGTTTTCCGTTCTGTGCCATGTCCTTTAGATTGTAAACCTGCAGGACAATTTTAACTGATTTTGTGTAAAGCCCCTTTGGGAGACTTTGCAGCTGAAGACCAAGGTACAAATGTTATAAAGAAATAATAATAAATAAGCAGTTTAATAAGTAATGAAGGTTTAGACCCAGTGGCGTAGCGTGGGGGGTGCAGAGGGGGCCGGCCGCACCGGCCGCAACATCTGGGGGGGCACGCTCGCACTCGCAGCTCTCTGCCCCTACCGGGTTAGGGGGCGCAAATTACTTGCCTTGCCCCGGGTGCTGACAACACACGCTACGCCACTGTTTAGACCTGCTTTAGTCTTACCTCTTGTTTGTTGCATTTTATATGAATATATTTGGTGAATTTGGTCTTTGAGTTTATGGTGTCCCAATCCTGATTTCTCTGCACCAGCATTAATATTTAAAGGAATGCTTTTAGGGGCTCTCAATATTAACATGTTCTAGCTTAGGATTTAATGCTTACACTGTTTCACTTCCAGAAGTTCATATCGTCTCTTGCAGAGGAGGCAATTATTTAATGTTTCTGTTAGGATAGCTCTGAGTCACTGCCTTGAATTCTTTATCTGTCTTTAATGGCTTTTTTATAGACATTTGTGCCATAAATTATCTTAACTGTTCTGTTTGGCCCTCTATCCTTTGTTAAGAATTATTATTGTGGAGCTTGCTTTTAAGTTTTATTGCTTATTCTCTAGCCTCCCTACAGCCTTTTAAGAATCATTGGATCCCATTCTCTTAAGGAGGACTGCATGGGCAACTGCTTTTCTCTGAGATTCCATTTTGATATATTAAGCTTCAATTGGAAAGTAAAATATTAGGCCGAGGCAAAACGTATATTATTTCTCAGAATCAACTTACTTTTCCCAGTTGGAAGAGGGCCATTTTACTGTGGTGCCAAGTGGCAGGATGTGTTATTCTTGGTTACTTTTCTGTCCCTACCTTCTTCCAAGAAATCCAGGGTTCTGTGCTTTATGGGTTTTCCCACACTTTATGCTTGCTATGGCCTTGTGAAGTAGGTTAGGATGACATTTCCCCCACTGCATTTTGTTGACACCTCTACCAATAAACACCTATTCCTGTATATGTCAACACAATTTCTTGCTGCAGGGATGGGGAAACTGGCCCTCCAGATGGTGTCGGACTACAACACCCATCTTCCCTGACCCCTGGCCATGCTGATGGTAGTTGATGTCCAACATCTGGAGGCCAAAGGTTCTCTATCCTTATCTTACAGTGAACAATATGAGAAGTTAAGCAAGGCAATAAAAATGGCCAACTCATACTCCCTTACACCAATATAAGCTGGTCCAAGCACTGCATTACATATTACTCCTTTGTTCCTTCATTGACTTTCTATTCATTAGAGTGTTGCTTCAGTGCAAAGTTATGCCACTTGAGGCATACCTACAGAGAAAAATATTCAAAGTGCTATTAGGACCAGAAGTCAATGTGGCTGTAGAACGATTACAGAAGAGAACAGAGGGCTGGGAAGGCTCTGAATGCTAATCCTTACTCTGAACCACTCATTCATTCTATTACCTTGAGCAAAGAAGCACTATACTAGAGGGGAAAACATGCTGAATAGGAGTGGGATTTCATTAGGTAAATAAATTGCACACAGTAACCAAACAAACAAGTAGTGTTGGATTGGTACTGAAATACAGCTAACCTGGACAGTGCATCAAAATTACCTTGGGGTAATCAGGAAACAGGCTTCATTTACTTCCCTGAAAAACACACAGTGGCACTTCAAGTGCCTAGAGATATAGTCTTAAAATTGACTGGCTTGTGTGTGGGGTGGAATTCTTCCTGAGAACTGTTTGCTTTCCACTAGCCTCATGGCAATAGCTGGAAACATGTGGAAGAAGCAAACAAACGTGCAATTTCTAAGTTAGATATTTAGCAGAAACACTTTGGTAGGAACTTTCCATATTCAACACTCCAAGAGTTGAACCAGGCTATATGGGAACCTTTACTAGGCTAGATTGTGTTGAAAGGGGACTCTATGCTACTATGCACACATGCATTCCCTCCAGTACCAATACACTTAAACTTTACTCCATGCCATTCACATACTGAAGCCTTTCCCAATCTAGCTACTATGGCCAATGGTCAGCGGTGATGAGAGTTATAGTCCAAATCAATGGGAGGGTACAAAGTTATTGGAGGCTGACTTGTAGATGCATACTGATGTCTGTTCACATATACCCTGAGGGCTTATCCACACATACCTTTTGCCCCAATCTTTCCAGGACCAGGTCTGTGCTGAAAACAGCTTGTATTTGTTTGTTTGTTTGTTTGTTTGTTTGTTTGTTTGTTTTGCTGCCGCAGAGCCTTTCCCATGAAAACCCTCTCTTTAGCGTTCAACTGGAACAAATATTAATTAGGGGTTTCCATAGATTGTCATTTGCTCCAACTGAGCTTTAAAGAGTGGGTTTTTCTGGGAAAGCACCAGAGCAAAAAACAAAACAGGGCACTTGGCCACAGAGCTTTAAAGTACCTGGAATGAGCAGAAGAAAGGTAAGTGTGGATCTGAGAGACAGAACTAGCTGATACATATTTTTCCCAGCAGCTGGCAACTACTCCTCCATCAGGTTCCTGTGCAAATATGTTGTAGGAACAATGAGGACAAAGGCCATAGGTTCAAAGAACGCCCAACGCATTTGTGCCACCGAACAAATGTTAACAGAATCAATGTTAAAATATAAATGAAATTACCTGATTGACTAAACAGGTTTAAGAGCCTTGTTGAAATCTGAAATTAGGTATCATACTCACTCTAATTTTATCATGCTTCCATGGCAGCCATTTTGAGTTATGCCAGATCTCCACAGCAGCCATGTTGTATATGGCACCCACAGTGCTCTTTCAAAATCTGAAATTTGCTCACCAGTCCAAAAAGGTTGACGACATGAGCTCTAATAAGTATACCTTTTGTTTCTGTTTGTTTCTCAACATACCTAGGAAAAGCCCATAGGCACATACATTCTGTAATCTGAAAGACAGAGAAAGTAGCTACAGTAGTGGCTTACAGCCATTAGCTCCACATTGAGAAGGCAAATAATGGAAGAAACAAGATGCAGATCAAATGCCAGATTAGGGTTAAAGCAGTATAAGATGCAAAGCTATCTTGTAAAGCTGTATAAGATGCAAAGTCTCAAACTCCTTTGTAGTAAGATGACAGCAAGGAAACATTGTTCGAATGCAAACCTATTGTTCAGTGAAAGTATGTTTTCCAATTGAACTGTCTAATCATAGGATCCTCATTATCCTCTTGAGACTGAGAGAGAAATGGAAAGGTGCCAATTTCAGCAATTTGATAATAGCATGTGTAATTTTTGAAAATACAAATCACAGGCTACTTATGGTGATGTCTTAGAGGTTTTTCTTCAAGACCAGTTTAAAACATGAGTTTAATCAGCAGTAGTGGTTGTGGCAGAACTGCAAATGATGGCTGGAAGCAACCATTTAAATTTCCTACAATGTCCCAGAGCGAGCATTAAGTAAAGTGGCATTGTGGGAAATTCAGAAAAGACTGACAGATCCAGCCACACAGACAGATCCAGCTTGGTGGGCCCTACTGTCTCCATGATGCTCCCCTTAAATCTCTCTGGATCCAGCCCCAGAGTGAAAACCCGATATGAGGACCATTCCTACAAAAAACAAGGGTAGCTTGTATACACTGTATACACTGTCATTTGCTAAAATTATGTGTTTTTAATTTTGATGCCAATAAAAAGGTTGTGATTTTTTAAAAAAAATTGAACACAATTTAGAACAAGGTTCATCATAGTCAATTAAGTGTCTAAAGATGGGCTTAGAGCAAACACTGTACCTGCTCTTTTGCTTTAAAGTGAAGCATTAGGAAGTTGCTTCTGCAGTGATCAGGAATCCAGTTTAATACCTACTTCACTTTATTGCACTAAATATATGTAAAAATAGAATATGAATCAGCACACCAGAAACCCACAACAATATTGCTGCTCCTGTTTCTCAAAGCAAAACTCCAGGGCTGTTACAGAAGTTTTCTATTTGACTGGCAATGGTGGGATCAGATTTGTGACATTCAAACTGGATCAGTTCAACACATGTTGAACACAAGCCACCCTTGTCCCTAGACGCGTAGGCCTGCTGCTACTTCCATGGCTGCTCCTACTCTGACCCAAGTACTTGATAAGGTGGTGATAAGGAAAACACTGTAAGGAAGAATAACATGGATGGGCATTTTACATGTATTTCAATCGGTGTAGAAGCAAGTATAGAAGCCCCTTAGCAGTCTAGCAGTAAGAAGTCATGTACAGTATTTGACATGGGTTGAGCATATATATATTAACAGAATTTGCACCTTATCCAACATTGCACTTTTTTTGCTGTTTCTGTTGTAGAATTCTTGTATTACATCCAACCTTAAGTTCTGTGCATCGTCATATAATATAATATATCACAACCTTAAATGGGACATGCATATTGTCAAAATACAAAATGATCATAATATGATGGCAGTTTCTCTAAGCCATTTGAGATTAACTTTCCCTAACCTTTCGTTTGTTGTTAGAGCATATATTAATGTATTCATTTTTTAAAAAATGAATTGTCTTGGATCCTAACACTTGTTCTACTTATCAAATGGTTTAACACTTGCAAAGCAGGGTTTTCTCAGCTCCCAAAATTCAACTTTTGTGTTGGGAGGACTGCAGATAAGGGGGGATATGTGAAAATCAACCATTCCTATGTGAGCAGAAGTACCTCTCGTTCATGCAAAAGAATCTTAAGATCCAAGCCAATGAATAGAACTGGTGGAGAGTTAAAGAAAATAAGGGGGGGCCAGGTACAGAAAGATACACACCAAGTCCTGCAGCTGCTTTGTAAAGATGACATTTGTAGAGTTGGCTATATGTACATTTTTGACCCTTCAGCAGTTCTGCTAGTGCAGCATGATCATTTGATTAGACTACAACAACATCTTGACATATTTACACTGACCTGTTCCAGGCATACTAATGAAAAGACCAACCCTATTCTTGTGCGCAGTGGAATATGGCATGCCTTCTGCTTTCTACTGACAAAAGCCTGCAAAAGAAGTGTTTGTCAAATGCATTGCTGAGAAATAAGAAAAGCAAATAAAAGCTGTGGTTTCCATTTAAAAATAAAGATACCTTTCCCTTCTCCAAATTCATTTTCTTTCTTAGAGAAATGATACTCCAGTGACAGCAGATGCCTCTGAAGTATGGGAAGTTTTTGAAAGCATTTATTCTCAAATGGTGCTCTCAGCAGAAACATCAACATGAAAGCTCTGCCATCCTTTGACAAGTGCATAGCTACCATGGAACCTGACAATTAGCCCAATTAGCTAAAACAAGGGATTTGATCCATTCATATGTAAGTTCATTTGCATGCTGCCTTTCCACAGTTCAAACCATGCTCAAGGTAGCTTACAACATGAAAATAATACATAACGGCAACGGAACGAAAGTAGGCATAAAACAATAAATAAAACAACAACAAATGCACAACCAAACTGAACAATTTTGACATAAATGGCAATATCTAAAACAAAAACAACAGCAGCAACAACTCCCACCAACACAACCCCCAATACAACATCCCAGCCCAAGAGTCTGTTCAGCAGCCTCGGCATATGTAGCTCAAGCCATTCAGGGCCCTGCCTTCCCAGGCTAGATGAAAAAAGGCCTGCAAGGCAAGGAAGAGGTCTTCCAGGACTTACAGCCAGTATGGCCCCAAGTTCTATGAATGGAAATTAACTCATGCAATGGGGCTTTTCTGCCATCTCCTCCCCATTGCAGCCTCCTGGGCTATAGCTGCAAGTCAATCTATTTTTTTTCCCCTTGCAGCTGCAGTAGAAAATAGAAATCTTTGAAGACTGAGTGGAAAGCACCTTGCAAGCAGAGCAAAATAAGGTGGTATCTTCCCCTTCACGATGGCTCATGCAACGCTAGATTCTGCCCATTATTTTACAAAATTTCAAGTGAAATTTGGGGTTTATAGAGTAGAATCTGAGTGAACCTAAGATAAAACTTACTAAATCCTATACCAAGGAATATACTTTGTCAAATACTGTCAAATGTCAATGACTACATCTAAGATAATTGTCAAATGTTAGCTGATACAAAATCCTAGAATTAAAATTTTGCTGAATACAGATGTCCAAATATGTAGGTAAAGTTTTGAGACTATTCACTATCAAAATTCAGAAATGAGACTTTTCAAGAAAATTTGAGGGAGTGAGAAAATAATTTTAGTTGTGAAACAAAACAAAAACCAATTTACCAAAGTGAAAATGAGTTTAAATGAAGTCATGTTGCATTAATGTACTGCACTGTCTACAAAAAGACCTTGAGAGAAGATAGCAATCGCATAATTACTTCCTAATGGATTGAACCCTAAAAGTGGTAGTAAGGCTTCCGTCATCACAAAGGAGCAATTTTCAGTGACTCACCCATTTTCCTGCAGCCCTTTCACAACTTCCATATCTGCTCCACAGGTTTGAGGGAGACATCTAAAGCACTTTTAGTGGGGTATGGCAGGAGCGCCAACTTGAATAAAATATTGTGGGAGCCCATGATACAACGCACACACACCATTTGAATGGGAATACCCATCAACTTTGTGGGGGCCCAGCCCCCTCAAATATTTTATTGTAGAGGCCAAAGTCCCCACAGCCCCTGGGAATTAACTCCTATGGGGCATGGGATGGCTACAGGGGAGGGGAGAATTACTGAAAACTGCTTCCTTCCCTGTTTTGCTTACAGAAGCCTTACAGTCAGCTGAGTGACACCATTTGATACAACCAAATACTGATAAGTTTAAAAATAATAATAATGGTATAACACCCTCTAAGGGAAAATTAAAGTGACAGCATCTCCATGGAAGCCAAACATACATATAAAGGACATCACAATCAATGAAATAATTACTTCATGTGAACTATTTGGTGAAAAGATCAATAAGTCTGTTGATCTTAATGACATTGTTTTAATTATAAATCAAGTCAGAGCTGAAGAACAGAATAGAAAGTGACATGTAAATGAGGAACAATGCGAGAGCTGACATTGTCAGCAAGGTGGAAAGACAGACCAGAATGCGATGCACTCCGATAACAAAGATAATACATTATAGTTTATTAACAGCATTAATGAGTCATGCAGCATCCTGTCATCAGTCAGGCAATGACCCTGGCAGAGATTAACGCATCCTTACTTGACATCTGGCTATTTATGTGTGCATCTCTTTCTCACAGATTGAAGTCACAAATCATCCTGTTCACTGTACTGAGACTACTTGCAAGTAAGTAATTATAGATCAGCAGTCCAAGAAAAAACATTGAGACAGATTTTAACCCACTTTGTCATGCTATCTGTGGACTCTTGGTTTACACGAGGCAGGATCAGGTTGTGTAACACTGCAATTATTCCTCAAGTAATCCCGATGGAAGAATATGTAGTGAAAATCACCAGAAACATGTGAATTCTGCAAGCAGAAGACTTTTCGCATGCCTAGAATGTCAGCATGTTCAGACCTACGTGGGAAAAGCCACTACCCAATAGCAGGAATGTTTGGCTATCACTGACCTCACTGTTTCTGATGCTTATCTTCTATGGTTTTTCCCCTTTATGTGTAAATTTGTATAGGCAAAAATATGTCAATGCTTCTTTCCAAGCACCAGTATGCAGAGTCTTAGCTAAATATTTGACTAGCTATAATTCACTGGCTCAGCCACACACAGGAGCATGTGTACATATAACTGCTTCCATGTGATTTCAATAATGCAGAATAGTGTTATCAAAGTTAGCATCAAAGCTTTTTGGAAAATGGAGACAATCTAGCTATATGATTCCACAGATTCAAAGGTGCAAATTTTCCTGTCAGAAGAAGCTCAAGGGTATGAAGCAAGTAATTGAGAGACCCAGACTAAACCCAATCAGCTTATGATGTGTTACCTGAGGGCTATTATGCTGTAAACCACTAGCTGCATGGGATGAATACAGATGTTCTCTTATAGGTGGAGAAGTCAAATCACTTCTCATACATTCTCACTTTAGAAGTGAGATGGAAGCATGATGAAAACTGATGGACAGTTTTTGCATCCCTACCAGTTTTGTCTTTTACACTAAAGTGCAAAAAGTATAGAGCAAAAATGGTGGAACAAGTACAATTCATCATCAAACCAATTCTTATTTTTGTACAGCAATGACGCTTCTTGGACAATATTGTACAGTTTTACTGCTCTAAATCATCCACAGTCTACTGTAGTGTATCTAAATTGGGAACTGGTGGGAGTGCTCTGTAGCTTACAATGGGTGCTTTTTGTTTCCTGTTGATCTGGCACAGCTTGCATTGCAGAACATCTGAAAGTGTCTTGCTAAACATATTCCTTCTTCTCAAGCAATCTCTGACAGCATATGGCACTCTGATTATACCCAGATTAACTTAGTCATGCAAATAACTTACTCTTTATTTTGGCAGGAGTTAAACATAACTACAGTGGTACCTCAGGTTAAGTACTTAATTCGTTCTGGAGGTCCATACTTAACCTGAAACTGTTCTTAACCTGAAGCACCACTTTAGCTAATGAAGCCTCCTGCTGCCGCCGCAGCTGCTGCTGTTCTCATCCTGAAGCAAAGTTCTTAACCTGAAGCAGTATTTCTGGGTTAGCGGAGTCTGTAACCTGAAGTGTATGTAACCTGAAGCGTATGTAACCTGAGGTACCACTGTACTTGTTCTAGCTTTAAGCCACTGTGTTTTTGTGGCAACAATTTCCTTCTTATATGTTTATTAAGAGTATGCTCCCCTCTTTTCCAAGGAATGAGAAGTTCCAGGGACTATGCTATACATTTTGTAGCAAAATCCTATTGTCACATGATTCCTCATGCCCCAATCCTCCAGAAAATATTTTGAGGCACACAAGCAGCTGTTGGGGAAAGAAGAATCAGTGAAAGTTGACCACTTCTGCTGGTGGGAGTGCCCCATAAGTAGAAAACTGCTGTATCTGACACACAATCTGGCGAGCACTCATCTTGGATCCCATCACTATAGGAAATTATCTATTCAGGAGCCTACCAACAGTCAATGAAGGAACTAACATTAACACCGTTTTTGTCAGATCCCAGACTCTAATCAGACAATACCTTCAGGCAAAGCCATGTTGATGGGCTCTTTCACAGTAATCGGTCACACAAAGCGAGAAACCGATATTAAAGAATTAGAAGAACTCACAAGCTAAGTGATGATCTACTTTTTCACTTATATTTCTCCTTCCTAATTTGTTAATGTTGTCCTTGAATATGTATGGTGATTTTTTAAAAAAAGGATCAATAAAAGCTGCAACAAACAAGCCATAAAGAACCAATCTGTACTATTTATTGGGCAAGCTTTACACTCGAGCTGAATGTTAAAAACATTAATTTGTCTGCTACAGGAAAAATTGAATTACTTCCAGTCTCATTTGCCAAGCCTTGAAAATTGAGAACGATGTATGTCTGCCTGCACATATTAATAGATATGCTTCTTTTGTAACACACGCTTTTTCTTTTTTTAATCCAATAGGCCCAGTCTGATCTGGTGGACTTCTCCACTCAAACCTGGGGGAAACAAGTTATAGAACCTGGGTCAATAATTAAGAAAAACTAAGCCTCAATCAGCCTCTTAATCTGAGGTACCGCTGCCAACATTGATCCTTTCATTATTATTCAAGCAGCTCAGAGGCCTAAGATATGACTGCGATAATTACTTTCAGATTAGGGATAGTGTAGGGAGAGATTGTCATGGGGCAGAAAAGGAGCTTAAGTGAAACAGGCACACAATTCCAAGGATGCAGCCCCCTGGGTGCTTACTTAGGAATAAGCTTCTCCTGGGCAAACATGGATGGGATTGGGTTGCATTGGCAGAGGGAATGTTTTGCTGCCCTGGAAACAAAAGATTCATTCAACCCACTTTCGACACACTTTAGATTGCCTGTTTTCAGGCAAACAAACAAATGCAAAGGCTGAACTCCACATTATAAGCTGACTAGCTGTGTCAGAATAGCTTAAGGCAGGGGTAGCCTTGCCACCTCTTACCCACCTGTGTACCATGAGTGAGCCTATCCCAGGGTGGGACATAATAAGCCAGACATAGCCTTGTTCTGCCCAGATGACTAACTTTTTGTTGAGGGAGGCCTTCCTGACTCACTAACTCCCGGAGCCCCACGTCTTTAGGAATGTGCTCTCAGCAAGCCTCATCTGCTTTCTCCACCAGCATCACACAGCCCTTTACAACAAGTCTAGGGATCCTCCTTTCATCGTACAGCTGCCTCAGCATGCTTGCCAATGTTTAACTTTTCCTCTAAATGTTCACACTGCCCTATAGCTTTGATCAACCTATTTAAATGATCTGCACCCATGCCAATATTTCCAGAACCCTTCTAGAAGCTGTGCAGAGTTGGCCAAAGAGGGTGGGGAAACAACCGGGGTAGTCAGATCAGTGAGGGATTTATGGCTATGTGCAGGATTGGGATCCCTTGAGGCTGAGGGTTCCCAAGTTATTAGTATAAATTGTTAATGGAAAAACAGGAGTATTAAAAAAAAAATGAATTGCCATCGTTCAATGGGTGATGAAGCCCAGTGCTGAGGCATCATCATAATAATCTTTTCCTGGATTGCTCCCAATTTGTCTGGTTGTGGGATGGATCAGTGCAGAAGCATTATCATCTTCATTTGTATCACCATAATTTTAAATCATATTTCCCCTTATTGTTCCCTGATCATGTTCTGTGGGGAGGACACAGTTATCATTATTATCATCACCTTTTCTTCCTGCCTGACCTAGAGTGGGGATTGTTGGGGAGTTTGGAGCACACTGCAAACACAGAAACATATTCTCATATAACCCTGATTTTTACATAGACATATTTATTTAGGTGAGTGGATGACCCCCCACAAGGGCCCCCCACATCATAAATCTTCCACTGAGTTAGGCTAATAGAGGGCTCCCACGTGACCAACAAAACATATAGGATAGGAGGGTGGAGCTACAAAGTTCTGCAAAGGGTCAGGTTAGGGTGGGCTGGACTTAAAAGAGTAGTGGCCTGGCACCATGTCAGCCAATGTGCCAATGTAATGTGTGCCCACATACCACACCAATGCTTCATTTTCTACGGGACTGGACACAATGTCTCCTTCCAGCCCATTTGCCTAACCAGGTGCAAGGGAAGGGATATTAAGACAGGAATACACTGGCCTGCTAGAAACCATACCAAGATGACATTAGGAGCATGGAAGTCTAGAAGGAGAGAGGCAGAGGCAGAATGTCCCCATACCATCTACAATTAAGTTATTGCATTTCTTGAGTAATAGGAAATGTCTTTCTTGGCTCTCAAGAGAAGTCTCAGTATTATCACAATGATAATTGTGGATTTCCAAACAACAAATCATGGCTCCTTATTTGAAAGATAAGCTTCCATGTAACTTTGATTTTGTACCAGAAAAAAAGGATTTTCACCAAGAAAACATGATTTTATCAAGTTTTCAATTGGACATGTCTACTAGCTGGCTTAGTACTCAAAGAGTACTCAGAGGTATAAAGAAACTTTTCAGTACTTCCTGGGTAATAAGTTATGCATTTCTACTGCTGTTGTAATGCTGCTTACAGAAAGATATGTGAAGAGAATAACAGAAGGGATAATTTCCGAATGGCTTTTATATCTGGGGGGGGGGACCACAAACCCATTATTAACACCATAAACATATCCATCACATTGACACGCAACCCCCCAAAAACTCATTTGGATACATTCTTGGAATACTTGCTAAGGCAATGGCATTTAAATTGCCTCTGACATATTTAAAGGTAGGCTTTGGTGAGAGTATAGATAGCAAAAACCTTTTCTTTGGTATGCAACAGCAATCAAGAATTTGCACTTGCTATAAAGCATGTCAGAATAATGGATGGCATTCTCAGTAAAGAAAATTAATTTAAACAAGTCAGGTAGAAATTCATATCCTTCTTCAGTTGAAAAAAATGCAAATATACTACTTATTTATTATCTGCATGAATTAATACAGGGAGAATGCAATCCTATACAGACTTACATGAGAGTAAGTGTTATTTAATAATATCACTTACCTCTGAGCAATCATGGATAGGATCAGCTTGCACGTATTGGGGAACCTTGCTTTCTACATTTTCTGTTCCAGCCTAGTGATAACATTGAACAAATCAGCTTCTCTGAAATTGCCTTCAAATGATTTCTCAGCTATATCACATCCGACATATTTGTGGCAATCTGATATGGTTAATGAGCACAACTATTCTTTCTACATAAATATGTCATCTCAGGAAAATTGTTATATTTGGACACAAGGATTTGTGTGCCTTCCCTTTTTAACTATTCAGGTGCTTTGTTTCTTACGTATTGGCTTCCAATAGTTTGGAATATAATATGTTAATAAGAATTCTCTTCTCTTTATTGGCACCAATAAATGATAGGATCTGTAAGGCTAATTTGATTTCTACTTCTTAATTTCTTGGTATTGTTAAAAAATATTATGTGGCTTGTTTTCCCCCACATTCCCTTTGTTTAAGATAATGCACAATACTGAAAAATCTACAGTCAATCTGAGGATCAGAAATACACCAGGCATCTCAGAGGGTAGAAATACAAAGGGTGATTGGTTGGGATGGGAATTTGTCTACCTTAACTCATTTCCTAATAGCCAGCAGCAAAAATCTAAACCAAGAAGAAGAAGAAGAAGAAGAAGAAGAAGAAGAAGAAGAAGGAGAAGAAGAAGAGATATGAATTCACACCTCAACAGGTGAAACAGATGTATTCAACTTCTTTTCACCATGGCTACACAAATCTAGCAATTGGTAAATCCATAGAACAGGCATCCCCAAATTTGGCCCTCCAGATGTTTTGGGCCTACAACTCCCATCATCCATAGCTAACAGGACCAGTGGCCTGCCATAGAAGTTGTAAGAGCATTGTGCATTCAACTTGAAGAGTGTCTGAATCTTCCCTTTGATCACAAACCCTGACCATGTAGGTTTCCTGAATGTGGAAACGATTCTAAACATGTTCAGCTGAACATGAGAAGAATCATCCTTCAGACCTTCCCACTCAAGGCACAAAAGTTAGCGATGGAACCAGCAGGTTTGGACATGTTTAGGGCAATAGTGAGATCTATAGCAGGAACCCCCCCCCCCCATCATTCAGTTTGTACAAACTTCACACACACTCACACTCACACACTACATACGCTACGCTTCTGTTATAAATTCATAGAAAATCAACCATACATCGGATTTGCACTGTTCCACTTTTATTTTACTCCATGAAGGAAGGACTACAAAATGGGGAAGGTTTGATACAGGCCAGCCATAATCCCTTGAACATCCCAGCACATCCACAGGAGCCCTGCCCAGTTGCTATGCCAACCCTGATGGTCCTAGACAGAAAACAATCAAGATAACAAAGAACTTCCATATGGGAGTGGATTCAGCATGGACTGGAACAAAGGACAATGATCAGATCTTCCCTCAGGGGGCAGGAAACTGCGACTACCTTTTGTCTTCTGAAAATGACTCATGGGGAGGGGGAGAAGGGAATCAGCCAGGTGACAGGACACTCAGGTTACCACCACAACTCCTCCCTCAACCCCTCCTTTCTGTAATGTATGCATGATGTTTCTGGGGGTGGGCTTGACCTACAGGATGGGAATTTCAAAAGTTTTTATAAGGTCTTGCACACCATTTTTATGTGTCTTTCCTCTCTCCTGCAAGTGAGGGGAACACCCTGTTGCAACAGTTCAATAAAGGCCAAGCCTACAGGCTGCTGTTTTGCTCCAAGTTATCCTGGTTGGTGTCTTTGTTTTTGTCCAAGGGAGCCCTCGGATTTTTCCGGTAACAGATCCATGACCTGGCTCCTTCTCTCTGTGTTCTTTGAACACATGTTGGGAATAATATGCACTCTGTGCATTGGCTTGGTAACTTGCTCTGACTTGTTTTGGCTGAAGTCAAAGTATGTTCCTTCTTGCATCCTATGTACTTTTCACCAGTGGTACTCTGAAAGCACAAATAAAAATGAGCACAAAACTAAGAATCAAAATGTGTTCCCTTGGACCAGACTTCTCCAACCTGGCACCCTCCAGATGCTGTGGGATTCCAACTCCTGTCATGTTTGACCATTGGCCATGATGACTGGAAGCAATGGGAGTTGGAATCCAACAATATCTGGAGGACCACAAGTCCCCCATTCCCTGCTGTATAGTTTTATATATGGTGCCCATTATCTTCAGGTTAGGTAAGGTTCACATAGTTGTTGTTGCTTACATATGTATCCCTGGGGTGGTGAAATCTTCTAAATGCCCAAATCTTTGGCTCACATGTTCATATAAAGGGCTAGACTGTGTACCTGTGTGCCTATGTCATTCAGCACTTAGGCGACTGGAGGTGACAGTTCTCCTTCCAATGATAAAGCAACAAGAAAAAGAAAACATGTCTCTAGTTCTTGTAAGTGATATGCAGATTATCATGCACTTCACTGTATTGTAGACTGCCATGTCATAGTTTAAGTACTGAAAACCTGGTGCACAAGTCAGTGTAATTTGATCTAATTGAACTGGAATTACCCACAATGTATGCTAAAGTGACAGCCCCTAGTCTATTTGAAGCTTTGAAATCACTTTCATCACACATCACTGGAAATCTCTCAGAAGGACAAACATAGTAAACAGAGGGATTTTCTAGCCTGCCTCAACAGAAAGGAAAAAATATGTATTTTCTGTCTTTATACGCTGAGCTGTTTGAGCAATGAAAGGAGTGTGCATTGTCTGTTAAGCCATTATCTATAGAATTCAGGCTTCACAGAGATGTTGGTTGCTAACAGGGTTATATTCAGCTCCTTGACAGAGCTCTTATGCAGACCTGCAGCAAGGTTTCACATAGATGGAGGGAAAACAGAGGCTGGTGGGGAATTCTGGGGCTAGGCTGCTCTTAAGAAAACAATTCACAGTTATTTCACTAGGCCCAAAGGCAACACAGCATGAGGCAAATTAAAATTCCACGACAGGAAACCAAAAGGAATTGAAAGTTCGAAGCATGGTCACAGGAACAAGGGAGCACAGCAAGTCTGGGAGCCTTATACTTCATCAGACCATTGTTTCCTCTAGCTCAGTATAGCCTAGATTCTTCACTAACTGGCAGTGATTCTCCAGGATTCCAGCGTTAAGTATAATTATTTAATTTACACTAAAATGGAGAATGCCTATGTGCATTGCTGAAAGGGTTTAACTCGAAGATTCCATTGCAGATAAAGAAAAGCAAGAAGAGCTCTCTGATGGGTTGATAATTAACTGTTGTTCTCTGGTAGCTCTGACAAGGTGTTTCACCTTAGATCACATGAGAGGCTATTGAATTGCAAATTCGCCATCTTGGAAGGGTGATAATGGAGCTCACTCCAGGAGCACGCAGCCTCAGACTGGAATGGAGGCTGGAATGGGGGGAGGGGAGAGAGTTTTGATCTCAATCCTGTTTAAAATTATTTCTAAGATGTTGCTGAGCCTATGCTTAGATAAGCATATGTTGTATGGAATTATTTGGATGTGGGTCTCAGCAATCTTTCATTCCAAAAGGAGTCAGTTTTTATCCATCCAGTTGCTTCAAGCTGCACAATACAGTGGTACCTCGGGTTACTAACTTAATTCGTTCTGGAGGTCCATTCTTAACCCAAAACTGTTCTTAATCTGAGAAGCGCTTTTGCTAATGGGGCCTCCTGCTGCTGCCGAGCGATTTCCGTTCTCATCCTGGGGGAAAGTTCTCAACCCAAGGTACTACTTCCGGGTTAGTGGAGTTTGTAACCCAAAGTGTTTGTATCCTGAAGCGTTTGTAACCTGAATTACCACTGTATTAATATCTGCAATATCCAGGAAGAGGTCTCTCCTAGTCTCACATGGAGATACCAGGGATTGAATCTGGGACCTTTTACATGCTACATCTCTACCAGAAAGGGTGGGCAGAAGGGCAAAACAACAATGTAATTATCTGGCTATGAAAGAATGAGTATCTAGACTACTCTGATACTCATAATGAAATAACAAGAACACTTTAATCTTGCAGGTATAAAAAGGTAAAGGTACCCCTGCCCGTACGGGCCAGTCATGTCCGACTCTAGGGTTGTGCGCCCATCTCACTTAAGAGGCCGGGGGCCAGCGCTGTCCGGAGACACTTCCGGGTCATGTGGCCAGCGTGACGAAGCTGCTCTGCCGAGCCAGCACCAGCACAGCGCACGGAAACGCCGTTTACCTTCCCGCTATAAAGCGGTACCTATTTATCTACTTGCACTTGGGGTGCTTTCGAACTGCTAGGTGGGCAGGAGCTGGGGAAATCCAAGTTGAGTCAACAGCTCCTGAGTCTTTACTTGCATATGGGGGCTTTTTTGAAAGGGATCCCAAAACCTTGTAGCTATCAGTGAGAAGCAATTTTTTTAAGTTTATGAGCTAGTATTGCACAGAACCTGGAGTATTAAAGTCTAAAAGCCAGGCCAGATTGCAACAGCGTAAAGAAGAATAAGGTCAGGACCAACGCATATAATGCAGATTCTGCCACCACCAGGTTATAGCCTGATACTAGAGTCCACCACCAGGTTATAGCCTGATACTAGAGTCAATTGCATACCCTTGTGGGGGCTTAATGATACTGAACTTCATGCCTCTGAAACAGAAAAGGGAATGGGAACAAGAGAAGAAAAAAAGGCAGTAGAATTTTCTTTTGACACCAGCTTTCAAATCCTCTAATCCGGCCCTAACCATTCCATATGTAAATCGCAGATTCTCCCTGTCAGTTTAAATCATGTTGAAAACATTTGTGTGGGTGGGTGGTTGCAAATGTCAAATAAGTATGCCTTCCCCCATCTGTTTGCACAAGCACATTGCATGATCTGAATCACTTGAACAGCAGATAATTTATGAAAGACAATTTGTAAATAAAAATAGCTTTATTGTTGCAGATTTCCAGCAATTTCTCCCTATGCAAATATTTATATCTAGGATATGATTTAAATCCCCTCAAGAGGATGGATGATCAGAACCAGAGAAAAATGCTATAGGCAAAGGAAGAGTTATCAGAATATGGAGAATTCAACATTTAGCAGAAGGCTAATGCAGTGCCTCTATTCATCTAGGCTGTGCTTCACGCTGTCTGGTGACATGCATTATTTATTTCCCCCAATTGCAGCAATATAATGTTTTTTATGGCATGTTATAGTTCAGAACCTGTATACTATTCTCCCCATTGCAAAAAATAATTGCAACTCAAGGTGTTATTTCTTCTAACACAGGCACACTGCTTTCTATGGGAGTTAATACATGTCAGTTTTATATTGTTCTTCTTTCCTTGTTGCTTGAAATGTATCAGGTAGATATTCCCCTGAGTGCCAAAGGAAGGTAAACCATGGCTCACCTCCAGTTAATCACATTCTTGGGCATTAAAGCAAAACAAACAAACAAACAAAACTTTAAACTCTCTTATGCCAGGTCTACTGCAGAACACAGTAGAAAAGACAGCACATTTTGCTGTCAATTTATCAGTCAACAATATTTCAAATCATTTTTCAGGCTGCCCTGAATGCATCTTCATATCTTGAAAGATAGATTGAGAAACTGATTTCTGAAATGTCATTTTATCTCCTTTAAAACTACCAGCAGGGGCAACTCAGGCAGCAGATTATAAGCACTAAAAGGCAGCAACTCTTTCATTGTTTGGTTTATTATTTTACCACTTAATTATTTTTTAGTCACAGGAAATTAAATGTCTTTGTCCATCTCTAGGTCTTTCTTGCATCTCTTTATCAGGAGGCAAATTCTATACCACTGAATTAAAGATATTGAAAGCAACCCAACTACAGCAAAAGTTAAAATTTAGTGAATTTTCCAAATTTACAGAGCAAAATGCAAACACTATTTGCTTGTCAAGCTTCAATTCAAAATTTGAATGAATTAAACTTCTTAGCACATCTTGGTTGTTGTTTTTTATTTCACAAGGTTCAAATCCAAATGCTTTCTGATTATTTACTCTCTGTACCACTCTTCATACAAATATATATCAAAGAAAACATAAAATGAAAATATGGAGTTAACAAATGTAATTAACCCCCTGTCCCAATATACTCAACAGTACAAACAAATCAAACTACCATATCATAGAACAATAGAATTGTATAACTGGAAGAGACCCCGTGGGTCATCTACTCCAACCTCCTGCAATGCAGGAATCTCAACTAAAGCATCCATAACAGATGGCCATCCAAGCTCAGCTTGAAAGCCTACAAGGAAGGAGAGTCCACCACCTTCCAATGGAGTCCGTTCCACTGTCAAACACCTCTTAACATCAGAAAGTTCTTCCTGGTGTTTAGTTGGAATCTCCTTTCTTGTAACTTGAAGCCATTGGTTTGGGGCCCAGCCTCCAAACCAATAAGACTGCAGAAAATCAACCAATGACATGGCCAAGGACCTCTTGGAGACCCAAAGACCAGGAAAGGCAAATTTTAGCTATCAAGTGTCAAATACAAATTACTATTTAATGTAATCTGTCAAGTGTCATTAGATACTAGATATAATTGAAAGCTATCTATCAAATGCTATAAGATGAAACAGGCCATCACATATCAAATATCTGCTGATGTTCCTATGCAATGTGCAGCAGCAAGAGAATATTGGGAGTGTTTTAGGACAAACTTGCTACTGGGGGGGAGGGAGAGACGGAACAGAATGAGAGTTCTATTCACAGAAGGTATCTTTCCTTGACCAGAAGAAATCTTTCCATGAACACCAGTCTTCTTCAGAAGATTATTCTCTCACAGGGGAAAAACACTGGATATCCAAGCAACTGTCAAATCGCAACATGCCATTGGAAGGCTTTGTGTGAACTAACCAGGCACAGCAGAGCAAGTCTCAGGAATCTTTAAGGCATGTAAAAGTTCTTTGACAGGCATGTATCCTTGTAATATATACCATTGAATATAGCTTTCAGTTAACACTAGTGACTGTTGACATTGCTTGTCAACTGTTATATACTACCAGATGTCTCTGGCAGTATATCAAACTTTATACAATGAGAACCAAACCATAGCCCTTCTTCAAAACTTGCACTTATTCAAATTTTGCAATGCAGTTCTCCAACCAGTGTTTACAAAAATGCATACATTGGAGAAACGTGTGCATAAAAATGAATATATTGGTAGGGGGAATATAAAAGTGAATAATATTAGGAGAAATTGCTTGCAAAAAATGTGTGCATTACTTAAACTGCATACAAAATGTGCTGCTTAGGAGAAATATTTCATGATTATTTTATTTTATTTTATTTTTGCAGAAATGTGGAGTACTAAATTGAAACTGAAAAAAAGAGAATCCAAGCAAACAAAAATTTTCAGAACCTTCCATTCCTAGTATTGACTTGAAATTTCTTTTACATTGTAATTTTGGTTGCTCAAAAGAATGAGCTGCACAGAATCGCTGACTAGAGCCTGACCCTGCTTCTGTATTCACACAGAGATGGTTTCCCTACCTGCCACCCTCATGTCATTACGGCATGCCTAAACTGGCATATGGCGTGGGAGCTGACTTTATAGCTGACTTTCCTCCTCGACAGCTACCTCCTGGCTCTTCTCTTCAAATCTGGTCATCTGATCATCCCTCTGCCCTGTGTGAATGTACCAAACCATATGGCCCATAATTAACAATTCAAATATATAGCTGCTCCATTAAAATAAAGGACTGAACTTTTCTGCAAACTTTTCAGTTGAGACAAAAAATCTTCACTTTGAAAGGTTTCATAACTACAAAGTGTATCCTACATACAATGTAAATCTAGTTCCTCCTGTTACCGGAAAATTCGAGGGCTCCCTTGGACAAAATCAAGACACCAACCAGAGCAACTTTGAAGCAAATCAGCAGCCTGTAGGCTTGGTCTTTATTGAAGAAAGACTGTCGCGACAGGACTCCCACCACCCACAAGGTGAAGCAAGATGGAAGCCCAGAACAAAAGAAGACCCAAACTTTTATTAGCTCCTAATCCCCTAAACTACACCCCTAGAAATACATCATTTTTACATCATGACTATATTAAAAATAGGAGGAGTCGAGGAGGGGCTGCACAGGTAATCTGAGTATCCTGACACCTGGCCGGAGCCCCTTCTCTTCCTCCACATGAGTCATTTTCAGGAAACAAAGGGAAAGGCGCAGTTTCCTGCCCCCTGAGGGGAATCCGGTCACGGTCCTTTTGTTAGAGTCTGTGTTGAATACACTAATGTATGCAGTTTGTTATGTCCTTGATAGTCTTCTGTCTGAGCCCATCAAGATGACTATCAAGGTTGTCATGCCAACTGGGAAGGGCCGTAGAGTATGTGACTGCTCGGTCAAGGGATTATGGCTGACTAGTATCAGACCACCCCCCTTTGATAGTCCTTGTAATATGAAGCAAAATAAAAGTGGTCCGGTGAAAATCCGATGTACGGCTGATTTATGGTGAATTTATGAAGAATACTGTCCTTGAAGTTCAAAGCACTTTCGCCTTCCGGAAGCGGCTTGCAACATTTTGATTAAATCAGTCACGGTCAATTGAACTCGGAAACTTTGTATTTGAGGGCTGTCAAAGACAGAGAAGCGAGCGCCTGCTGCCTGCAGTACCTGCGTGGCCGCCGCAAGGGGCGCTGTTTGGTAACGCTGATTGGCTGAAACGGCAGCCAATTGACCCGGAGTTCAGGCGGCTGGTCTACCCATAATAAAGATAGGGTGAGGTAGAGTGTTACGGGAAAATACATGAAAATAAAGGGGTTCTGTGTGGAGCTGTCAAGCCAGCGCTTCCTTATTTAGGGAAGGCTTTTTAGGGGATGCCCCTCTAGAAGGGGCATCTCCAGGCTCGGGGAGGTGTGCGTGTGGTGCTTGTGCATTACGATGTAATGAAGGGGGGGGTCTCCTGCTACACTCCTTGATACAGCCAAATTACTTAGATTACCAAGAGGCAATAAGCCCAACTGCACAGTTACAATGACAACTTGGCCATCTGAGACAGAAAAGGAAATACAGACTTAAGAAGCTTAATGTAGGCACTTTCATTTTTATTTTTAAAAAAATAAGTTTAAATGAAAAGCTCAAACTTCATATATTTAGCTGGGGAACCAACACTTTACCTCATCGTTTGTATTATAGATGTGAAACAGTAATATTAAACTTAGAAAGATACTACGTGTAGTGGAACAGTGTTAAGGTTTTAGATAATATTGCTTTGTAGTACAACAAACTCTGCATTTCAAAGCAGTCTTGGTCTGCCACTGGCAAAACAGTGATCAAACACATCCCAGTTTTGATCTATGTTAGTTGTACAGGATTACATTTTTGGACATAGTATACACCATAGGAAATCTGTGAAAGAAGCTTTGGGAGTAGTAGGTTGACTGTTTCCTACTTTGTATTTTAGCTTGCTACACTGTCCCAAAGGCCCAAGTGTGTATCCTTTAAAATTTATAGATTAATGATGTTGAAACTTCCCCTCCCTTTCCTCTAATGTGTGAACACCTATCTAATTATTTTGCAATGGTTGGGCATGACCCAGCCAAAGTAAATGACGCTCTAGGCCCCATTTATTTTAATGGAAGAATTAGGCACCTGTTTAAATGTTCTCCTATTAAAATCAAGGGTACCTCCGCTAAAGCATATTTTTAATGTCGTTAATCTAAAGGGAAAACAGTGGGACAATGTGTCCCAATTACTGTAAGGTTAAGAGTAATCTCACTTCATTTTTTATTTTTTATTTGTCAATTGCCCTTCATCAAGAGATTTCAGGACAGTGTACAAAAGTGCAAAACTAATTTGCACACTACTTACAGTTTAAAACCAGTTTACAAACCAGTAAATAATCCTAATCCTAATAAAATATAAATAGACAAAAAATAATTAAAACCTGAATGACTACAATCAGGGCTGGCTCTAATGTTAGACAGAGTGAGGTAGATGCCTCAGGCAACAGATACAGGGACTTGGGTCCCAGACATTTATGGCTCTGGGGATGCAAATCTTTCTGTATGGGGATTTTGTAAATTAATAGTTTAGAAGAAGAAGAATTGGATGGAATTCAGTGGGGAGGAATCGGTTTAGGAGATTACTAGTTGTAATCACATTCATCTCATATTTCATTTTATTGTATATTTTGTAAAGAAATTGTCCAACTGGAAATGGTGTCTTTGTTTTCACCATTTCTCAGATAAACACTCTGTTTATTGCTAACCCTGGGTAATTGCCAGTGATACCCATACTTAAAGAGTCTGAAGACCTACTCCGTCCCTCCGCCTACACAGTGCAGTTAGCACAGCAAGCCTGTGACAAACCCTTTTACAAAGTCAGTTTTATGTTTAACTTCCACATCAACCGAAATGACAGTGCACAAATTTCACCCTGTTTTAAAGGCATCACTATGTGCACATGTTTGTCAAAAGCAAAAGGGGAAGAAAACACAGCCTCGGAGCTTGGAAGCATGTGAAATTACTGTTTTGAGCGATACACTGAAACCCAACTTCATTAAACACTGACTGCTGCTGTGACTACTGGGGAGTGAGACTTGAATGGATTCATAATAAAAGCAATTTTATGTGGATGTGAAGAAAACTGGGAATTATTAAGTGAACAGTAATGAACACCTTGCCATCGGAAGATGGATGATAAGAAACTGTAGTCAATACCCCATTAGCAAGTCCATTATAACCTTGGAATAGAAACATACTTTATTGCAGAAGGCTAACACAATTGTAAGTGAACTTTAACAGCTGAATAAATGTGTGTGTTAATGTATGGTTACAGGAGTTAAATGAGTCTCACTCTTATTCCTGCTGCAAACAAAAAAAAATAGTTAGTAAGTCATTATCGGGCACATTATCAAACCCTTCATTACTGCAACTTGTACAGTTGTAGTTAATGTCATGTTGACGCTTCCATTACAAATTCCCGTTTTTAAGTTGCTCAGTAGAAATTCTGCATTCTGCAATTCATCTCTAGAACATGGTTAAAAAATGATTTCCAGTAATTAATGTTTTTTTTCAGGAAAATGTCATAGTAAATTGAGAATAGCAACTACTGGGTCACACATGGCTGCTGGACCTTAACTGACTCAATAGGAACATAAGAATTGTCTGTGTTGGATCAGACAAAGGCTGCAATCCTATACACATTTACCTAGGAGTAAGCCCCACCGAACATAGCGGGGCTTGTTTCTGAGTAAGCATGTGAAATTTTCCACTGTAAGATGTGATCTAGTTCATCAGCTTTTTTCCATCATCACTGGCTAACCACATGGCACTTAGGAAGCTCATAAACAAAGCAAAACAAAGATTGACATCTCTTGCTACTTTCCCCCAAACTCTAATAATCAGAGGGATAATGTGTCTGAATATAGAGGTCACATAGCTGTCGCTTGATATGACTCTGTGTTATGAATTTGTCTAACCTTTTAAAAGCCACTGGAGCTAAAGGCTATTTCCACCTCTTGTGGTTATTAATTCCAAATGTTATGTTACATGATAGCACTTTATTGTGTGAGTCATGAACTTGCTACTAACTAATGTCATTGACTATAGTGTTACAGGCTAGAAGCATTTCTCTTTATTTCATCACTCCACAGCCACTAGCCATCCTATTGGCTATAGCGTTTCATTTATTCATTCATTTCATAAAATTTATATACCACTTGATTGTGGAAAAAAGGCTCAAAGTGGTTTACAAAAAGATAAAACAAGAAAGGTATCACTAAAAATTTACAACCATAATTTAAAACATACTGAAAGTGAAAACCACAATAGAACAGGCTAAAAGAAATTAAAACTCATGCATACTTTCTAAACATCTGGGTAGGCCTGTCTAAATAAGAATGTCTTCAGCAGGTTCTGAAAATAAAAGTATGCTCGCAAGACGTCTGATCTACACTTCTTTTTGTGTTGAGTTTCTAGGCACAGGTCTATGATTTCCAGGTTCATGTCTGACCATTTTTTCCCCTTCTGTCACTTTCTCTAGATAAACCCACATTTTATCACTTAATCAGAGCAAATGGCAATCGGGTTTTCTGTCTTCCAACAACTTGTGACCACTCAACCCTCATGCATCTACTGCCAGAGCTGGTAGCTTAGAATGTCCAGCCCCGGATAATATTTAAAGTCTAACTTTAAAGGACTTTTGCACTGGAATGGACTTTTAATCACTGTCATGAAACAGCTATAGTCTACTTTTAATTTAACATTCAGCATGTACACAACACACATACATACACACACATATTTGAAAAATCATAACTGGCTTTTCAGGGAAGAAGGGAAAGTACTAAATGCAGGGATGAAAGGGAAGAGATATTTGAAACGTTTTGAAAAATAAATCTGTGCTCTGCCCCTTTTGTTCCTGTTAAGTGTTGTTACCCATCCTAAGTGATAGGATTGCTGCTGGTTAATATATCAACCATCTGAAAATAAAATAAAGAATATTAAAAAGAAAATCTGCTAATTATGTTATTTGACTGAATACAGAATTGAGATAAGATAATACTTACAAGCTGTATAACTGATGTATTGTGGGGGTGGATTTAGGGCTGGGAGAGTGGTGCAAACACACTGGGCGCTGAGCCAAGGTGCTGGGCTTTCAGAAGGAGGCATGAAGCTCTGACAAGGTCCAAGAGTCCTCCTGTCTTCTTCCCTAGCGATTTTCTTACCCGCCTTTGAGAAGGAAGTGCCTCCTTGCTAAAGTCGGGTGCCTTGGTTGCAGCACAAGAGCTGGGAGGGGGTGGAATTTTGGCCTTGCACAGGGTGCTATTAGTACCCAAGTCCACCACTATGGTCACGGCACAGTCAAAGTCACCGCACAGGGGCAAGTTAAAATGAGCAGAATAGGCTTCCTAGTCAACAATTTTCCATGGAAATGGAAACAACTAGTCAACAATTTTCCATGGAAATAACAGTCTCATAGTCATAAAAAAGTAACCATGATACCTATGTACTGCCTCCACTATCAGAGGCTACATATCTCTGAATACCAGTTTCTGGCAAGCACAAGAAAAAGAATGCTGCTTCACTGAGCACCTGCTTGCAAGCTTGCCATGGGCATCTGCCTGGCCATTGTGAAAACAGGATGGTGCATTTGTTGGGCCTTTGGCCTGATCCCAAAGGACTCTTCTTGAAACATATCTAAAAAATGGATTTAAAAAATATCTATCAGAGTTTTAGAAGGGTTGCTTAGCTGCAATGATAATGCAGTGAAGCCCCATCAATAGCCTTGTCCTCCATAAATTGGTCTAGACATTTTAAAGCTACCTAAGACGTATTCACATCTTGTAGCATGTAATTCTGTAAATTAATTATGTGTTGTATAAAAAAAAGCATCTTCTTTTTTGTGTGTCCTACCAAGACTAGTGTCAATCAGTTTGACCGGCTGATCCCAAGTTCTATGAGAGGGTGCTGTGAAATAATAACACACAAAAAAGCAAAAAGGCCCATGTTAGTTTCCCGGAGCTCCTTGGATGAGGATCTGGACAGAAGTACGATAAAAATAGTGTGAAAAATTAGACTATATTCTGTTTTGACACTACAGTATAATTCATAACACAAATAGAAAAGATTGCAATCAGACCAGTCAAGATGGGAGTAAGAAGCTCGTAGCTCTTTCTGAAAAAATTGTGGTTGCAAGGGAACAAGGTTTTTCAATTATAAATTTCATAATCCAAAATGTGTGGTTTTTTTCCATTTCAAAAGTGGTAGGATATTATAAGTGCATAGCTATTTGCTACCTCTTCAGAACACGGCTTTTCAGAACACGGCTTTTCAGAATGAAAAGTTTAAACAGCTGCACAATTTAAGCCAAGTCTATAGCCCACTATTTTGCTTGATATAGTAGGTGCGTTTCTGTGCACTGCTCTGGTTTCACCAGAAGCAGCTTTCGTCATGCTGGCCACATGGCCCAGAAAAACTGTCTGTGGACAAATGTCGGCTCCCTTGGCCAGTAAAGCGAGATGAGCACCGCAACCCCAGAGTCATTCGTGACAGGACTTAATGGTCAGGGGTCCTTTGCCTTTACCTTTTTATAGCTTGATTTCATTTCCATGAGACTTTCATGTCTCATACACACTTCCCTATTTAACTCAGTGTGACTTGTTTCTTTGGTTAATAAACTAAACTAAAAGTGAAAAAGTAACACACTGCTGCTGTTAGCTGGATGGTGTATATCAGATCTTCTCCATCAGAATCCCCTTGGACGGGGGCACCTCCACCATAGTGGAACCCCTGCTGTGCCTGGACAAGGGGAGAGGGATAGTGTCCAGTTCTAGTGCTGGCAATAACAGATTGATAGCTCTTTCTCGATTCTGTGGGTGGTGGTGCATGGCCGTTCTTAGTTGGTGGAGCGATTTGTCTGCTTAATTCCGATAATGAATGAGACCCTGGCATGCTAACTAGTTATGCGACCCCCAAGCGGAAGCTTTTAATAGCTGAAGAACTATTGTATTGTTGGAAGCCGTGGATGGGTGGGGTATAAATAATATATTATTATTATTATTATTATTATTATTATTATTATTATTATTATTCTCTGTAAATGCTTAAGTGGTGCTACAGGGAACAAGATAAGGAATCACTTCATAAGTTTTGCACCTCAGTAATCCACCTGTCTCTGTATCCTAGTCAAAATTGTGATAGTTAGATTTGTTTTCATTTATAATACAGCACACGGCCAAAAAAAAAGGATTTGATTAAATAGCTTTTACTCAGCATTTGTAGACTGTTGCCATCAGCTAAAAAGAGAAGGAAATTATGCTGGAGGGAGGGATGTTGCTCTTGTGCGAGTATCAAATGGATGGGAAATGGGCCAAATTTTGGGTCTGCTTTATGAATTCCATTACTGTCCGTTCTGAAAGACCTGTTTTACTGATTATAGAGTCTGGGTTATATGTAATCATAGGCTGTGTACACATTACCGTTTATTCTGGCTCTAGTGTGCTCCCACCGCTGGGTTTTGAATCAGTGCATACACAATGCTACCCCAATGCAGTACTTGTCTGTAGTTTCTTTGAGGCATTTCTCCTCAAGCCTGCCTCAATCAAACTGAAGCCAAATTCACTTCACGGATGAGCTGAGGTGTGTACACTTGAGATTGTTGCGTCTGTGCAGATTACAGCACATGTGCAGATGACAGCTTCATGAACAAGAGTTGCTGCAGTTACAGGGCCAAGGGAAACCAAGCAGGTCATGTGCAAGCATCCCCCCACTTCCTCTCTGGTGTGTTCAACAATGTGCAAATGTGACCTGAAACACAGCAAAGGGAAATGACATCACTGCATTTTAAGACACTAGTGCATACATAGTTATAGTGACTGCTCTGGTGTTAATTGCTTTATTCTCTTCACAGTGATGGGTGATTGAATGAAACTGATTAAAGAGGAGAAAATAAAGCAAATGAACACAAGAGAGAGAGAGAGAGAGAGAGAGAGAGAGAGAGAGAGAGAGAGAGAGATACTCTCTAGAACTCATTTTAGCTTTTCTCCATTGTGTGTGTGATACCTATTTATAGTACAAGTAGCACAGAATTTAGGAAATGTCATAAAAGCAAGTGAATTACAGCACCATGGCTTATATGTTTTCTTGAAAGCAATTCCCACTGTTTTCAACAGGACTTACTCCCAAGTAAATGTGTCTAGGTGTGTGCTGTGAAACTGTTCTTTAACGTTTGATCCTTATTGATCCAAGAATATTGAAAAATGCAGCACTACTGCAGCTATACACAATGGGAATAGGCAGGTCTCTCGCATATCACAGGTGAAAGCACATTCAGTGTAGCACTATTCAGATGTCCACCCTCAGGTTACAACCCCATGATTGTATATATGTTTAAGGAAAGATGATTGGGAATAAAAGCATTGAGTGTGGCTGGGAATGACCAGCAGGATTGAGAAGTGTTACCTCCCTACTGCTCTCAGGAAATTCCATAGCTCTGAAGCTCTTCCAGCTTCAAGGGCAGGGAAAACACAGGGGTAGTGGCTGATTATTAAAGGAGTAGCTCTGAGTTGAAAGCACTTACTTGTTTGTTATGGCATCTTAGTACAAATCAATATTGTACTAATGAACACATTAAGTCCCATCTGCTATTTCAACTTGAATTCCCTCCTTTAGGTAGATGAGAAATCAAGTAGATTGGTGTTTATGTTACATACACCTGTACCAGTAGGGAGAGGAGGAAGTTTGGTTTGTTTGGCCCATTTTTTTTACACTACCATTTTTTACCTGACATGATGCTCCTGAACTTGCTTGTGGATCAGAACACAACTCCCATTCAGATTATAGCCTTCTCCCAGTTTTGCAATGCATTTTCAGTGTGCAAAAGGTTAGCTCAAAAATACCATCACATCTTGCATAAAAGATGTCTACATAATGGAAATTTTACAGGTGAAAGCATTGACAAGTGTGCATTTTACATAAGAAGTACACACAAAATGTGTACAAAAGGTGCATGATGGGACGGGACAGATGGGACGGGATAGAATGGGATGGACTGAAAAGCAATGTCACACAACAGATGGAGCTGCGTGGAATGGATGTATGATTGAGTACCAGTGACCCAAACTGGATGGAATCAGCTGTTCAGCCTGCCCCTGCACATCATTTACATTCAATAATTTAACAGAACCTATTACCTTTACCTATGTTGGATCTGCTTAAGCCTGTGTCTCTGAAAGACATTTAATTACATATATTCTGCAGTACAGCCGCCATCCTGTATCTCGGGTTCTATTAAACTTTACTTTGCCAGACAAGAAAATGTGAAAGGGGACAATCCAGATCAATGCTGTTATCTGGGAGGCATTGCTGAAATAGATTTTAAATCCTTTGATTCAATTGCCTGCTGAGTTTGTGATTAGAGAAGGACTATCTTTTTGACTAATTGAAGGCTGTTAACTTGGCAGTCTTTGTAAAACTGGAGCATCCATCTATAATGCATATACAAAAAAGATAGTATGTAAGCACTGGTAACTTAATGAAGAAGTTCAAAGAAGAGAAAAATATACATATGGATCTGAACACTGGATCATACATCAATCAGAAAGGTTGATTGCCAGTAAACAGTTTATTTTCAAAGTGGTCAAAGTTTCTAAATTGTTGGTATTATTGGAGCAAACAGCTCAGACCTCCTCACACATTTAGCTTCCTCAGTAGACTGGAGGTTGAATAATAGGCTTGATTAGCTTCCTCCCAAGGTGAAGGGGAGTGACCTAGCTAAGCCTGGCAGGACAGCATACTCTATGGCATTAACCCCTTCATGCATTAATTAGACTTAAGCATGTTGGTTATATGAAGCTGGTTATCCCACAGAGTACAGTAATTGTATTTAGCTGTTTCAACAGAAGCATATCAGTGTGTCACCCAGTGCTCTGATCAAAAGAACCAGACATAAAGGGAAAATATTGATGAAAGGCAAATGGGAAGGGATTTATGCGTAACCTATTTTCTTGAGTAATTTCTAGCATATTAGTTTTAGCAGTGCCCATATGTTGACTATAGGTAACCTTTTAAGAGTTTGTAAGTAAACCAATTTTTAACCAAATATTACCTTTTCTTATGGTGGGAGAGAGCAAAGTTTTGGAACTCACAAGGGCATATTTTTAAAATCCAACAGCCTATATTTCCACACTTTACTTTGCTGCATGTTTTGTGATTTTAAATCTCTGCTGCGGTTCTCTCACCAAAGAGTACTTGCCCCAAACCTGGACCTTGGTATCCAGAAAGTCTCCTTTTAATATACCTATTATTAACTTGCCACCAACATGCTCCAATATCCTTTTCCAAACTGCTGCTTTTCCCAAGGCAGCCAATTTGGCACATAATGTTTGTCTCAGAAATGCAACCCCACATTTAGCTATTTTCTAATATATTATACTCAGGACCTTTTGACTTTTCTGCAGCCAAACTATGCACACTTTCTTACTTATTTGTCTCATCTCCTTTGAGTTACCTACAGATTTTCTTAGTGAAGGTTTCCTATCATCATTATAAACATCCTCCTCCTTCTTCTTCCTCTTCTTTAAAAAAAAAGCCTAATGTTGAATCACAAAAAAATTCCCATAAGACAGCCTTTTAAATCATTACCACTCATGGATGTTTCTCTATCGACAGCCAGCAGCTTCAGACTTCTGAAATCATTTTGGGAGCTAATGTTCCGTATTGGAAACATGCAGGCTGCTGGAATAGACACTCCTATCCATTGTCTGTGGCATAAAAAGACATCTGTTCTCAGACATGACATAGCATGGAAGGAAAACCATTTCACAAAAATGTCTTCATGATCAATAGATCCAGTCTTTCAAATGAACTGGGGCCAGCATCAACACCTGGCATTAGCTGAAGGGCCATAGCTCAGTGGTAGAGCATCTGTGTGCATGCAGAAGGCTCAAGGTTCAATCCTCCACATCTTCAGGCAGGGCTGGGAGAGATCCCTGCCTGAAAACCTAGAAAGCCGCTCCCAGTCTTGGTAGACAATAATGAGATCAATGGACTTGACATAAGGCAGCTTCCTGTGATCCAGTGTTCTGCCACACAGTCCAGGAATCACCTGGTGGTTGGGTCTAGATACCACTGTTCTCCCAATGGGGAATTCTGGGGCATGAAAATGGTGGTTGCCACCTCTGAGGCCTACCAATAGAGGAGAGAACCCTACCAGAAGGCTCATTGCTAAGGACACCTCAGATCTGGAGCTGACTCTGGAAAAATAATAATACTCAGAAGCCCTTTAATCTAGCCCAGAATTGGGGAACCTTTTTTAGCCTGAGGGACCTGTTCCCTACTAGAGGCCAAATGCCAGTTGGTGGGCAGACCCAACATGACATACTTTCCAAAACATTGAAGTGAAAAACCGGGATGCGTGTCTTCCGGTGCTGTGTTTCCACACGAGTCATGTGGCATGTGTGAGGTTGCAGCTCCCAAGGATCTACTTTTTGGGGCCCGTGCTCCCCCAGTGCCTAAAAAGTGTGTTTTGGGCCCCGCAGGAGAAGGCCCACAAGAAGTGCTTTTTTGAAGGGGGGCAAGATTGCAATGCAAGATCCTGGCACCCAAAAATGCATGTTGTGCACACACAAAAACAATGTTCCAATTTTATCAGGACAGTTGAGGGGTATGACATGAGTAGAGCCAAAAATTTTAGTTCTACCTTTCTACAGTAGGCGTCATTCTACCCATAAACATCTCTCTCTCTATCTTGTTTCTACCCATACTCAAATGTCCCTATCTATGCAGCAAGAGGCATTATCAGAGCTCAAGAATGCTTTCTAGCCAGGTGAAAAACACCCAAGAAGGTTGAAGAACAGGACTGATGAGGGGCGTGACCTGAGATAGGGGGGGGGGAAGGTTAGCTGGTGATGGGATGTGGTTTTGGGAGAGTCCCAATAATTAGTCAGAGGGGCTCCAAAGCCTGAACTTCCCTATCCCTGGTATAGTTCTATCCAGGGCCGTCTTTACCCAGGGGTGCAAGGGGTGCAGGGCACCCGGGCGCTGAATTCTGGGGGGCACCAGGCGCCCGCTGCTGAAGCCACCTAAGCTCTTAACCATCTACCTGTTATGAAATAATAAATAATTTTGATCAAGCTAGAAAAACAAAATACATATATACCTAGGTATTACCGAAATGTATACTTACTGTTTCACTAAAAGACTTTGGACTTGGGCGCTCATTTACCAAAGACATTTGTGATGTCATTCACAACGGCGGCACTTGTCAGACTCAACAACGGCACTTGTCATTCTCAACTGCGCCGTGCACGCGGAATTAACTGTTACATCAAAATATTATGTTACGTATTGTATTGAGCTGCTATGCGGCAGCAGGGTCAGCAGCACCTTTGACACGACTGATGTTTCTCCTAAGTAGGTGCCTAAACAATACTTATAAGTTTAAGTGTGGTGGTGTTGTATACTTAAGTAGAAGTGTACTGTAAATAAATGAGCAAATAAAGTTTGTTTCTTTTTCCTCCCTTCTTTTGTAAACAAGAGATAAGGCATAAGCGTGGTGTCTGACATAAGCATAATAAAAGTTAATTGGGGGACTAAACTAAATTTGGGGGCACTGGACGGTTCTTTGCACCCCAGCGGCGCATATGCTAAAGAGGGCCCTGGTTCTATCCATCACATGTCAGAGTTTGAGATTTTTGTAGATCACTCTAGATCATATGTAGGCAAACTAAGGCCCGGGGCTCGGATCCGGCCCAATCGCCTTCTAAATCCGGCCCACGGATGGTCCGGAAATCAGCGTGTTTTTACATGAGTAGAATGTGTCCTTTTATTTAAAATGCATCTCTGGGTTATTTGTGGGGCATAGGAATTCATTCATTATTATTTTTCAAAATATAGTCCAGCTCCGCACAAGGTCTGAGGGACAGTGGGCTGGCCCCCTGCTGAAAAAGTTTGCTGACCCCTGCTCTAGATCAACTCCTATCAACCTTGACCATTGGCCATGCTGGCTGGGCCTGATAGGAGCTGAGCCCAACAACCAGTAGAGGTTAGCCAGCCTAGATCTGCATGCTAAAGCCATGTTCTAGCTGCTAGGAACATATTATACAAGAGGCACTGCTGTTGCAGAGCAATTGACAGAGGAGGGGAATACAGATTCTTTTATCTATAGTCATCAGGGACAGCTGTGTTAGACACCTGTCAGGGAACTGCCATCGGAACTAGAGGAGGAGGCGAGGCTCCACAGCGATGCTGGAGAGGGGCCAAGCAGGGAGAGAGGTAGGTCTCCGGCTGGGGAAGAAAATCAGCGCAACACCAGGGATAGAGGGGGGCCGATGGGGGAAGCAGAGAGGAGGCTCCAGGACTCTTTGCAGGAGACCAGCGAGGAGAGCACAGGTCCTCCGCTGCCCACACCCACCCTGCGCAGAAGACTTCCGCGCAGGGAAAGTAGGCGGCGACTTGGCGTCAAAGAACTTCTTTGCTGGAAGAGGTTCAAGAAACGCCCACTGACGGATTCTACTAGCGACTGAACAGCCACGGAGTGGATGGCTGTCCAGACAGAAAGGGTTTAACCAGGCAACCTAGCCCAGAGCAGCGGTAACTTACGCACAAGCAACCCCTAAAGCCATTACAACACCCATGCTGATGATAGCCACTGTGTACATCTGTACTGTCTATAGTAAAACCTCTAGATCTAGATCCTGGAGTGATTCCCAAATTTAGGAAAGGAAACTAAACAATGGAATGAGAAGAACATGTTAGAAAGTCACAAAGCATAAACATTTCTAGCAGCCTGTGTGGCAAGAACGGCCTTTAGGGAAGGTGAGCATGCTGGGCTTCTTTAAGTTAGGAAATCCTGCTTGCATACTTCTGTCCCTCTGGGCTCCACAGCATGAGCTAAAGAGGAAGAGCTCATTCAGGCTCTTTCTAGTAAAGGGCTAGTCCAAACATTAGGCAGAGAGAAGCAGCTGCCTGATACTGCAGATACTAGAGGTCAGGAAACAGGGACAAGGTGTCTTTCCTCTGTCCCCTAAATAAGAATCAGTGCAGTGGGGTGGTGAGTGTCAGACTAGGACCCAGGAAACCAGGGATCAAATTCCCCATTTGGCCATGAAGCTTACTGGGTGATCTTGGGCTAGCCAGCGCCTCTCAGCCTAACCTACCTGACAGAGTTGTTGTGTGGATTATTTTGAGAAAGCAGGGAGAACCTTGAGCTCCTAGGAGAAAAGGGGGGGATATAAATGCAAACCAAATTTCAGGCATAGTGGAGAACACGACATATTGAAATCAAATCCAGCTGGTAATCCAGCTATCTCAAGCAGCAAAATGTATTGAACTGGCCTTGGAAAAATTGATGCATTGCAAAAAGAGAAAACAGGCTTAGGGCAACATGCATGGAAACAATAAAATGTGATATAATGGCCACTCATAATGTTGTTGGAAGGCTGCAATATCTGCCCAAGCCACTTGTAAAAATATGATGGGAGGAAGAATCACCTCTGACCTTAAAACAGATGCATATAAAGCTGGATTGTAGTTCCTTTTCCATGAAGAAACAACCTTTGAAGGATTCCAATTCAGAGTGAAAAGAGGTGGTCAAGACTTCCGGGGTGGCGCCATCGGCAATGGCAGTCTCCCTCTGAACTGGAGGGACTAGCTCTGCGCGAAACGGGTCTTTTCCGCTACCGCGAAGCGGGGACCCTTTAAAAAATCACAGGCGGGTGAAGCCTGTGACCATGGGACTCGGCGGGCACCTTTAGCGCCCCCCCAACCCGCAAAGAACCCATTAACGGGCTCCGAAGCGAAGAGGGGGAAGTGGCGCAGTGCTGTGAGTCAACTGCTTTTTCCGTGGAGCGAAGCCGCATAGCCGTTGTCGGAGAGCGCTGCCTTTTTCCTGGGACAATTTGGCATCTAAAGAATCACCCGTGAGTACTTAAATCTTGAACAACTGGACTTTAAATAAGGACTGGCCAGAAGAGAGGAATTGGACTCAAAATTTACTTCAATTTGGTACTGAAACGGGAAGGTCTAAACAGGAAGTCTGCCTCCCGTTTCTTTGTAGTCAGAATAAAGCAAAGACAATGTAAACTAGAGCTTAGAAAATTACTTTTAAAGGATTGGCTTTCATCATTTAAAATCGTGGAACCCCCCTTCGGTAGCAGGAGAAGAAGGGGGATTTCTTTTTGGACTGTTTAAACCTGCAGAAGTGAGTTTAAAGTAAAGTAACTTTCCACCGTCCTGATCCTGGAGCGGAGTGTCAGGACTGACGTTTGAAGCTCATTGACCAGAGACAAATGTTTTTGACAGACAGCTAAAAGAAAAGTAACATAGTGATTCCATTGTTTCCTCTCGCATTTTAAAGGAACAAATATTGACAGAATATCTTAAAAAAGAAACTTTGTTGTTATTGTTTATAAAAGAAAGAATAAACAGAAGTTATCCCCCTAGAGGGAGACTGTGAAATTGTAACCAATTTCAGGAGCTTGCAGCTGCTACAGATTACAATTGTGGGAAAGGACTTGTGACCTTGTAGGACAATGTTTTCAGAAGCTCTGTTGGGTGCTTTCTGTAAAATAAATGCCCTATTGGATCAGTTAAGTCAGAAGACAGATTTGATGACTAATGCGGCCAGAATTTTTGAACAGGCAGCAGGAAACTACATGGAGCCTACCCAGGAACTAAAACAGGAGTGTGCTATGACAGCACAGATGAGAGAAGAGGATGCTGCTGAATCCTGGGTGCCAGAAATGGAGGGAGTTGCGGCCCTGCAGGAATATGAGCCTTTGGATTTGATAAATGAATTTGGGGAAAACCAGATTTGGAAAGATAAAGTTTGGTTTGGTTTGGAAATGGGGGGTTGGATTGACCCTCCTATGCAGGGAAGTTTGGATTTTCTGAGTCTGGTAATGGGCCATCAGATGTTTGGAGTTGTGGGGGCTCTTAACTTTGGAGGGAATCTGAAACAGGTGTTTAAATATTACATGGAGTTTAGTCTGGACTATGGAAATGGGGCTGATCTGCTGAAAATGGTCAAAAACATTACTAAGATGGAGTTCCCACGAGTGAAAGGAAAATATGAAGAAGAGTCGTGGAAGGGACATGGAAGAGACTTGAGGGCCTCGGATATAAGGATACCAGGTTAATGCGCTAGATTAATGGGACAAAAAGGACTGACAAAATCCGGGACCAGGAGGAAGGGACGCTGGATGAAGATTGGATTGTTTTATCTTTTTTTTTTCTTTTATCATTAGGACTGTTTTAAAATAATTGATGAATGTTAGAAAAATGTTGAAATGGAACTACTTGGTTCTAGTAAAAATGTTTAAAGAATTAGGTTAATGATATGGTTATGAGAAGTTGATAAAAATAAGATTTAAGTTTTAAGTTTTAAGGTTTGCTATAAGACAAGATGAAAATAGATTAAGGTAATGTAAGGACAAAATATTATGAATTATGGAAAGGATTTGCTGTGATAACTATTAACCAGGATACAAGAAAGGGGAGGAGGAGGAGGAGGTCAAAGAAAGAAGGTATTGAAAGTTGAAAATTTGAGAATGATGGATGTATTTTTTTTCTATTTTTCTGTTTTGTCTTTTTTTGTTTTTTCTTTTTTGTATAATTTAAAAAAAAAATCTTTAATAAATATTATTTTAAAAAAAGAAAAGAGGTGGTCAAGTTCTGGAGGGAGGGGGACTCCATCATGTAAAGAGACAAACTGTACACACTCAAGCACGATGCCTTCCTCTGCCTTTGTTCTCTGTTCCTGGAGGTGAAAGCACCAGCAAGCCAAGAAAATCGAAATACAGTCTGGAACAATGGATAAGTTCAGTGTTTCTGTGATTTGTTTGTTGCTAACATTTTCTGATCCTGTGCTTTGTGAAGCTATGTAAATACACAAAATTTTGAATCAGCTGCAAATTTCGTTGGCATCCAATGAATTAAGTAGCAAACAGAGGCTGATACATCATATATCAAATCTGCAACCACACAGCTGGATGACACTGCCTTTACCACCGTCATTCCCTGATAGTTGCTGGGTAAGGGTCTGTGTTCTCCTCACCACCTGATTACCCCAAGATAACAGCAAGGAATTCCCAATGATTATTAGGCAAACATCTGAGCCCACATGTGTATAGATCCAACAAACTCTCTTGATATACAGGCAGCAAATAATCATTCAGTACATATAACACCACTGTAATAAAAAAGGTATAAGAGTTAAAAAGTCCCTAACTACCCAAAGCCTAGAAAAAGGGAATACAGCAATGTGCCACAGTATTCACACTACAAGAGAGAGAAAATAGAGAAGCACAAAGTCAAGGAGCGGAGCTCTGTGCCTTCTGCAAGAGTTAAGCTCTCCCCTTCAAATCCTATGCCAGCAACACAACAACTTCACACCATTTCTTGGTCTGTAGTCCAGTGAAGCCTAAGAGGCTTGATCCCTAAGATCACTGAGAAGTACAGAAGGGGTCCTGTTGGAGCGGTGAGCTAACAAACCATTGAAAACCATGGGTTTAAGTATAGTTTGACTCTGGCTAACGGCTATAGAGAGGGCAGGGGGTTTCCTTGGTGAGTAAATAACACAACATCAAGTCCTTTGAACTGTTGTTTGCTCTCTCTAGTGTGCTGCTGGGCTTTGTGAGATAAGTTTGAAGTGCAGAGGACACAACCTTAATTTTGGGAAGACCACATCTTTATCTTTACAGTTCCTGAGTCGTAAATTTACTTTACAAGAGAATTCCATTGACTGTGTGAAGGCCGGTTCCTGCATACAGCAGGGTGATAACGAGATATTTCTGGGAAATATAAAGATTAGTGCTCTGATATTTTCTGCAACAATTAAGGTCAGGATGTTAGCTGTTCTTTCCAAGACACATCTGAGAGAGGAGTTTTTCATGAAGGGTACATTTTAGTTTCAACTTGTGCCAGCTGCACTGATGCCATGATCCATAGAAATAAAACCATGTGAAATGCCATGTTAGAACCCACCACTGCACAACAATCTTCCTCAACGGCCACCATTGTATCAACCAATGTCCACAGTATATGTAGCCATGATGTATAACCACTGCAAGCTACATTGCTATCAAGCCACAGTGCTTAGCAATCCCAGCACTCAGGCTAGTTGAAAGCTCTGATTCATTTAACAGAGACTATTCAATTACAGCACTGGCATTTTAATCCTAAATATTTGCATTAGAACACCTGCTGCAATGCTATGATGACAGTGAACATAAGGGCACTCTTCTGCTTTTTTAATGGAAATACCTGCTAATTATTATGAGGCAGGTCAAATCTACATAAACAAGGAATAGTATGTTAGCTGTTTCAAAAGCAGCTGGTGAAGGTTGCTGCATGGGGCAAGAATAATTGGTTTGAAGATGTCATTTGCCATCATTATTAATAAAGGTATTTTTGTAAGCTATCTGTGGAAAATTTTCTGCCCATCTACGTGTGTGTGTGTGTGTGTGTGTACGTGTGTGTGTGTGCACTATTATGTTGAAATAACCCAATTGTTGGGAAAAGTAACAAAATAAATGTTCATCTTTGCTAATGTTGAAATGGGACTATCAGTGTGAACGTAAAGGACACACACTCCTTGAAAATTAGCAATCGGAAATAATTGTCCAATGCAGCAGCAGCAGAGGATTATGCTACATATGAGAAGGGCCAACACCACTTACACCATCAGGACACAGGACACACACCCTCCACTGTCCTTAGAAAATCCCGTAATCCCAATTTTATTTAATTTTATTCTTTGGCAGATTTGCAAAAAGAAAAATACACACCAATAAATAAATTTTAGAAAGGGGTAAGAGTAGATGTAGCGACACGGGTGGCGCTGTGGTCTAAACCACTGAGCCTAGGGCTTGCCGATTGGAAGGTCGGCGATTCGAATCCCCGAGACATGGTGAGCTCCCATTGCTCGGTTCCTGCTCCTGCCCACCTAGCTGTTCAAAAGCATGTCAAAGTGCAAGTAGATAAATAGGTACCACTCCGGCGGGAAGGTAAATGGCGTTTCTGTGCGCTGCTCTGGTTTCGCCAGAAGTGGCTTAGTCATGCTGGCCACATGACCTGGAAAAACTGTCTGCGGACAAATGCTGGCTCCCTCAGCAAATAAAGCGAGAAGAGCGCCACAACCCCAGAGTCATTCATGACTGGACTTAACTGCCAGGGGCTCTTTACCTTTACCTTTTAAGATTACATGCACAAAGCATTTTTTTTAAAAAAAAATCAAGATTCCTTGTACTCTGCTTCACTCTCCCTTTCTTCCCACCCAGGGTGCTTCTGCCTTCTGCCTGCCCCTCAGAACCAGCGCATCATGTGGGGCTGGGTGGCAGCCTCTCCTCCTCCTTGCCTGCCTTCCAGCAGCCACTACAAGCTGCCAAAGGAGGAGGCCAGCAGCAACCATGGAGAGGCAACATGGTGCTCCCTCACAGCCTCTGCAGCTGCAGCTGCCATCGCTCAAGACAAGAGCCAGCTCATCTTCTTCCTCAAGTTCAGCAGTGGAAGCACTGGTGGGTTAAATAGGGGTATTCCGGGACCAAATCAGAAGCCAGGATGGCTTTTGTAATTCCAGGACTGTCCCTGGAAAATCAGGACACTTGGAGGGTATACAGTAGACCTTACTTAGACTGGCCTCCCTTGAATCTGATTTTGTGTGTTTTCTGACGGTTTGTTTTACTGAACGACACTTTTGCGATTTTTAATTGTTTTCATTGCGTACTGTGTATTGGAGTTTCTGTTGTTTTAATGAAATTCGCTGCCTTGAACTATGCTCTATGTTCAGAGCAGAAAGGCAAAATAAAAACACAAAAGAGGCAAAGTGAAAACATTCGGGAACGGGGCTAACTAGCATTTAAACAAGAACAGCAAAGCACGCCAGCCCACTTGTGGGACCTATTGAGGATCATTCCCACTTCTCACATTCTTGGATTATTACTGAGGATTAATTGTCAACTTCCCTTTTTTCAGGAAGAAAAAGAGCAAAAGTCATAGTGCTTTGGTAACACCTCCCAAGGAACAAAGTTGCAAAATACTCAGAGGCAGTGAATGGTATAAAAGGAGCTTGTTAAAGCTCATGACTTTTAAACTGCTTTTGGCGAAATATAGTAATAAAACAATTAAGAAGATTGTAGCCTACATAAAATATAATATTTAATACCATCCATCTTCAAAGATCCGATGTTGCAACAAGGTCAAAAATGAGCTTGCAAATTAATAGCAATGAATTCACTGACCTTGATTCCTCTCTACCTTTGTTCATGCAACACAAATTCCAGGGTCACATCCAGCTGCCAGCACAATACCAGTACAGCAGTGGAATTTTTCCAGAGAAATAATTATTTCACTCCATCCCTGTTCACGACATATATCAGTGCACAGTCTGATGTACCTAATGATGAGAAAAGCAGATATGCTACTAAATATTTGGATTAAGATAGGCAAGGGTGGCTCAGACTGCTGAAGCAGAATCAGTTTAAGCAGCATTAATAAATAAACAGTGAAATTCATGTACTAAAATGTTTGTAACCATCAGGATATGTCCCTCATGGTGAAGGAGTCTATCCATAAAGAAGGATTTGAATGATATGGACTCTTAAGCGTTCAATGACATGCAGATGCACTGATTTCCTCCCACTTATAGCAAATTGGAAAATCTGTAGGTTTATGGTTGAACATTGGGAATATATTAGGATCCCCTTCTGATCTTCCAGGTATCTTCTTAAATGTTATGGATGCTAGGCAAATAAATTGCTCATTCTTTACAGCAGGCATGTCCACAGTCCGTTTTGGGGGCCTAATCCTAAAAAATGCTCAATAACAAAAAGCTCATGCATGTTCACTTCATCAAATCTGGCCCTCTTTGAAAAAAGTTTGGGCACCCCTGCTTTACAGGAACAATGTGGGCAAAGTATGGAGGGGAACAACGTGTGAAATCTACAGCCACATCAAAAGGTCCATAGGTCCATTGGCTTCCACATATCAGGGCAGAAATAGGGGGAGGGGGGAGGAGGAGGAGGAGGAGGAGGAGGAGGAGGAGGAGGAGGAGGAGGAGAAGAAGAAGAAGAAGAAGAAGAAGAAGAAGAAGAAGAAGAAGAAGAAGAAGAAGAAGAAGAAGAACAACAACAACAACAACAACAACAACAACAACAACAACGTTTGTACCCTGCCCATCTGACTGGGTTGCCCTAACCACTCTGGGCTGCTTCCAGCACATATAAAAACACAGTAAAACATTAAACATTTAAAAGCTTCCCTATACAAGGCTGCCTTCAGGTGTTTCCTAAATGTTATATAATTACTCATCTGCTTAACATCTGATGGGAGGGCATTCCACAGGCTGGTAAAGGATGGTTTCTTTCCTTCTTTTCACTACACACGCTCTAGGCTGGAGTAGATGAAGGGCCTAATAGTAAAGACTCTCTAGGAATCTGTTGGACTTCAGATCCAGTGGATCCAAAACCATCAATACTCCACCTCTGCTACAGTGGAGTCCCCCCCCCCCGTGTCACTAGCAGAGGTCAGCAGAGAAGCACGAACACACCATCCTACCATCTCCCCCCTGCTCTCCCAAGCCATTGTTATCAGAGAATTTGGGTTTGTTCTTTACTTTTTTCCTTCTAACAATACAAATCATTCAACTACTTCAATCATGAATCCACTGAAATCAGTGTCAAATGGTGCTTTGTACTCATTTATTTTTGAAGTCTTTCCTCTTCTGCTTGGGTGCCTTAATGTCATAGAGAAGATTCCATATGTTCATTAAAAACGTTTTAACAAAGAGTGGTAGGTTTGGTCACTAACAGCATAACCCTAACCATGTCTATTCTAGTTTTATATAATTCAATGGGACTTAGTCACAGGTCTGTGGGTTGAGGATTACAGCTTTTGCTTTTTTCTCATACTGAAGAGAAACCTTTATTTCTGGAACTTCAAAGGAGAGATTTCAATGAAGTTCTGAAGCATATAAATTTTAAAAGTATAAGTCAATGAATCAGTTAAAAGCCTGATAGTTAATACGGTTTTTAAAATGTAATCAGTTGGCAGTCCTAAATTTAAGGTAGTAATTCAAAGACTACAGCCAGGGGAACTATGCCAGTCTAAGTAGCCATTAATCACCTCTTAATGTGAGAATGTTTCACACTAAACTGGCAGATTTGTAAATATGTATCTACAGAAAATTAGAAACATAGCTCAAAAAGTATCACGACTGCCTGAATTTTCTCACTGAGATAGGTGGGTAGGCTTCTGAAATACAATCATCCAATATTTACACCCCATGCAACACATGGGTGAGATTGTAGACTGGCTGACTTATAATGATAGCCTGTCTCTCAGGCTGCTGGCATTCTGAGATGCACTGCCTGAACTCACCTACGGTAAGAACACGAGGAACTAAGGTCTGTGCAAAAGAAGGTCAACTGCTGAACAAAAAGGAAAAGTTTGATGAAAACTAAGGAAGGCTTGCAGGCAGAAACACATTACCCTTTATGACAAAGCATCGGGGCAAAGGGATCACTCACACAACAAATGTTACAGGAATTTGAAACAAACCTAGGAGGTTGCCTGATCACCAACAGATTTTGCCAGGCCTGCCCTCCCACCAGATGTCAAAGAGAACAACAACTACCAGACTTTTAGAAGACATCTGAAGGCAGCCCTGTTTAGGGAAGCTTTTAATGTTTGATGTATTACAGTATTTTAATATTTTTTTGCAAGCCGCCCAGAGTGGCTGGGGAGGCCCAGCCAGATGGGCGGGGTATAAATAATAAATTGTTGTTGTTTTTGTTTACAGAACTTCCTCACAGCAGTGGAGGAAGCTACTTGGGCGCCTGGGGCGGCGCACCCAGGGGCAGGGCGAGCCGCCCATAGGGACGGGGTGGGGCACACCGCGGGGCTCCAGGGTCTGCCTTCCTCCTCCCAATCAGCCGCCCTACAGCTGGGGAGGCAGCGGGCAGACCGGAGCACGGAGCCTGCACGCGCCCAAGCTACCACGTCTCTCCCAGGAGAGATGCGTGGCTTGGGCGCACCGCACGCCCCACGGTAAGTGCCACATGGCATTTTGTCATTCCCCCCCCTTGGGCAGCCTGCACCCACCACACCTCCCTTCCTCCACCCCTGCTTCCTCATCTTTTATTTTGCCTACCTTAGTACATTCTAAACCTGGCCAGGGACTGGTAGCCTTATCAGGCGGGAACTTTAAGGGCGAAATGACCAGAGTGAGACTTTAAGCACACTTACCTGAAAGAATCATCATGAAATGCAATTTGACCTCCTCAGAAGTAAATGTATTTCAGATAATGGTGCCAGAAATGCAATTTGATTTTGTATGCCACAATTATTCATGTTTATATGAATACTTCCCTCTGGAAAGTAAGCCAGTTAGGATTATTATTCAGATTGCAAAGATGAGGTGGGCAAATGTTGGGCATGATCTGTTGGGAGAAAATGTCCTGGGGTGTCTGCAGCCCCCATTCCTCTGGACATACTCCGGAGAGCGTAGCTCTGGAAAAGGCATCCCCTTCTTCTCCAGGGCACTCCCAGCGACCTACACCAGTTGGTGTAAGCATACTATCCTTCTGTCTTAACTCAGCAAGAAGTTAGAGACATTGTAGTTCTAAACTACTAATTTATTTACAGAATATACAGACAAGCAATCATGGTGCTCACTCTCAGATCCGAGAGAAGAAGAATCCAAAGCGTAAAAGTGAAAGTACAATTTTAGTCTCATACCGGAAGAAAGATAAGCCTGTCTTCCCTTCTCACGCTCCTCACAGACAGGCGTGTGAATCACACAAATCATACAATGCAGCTTCGGAGACCTGGTTTGCTAACATGATCCTGGGCACATTCGTAGAGTTAAGCACATTTAATTCCCCTTTTTTTCAGTGAGCGTGAGCTAGGCCTTTAAAATACATTTTTGAGGGGAACTTAAGGGGAATTCAAAATTAACTATATGACCAAAATCTCCTCATGCCCCACTAAAATCAATATAATGACTTAGTTTTGACTAAGGATGTTGGAGAATTGCATCAGAAATGGAAATTTGCCACAAGTCACATGTTGATCCAAGGTCAAACAAAAATCACACAAGTGAATAAAAGTAGTATTCATTATGTGATTCCTTTCAGTTTGTAAACCTTACAAAATAATTACATTATTTTCTGAATTGTTTGTAATGTTGCCATTCCATTGAAATGCATTGAAATTCATTACATAACTAGTTACATTAGCTAGCAGAGGTCAAAGAGTAGCAGAACAAAAGCAGAGTTGGTTATTATGAATATGGGACAGGCTAGAAGTTGCTTCCTCCTTTCATCCCTAGTTGTGACAAATTTATGTTCATTCATTTCAATGAGACTTTAGTGTGGCTTTCCTAATGTCAGCCATCCCCCAACCTGGTAGGGGACAGATAGTATAGACTACAGGCTCCCTAATTCCTGGCTATTGGTCATGATGGCTTTGGCTGATAAGAATTTCAGTTACAACATCTGGAGGGCATGAGGTTGGAGAAGGCTGGGTCATTTTATGAGTGAAAGGAGTCCTGTAAACAGAAAGGCCTCTTCCAATTGTAAAAGGAGCTGCAATTCAGTTGAAGTTTTCATAAACGCAAGGTGCAATTTTCACCATGCTGTTCTGCAGGGACTCTGTCAAACCTGTAGAGCAGATTTTGAAGGCCAAATTAGCTTTGGGCAAAGGAAGAACTGGGGGGAAAATTGCCTCCTGCCCCATGTTTGCATTCCACAAGTAGAACTCTGCTAATACCTCTCCCAAACTAAACTTTTGGATTGTGGTCTGTGTAGCCCTAAAACAAATGTAAGGCTGAGGCTTGGGATTTGTTTTCAGCATGAATGTCAACTGTGGGGCATTTGAAGATTGGTGTCCTAATTCACAAACTGCATGGGAACACTAAAGTTCTGATCTGTGCTCAGAATTGCCCCATTCAGTTCAACAAAGAGACATGCTCTATCATGTCATGAATGGAAAAATGCACATCTTTCATTGAAATCAGCCAACCCATTCAACAGATCCATGTAAACATCTATATGGAAATCGGGACATCTTTAATGATCTGCAGGCTGACAATGCCAGAGGGACTGAAACTAAGCAATATTTATTACATCAGCTAAAGGATTCTTCTCCTTTTTGTTTGAATGTTCCTCTAGCTTGCGATCACCATGAGGGGAAAAATAAACAGCTAGCCAAAATTTCAAATAAATGAAAAGGTATGGCGGTGCATAAACTAACAATTCTCATTAAATTATATGTGAATAGAGTCTACCATTTGGTTAGGGTTTTCTTCTCCAGCTTTCCATTTGTTTAATCTGACAATATTTAATCAAATCACTTGCAAGATATCCCTAATCAGTGAGAATGCCAAAACAATGTAATGCTTCTCACTCTAGGATGATTACAGTTTGACAGAGAAAAGGGAGAAGCTGAATCATTTACCTACAAGCCAACTTTTTATGCCTGAATATTCTTTAAGCGCAATTGATTGTTTCATATAAATTAAGCACAAGCCTAGCATTGTAAAAATTTCATCTCATAAGCCTTTGCAGGCTATATTCAAATCATTAAAGAAAATTTTTGATAGCACACTGTTAGAACTTAAAAACACAGTGTGCCATTTGCTTTTATATTAACTGAAACATATTTTCTTTTTTTTCTTTTTGAAGGATAGAATACCCAGTTTTGATCTTTCTATTTAACACAACAGTAACAAGAATCTACTATTAGCTTTTCAGTTAATTTTTAAAATCCACCGACAGAATCATACAACACATTCAGAAGCACTGGGCACACTGCAGTGCAACACTGTGTCCCTACTTAATTTGGCTAGTAAATTGGGACTCAACCTGAGGAATGCATACTTTCCCCGCAGTCCTTTGTAGATGTTCAAAGTGGGTACAAAGAAAGTAAATTGGGAAAAAGACAAAACTCAGGTCCTACAATGCCCTGCAGATGTTCCGTTTAAACATCTGAAAAGATGTCACACATGTATGCTGTATTCAGACATGGGGTTCATTGCATTTGTTTTCCTGGTTTTAATGATAGCGCTTCTGTCCCAATTTCTAATGTTCCTTTTACACGGTAGTACTTGTTGCATTATGGAGCAGCAGCTTTTTTACTGATATGCCACCATGTCACATGAAATTTTAATCAGCGGGAAAGAACCGTCCGCTAGGATTGTACCCCAGATTTCACCATGTGAAATTACAGTGCAAAACTCCCACAAAGGTACTGGGGTTGCAAACAGACATTTTTGGGCTCTCTTTAGCCCAGTCATAGGCAAATTTGGCCCTCCAGATGTTTTGGAACTACAGCTCCCATCATCCCTGACCACTGGTCCTGTTAGCTAGGGATGATGGGAGTTGTAGTCCCAAAACATCTGAAGGACCGAGTTTGCCTATGCCTGCTTTAGCCATATAAATTAATTCATGCATCTTGAGGCAGCGTTTGCTGCCACAGTGCTATTCCTTCCTGTATCCACTCTTAACATCTGTAAGGGGTTAAGCAGGCTTTCACTTCTTTTCCATTTTTAAAATGTGCTAAAAGGGGGGAAATTGCTCTTATCCAAGAGCAGTCGCAAGGCCGGCTCCCAATTCACTAACCAAGTTAGCAGGCAGCTAGTATGTCTAGTTAGCAGTTATGCCTATAACAGTCTTACATAGTTAATGTCCTTTCAAATATTTATCTTCATAAATTCTTCCATTACTACAACTGTCACAGAGGCGCAGGATTGTATATCCAACACTGTCACTCCATGAATTCTCCATTCATGAAAGGAGAGTTCATGAGCAGACCCTTCTGTGAGTGCAACTTTCCTTCCATTCACAGAGAAACAAAGCTTAGGCAAATGAGGTTATAGTTGCTCTGAGTTTTGAAAGTAGATCTGAAAGGGCCAAACTATACACACTTGACCTAAAAGACTGTTCAAAAGCTGCAGTTAATGCAAAATATAGGCTGCTAGATTACCAACTGAATTAAGCATAATGATCATATTATGTCTGTGCTGTGCCAACCTCACTGGCACACAGTTTCTAGGCCTAATTCAAGGTTCTGGTGTTAACCTTTTAAGTCCTCCAAATTTATGACTAGAATATTTGAAGGACCAACTGCCTCCATATGTACCTACCTTTTCTCTATAATCTTCAAGGGCAGGTCTCCTGAAGGTACCCCTACAGTCTGAAGGGAGGCACCTGGCTATTAGAGAGAGGCCTTCTCCGTGGTGACCCCAGTTACGGAACTTCTGCCTGAGAAATTCGCCTGGCACCTAGCTTAATGACCTTTCAGCACAAGAAAAAAACTTTTTTTTCATTCCTGAGCTTTGTACATGCAATTTTAATGCTATTAAACTGTTAACCTTGCTCCTATGCTTTTGTGTATTTAGGTATTTAGTTTTTGTTTTTTTACCATGGCAGCACCTGGCAGAGGAAGGGAGCAAAAAGAGTGATTGCAGAGTAGAAGAAGGAGGGCATGCCAAAAAGTTTGACCAAGACGTAGTTAGGACCATCAAACTCCTGAAGTGTACAAATATCTGACACCCCCTCTCCCCGCCACTTCACAGCAAATCAGAGATCAACAAAGAAAGACCCAAGCAGTTATGCAAACCTGAACTCCATCCTTGAATCACCTAAGCCACTACTGGGCCTGGTCATGCCAACATGTGTGTTCTTGAGAAAGTAGGCATAAGGCCTGTCAATTTAAAATTCAAACTCTCTTTCTAGACCCTCCAAGTGTCCCTTTTTTCCAGGGACAGTCCTGCATTCACAGAAACCATCCCAGTTTCTGATCTGATCCCAGAATGCTCCGCTTTCCCTTAGGGCATCCCTATTTCCACTTGATAAATGTTGGAGGGTATGCAGTTATGTGACCCCTGAACCAAGGAACCAACCCTTAGAAGACATCTGAAGGCAGCCCTATATAGGGAAGCTTTTTTTAATGTTTAATGTTTTAGTATGTTTTTATATGTGTTGGAAGCTGTGCTGAGTGGCTGAGGCAACCCAGTCAGGTTGGCAAGGTATTATTATTATTATTATTATTATTATTATTATTATTATTAGGTATGTGTTTCAGAATGAGAGCTCTATTTAAGTGTGGTAACTAGTAGATTTGTTACTGGGAATAAAGGAAGCTTCATTCACTATTAAAATTGGTAGGAAATAAAACTTTATAAACCTTGTGATTCTGGGTATCTCCCCCCCCCCCACAAAGAATCATCTGTTAATTGGTAAATTTGTAACAAGAGGACTTTGAGGTTTCCTTCACAAAGTACCCTCAACAGAGTTTGAGAACCTCTAGTGTATGAAGAGTGAACGTATTATCACATCTATTACACCTGTTTCCTTTGATAGCAGTTTTCCCAAACTCTTGGATCAACACACACAGATATACACACTGAATAGGGAAATCTAAAAACATGTATCAAAAGAAAATGCAAGACACTGATAGCACTCTCATGGCTTTCATTTCATTGTCAATCCATATAATCTCTCCTGTGAACACTTGAAATATGCATTCTATATAGCATAACTGGAAGTGTTCTATGATTGCCTTTATCCAGAAGTTGAATGCCCTATGTAAGGATGGAGAAGCAATTCGATTCAGGTCACATTTAAAGGTGAAGCTTTCAAATTCACACTTTCTGAACATGCACAAATTAAAACACAGCCATCCTTCAAAATGTGCACTTCTCCAAAATTTGCAATGCCATTCTCCAGCCACAGAATGCTCTAATAATTACAATAATAATATAATTTATTATTTATACCCCACCCATCTGGCTGGGTTTCCCCAGAATGAAAAGGACAATTTGAGAGAAGCCATATTAGCTGCAATTCATATTACAACCAGCTGAGTAGAACAGAGAGGGCTGTATTTTCTGCCCATACTTAAAATAATTATTTTATTTATTGAAATTAGCCATAGAATCTTAGAGTTGAAAGCAAGGGCCATCTAGTCCAACCCTCTGCAATGCAGGAATCTCACTAGTTTATACATGACAGATGGCTATCCAACCTCTGCTTAAAAACCTCTAAGGAAGGAGAATCCACCACTTTAATAATAAAATAGATCTAAGAGATTTATGGAGGGACATGGGTGGCACTGTGGGTTAAACCACAGAGCCTAGGACTTGCTGATCAGAAGGTCGGTGGTTAGTTAGCGGCTTAGTCATGCTGGCCACATGACCCGGAAGCTGTACGCCGGCTCCCTTGGCCAATAAAGTGAGATGAGCGCCACAACCCCAGAGTCGGCCACGACTGGACCTAATCGTCAGGGGTCCCTTTACCTTTACCTTTAAGAGATTTACATAAAACAGTATCAGATATGTATCAAGAAATACTGATAAAAGCAACAACATTTTAAACAAGTAGACGTATTAAAAGTACCTGTCTGGGTAACTGTTTTAAACTGTACAGCAGTTCCATCTGCCTGGTGTTAGGTAGGTAGGGAGTTCCAGAGCTGATCCCACACGAAAATAACTATTCCTTGCACATGTGGAACAAACACTACATGGCACTTGTAAAGTGGCTAGTTTGGCAGACTAAAGCTGTCAATTGTGGATGTATGGGGTAAGGCCATCCTTCAAATTATGCAAGTGTTATCCAAGGGTTTAAGGTCATGGCTGTATCTTGAAGTTCTTGGGGTCATTAAACAAGCCCACAAGTCAATGTTTGCAGACTGTGCTTCATCCAGCATTTGTCAGCTTCAGAGACAGGCATCTGCATCTATCTGGAGCCCTTGCTCATCACAGACAACAAGATTAAGCTTCTCTCCTATAAATGAAGATAGCTAGTTTATGCCAAGGTATGCTTCCGTTGTCATGCTTGTCAAAGCCTCACGCTTTGCACAGATATTTGTAGAGCAAACTAAGAGACTCATGGTATTAAGAGGCATCGTGTTCGGAATGGCAGCGAGACCAAACACCTGGGTAGCACGACAGAACTGTCATCAAAGCACTGGCAGCATTGCAGCCCATGTTAATGGGTATAATAAAGAAACTTCATGATCACATTGAAGGGAAAACAGATAAGAATGCTGAAATGGCATCCTTTAAAAGGAAAAGGAAAAACTAGTATTACAGTGGACGCTCGAGTTGCGAACGTGATCCATGCGGGAAGCACATTCGCAACCCACAGTGTCCGCAACCTGCAGCGCCGCGCCGCATCTGTGCACACGCGGGTCGCAATTCAGTGCTTCTGCGCATGCGCAAAGCACGATTTACCACTTCTGCACATGCACAAGTGCCGAAACCCGGAAGTAACCCATTCTGGTACTTCCGCGTTCAGCGCGGTGCGCAACCCAAAATCACACAACCCGAAGCGTTTGTAACCCAAGGTATGACTGTATTATTATTCACCTAACCTTGGCACCAGTGGGACGCGGGTGGTGCTGTGGATTAAACCACAGAACCTAGGACTTGCTGATCAGAAGGTCGGCGGTTCGAATCCCTGTGACAGGGTGAGCTCCCGTTGCTCAGTCCCAGCTCCTGCCAACCTAGCAGTTCGAAAGCATGTCAAAAGTGCAAGTAGATAAATAGGTACCGCTCCGGCGGGAAGGTAAACGGCATTTCCGTGTGCTGCTCTGGTTCGCCATGCTGGCCACATGACCTGGAAGCTGTACACCAGCTCCCTTGGCCAATAAAGCGAGATGAGCGCCGCAACCCCAGAGTCGGCCATGACTGGACCTAATGGTCAGGGGTCCCTTTACCTTTTAACCTTGGCACCAGCAGGATCTTTCTGGATCATGGCAGATTAAATAAACTGTAGGTTTTTAATTTGTTCTCCAGAGTTCATTAAATTCAGTTTTAGTAACTGGAAGATTTTTTTTTTTAATGGTGCAATTTCTCAAAGATGAAGAAAAACCAAGTTGTTAAAAGAAACAATATGCATTAGTTTCACAATAGCCAGCCAAGCTCAGTTTTCCATCTGCTAGCCATTGTTTCACAATGAAACAAAACCTGCTGAGTTCATCAAAGAAAAAAGTACTTTGCTGCTACATCGACCTCCGGATCTCAGCAAAACTAATCACAACAGGGGAAACAAAGAATGGTTTAATGAATTAGCTGGGAATGAGGCAACCATTTTCTCATTTCCTATACCTCTATTGGCATGCAAATCTGAAGAAAAGGTAGCAGAATTCCAGCGTTTCTGGCAGAAAGGAGAATTAACCCTCACTGAATCAACAGATTCTCCATGCACAAGATCATAACTCTGTAACAATACACTTAAAAGGGTCCCTTGGCCCACATTGTTGGGCTGGGAAACTCTTGCTCAAATATGTGGTCTGATCTCAAGTGAGGATTCAATATACAGTCATACCTTGGAAGTTGAACGGAATCCATTCCATAAGTCCATTGACTTCCAAAATGTTTGGAAACCAAAGTGCGGCTTCTGATTGGCTACAGGAAGCTCCTGCAGCCAATCAGAAGCTGCAGAAGCCCTGTAGGACGTTCGGCTTCCAAAAATAGTTAACAAACCAGAACAGTCACTTCCGGGTTTGCAGCATTCGGGAGCCAAAACATTCGAGAACTAAGCTGTTTGAAAACCAAGGTATGACTATACTTCTTACTGAACAACTGGGTAAAGCATTTTTTTAAAATCCAGCAGAGCTGGAACTTCTCTAAGATTGCCATATCTTCAGAGCTCACCTGTGGTTATTGACCTGATATAAATATAATCATAATTAGGTACTATATTTGAAAAGCTGCTGGGGCTCAAGTAAACTGAAACCATATAGTTTCAGCCAGTCCACTTCAGCTCACAAACCACATTATGGAAGAAATAGCTGTGGTTATGCAGAGTACAAATAGGGAAGAAATTTAGTTCAGTTGGCATTTAAAAGAAAACGATCTACCGTAATTCTCAATTTCCAAGGCAATATTCAAACCAAAACAGCCATCCTTCAAAATTCAAATTTCTCCAAATTTTACAATTCAGTTCTCCAGTCAAGTAATGTCATGAAAAATCTACAAGGGTAAATTGTACATATAATATATATTAATTAAATAACATACAATGCTCATTCTAGAATGGGAAATTGCTTTGAAAAAATATGTATATCAGGAGAAATTGCAAATAACCATGTGTATATTAGGAGGAATTTGCTGATAAATTTTCGTGAGGACTTTTTAAAAAAATCACAATCTCGTGGAAATGCAGGGAACTGAACTTAAGATTGGAAAAATGAGAAACCGAGAAAAACCAAAACTGAAAGGCTTACTCATCCCTAGTTCAGAGATCAGCTATAACAATTAAAACAGGTTCTGGACCTGAGATTTGCTAAGACCTAGCTCAGACAAAGCCCTGGGCTCAAGAACAATGCTTCAGCATTTATATCAGTTTGTTTCACATGAAAAGGAGAAGAATATTAATGTATTGCATATATCTGCTGGTATCTGACATACAAATCCTTGGAAAGGTTAATCTGAATTTCAAGGCAAACAAATGTCTGCAAAGAGCATAAAATTAGATGAGGTTACAGAGTTCCACCTAGTGGGCAAAACAATATCCTCAACTAAACCAAATACGTCAAAGATCTACATGTATTGAAACATAGAAATCCTATCATCGTTACATGAGCTGCAGTTTAAGGCCTGCTTTGTTCCAGATGGACTGGGACCTGATTTCTGCACAGCAAAGCGATAAAAACAGCAGTTTTGAACAAACACAGCATTTCTCAACGCTTCTCTTAAAAAGCTATTATTGATTCTATATTGCGGCAGTGTGGGAATCTTGGCTTGTAGTGAACATGGTTACACTATTTCATGAACAGCATAGTGATAGCTTCTCCATGAAGTTACTTTAGCTCATAGAACCAGGGATGGGGACCCACCGGCCTGAGAGCAAAATCTGGCCCTCTGAGCCTCTCCCTATCTACCCTTAGGACTCTCCCAAGGCCATAAAGCCTCATCAGCCAAACCCACTCCCTCCATGCCAAGCTCCCCACAGCTCTAATTCGTACCCTCCTGTTCTTCCCACTGGCTGGCAGGCATCCTTGTACACTGATATTGCCTCTTGGTTGCCTGGATAGAGAACTGGGAGGTGTGCCTGAATGTCTTTGTAGAAACTAGTCTACTATACAAATTGGGGGGGGGGGTACATTTGTTGTTTCACTCACTTTTGCCCCTGGCCTTGCCCACCATGGACTTCAGCTAGATTCAATACTATACCACCTCAACTTACAAACCAAGTTTTAGCTATTAAGAAGAGTACATATTCCTGCTATCAGTCCCATTCTTTAAAATACTCATAATTCCATCAATCACTCCACAGGAGAAGGGACTAATTAACAGTTTGATAGAGAATCTCATCCATATACTAGACAAGACTTGAAACTTGTTCTATTTTGGGTGAACTTTTAAAAGTACATATTCATTTTAAATTGCTCACTAGAGAATTTATAGTTTGACGTGTTGTGCAATTTCCATGAAAACAGAAGCTAAGTGCTATGACAAACATTTTGCTCCCAAAAAAATTAAAACTGAAAACACTGAGCTGCTAAAAGCCTTTCCCACCATATTTTTTAATATGTTTTGAGTGATGAAATGTGAATATTTTTGTTTCTATATTTCAGACTCCAAAGTTTATATGTACTGCTTAAAAACAAAACAAAAATTAAAATTTGAAATAATTCTTGGAAACTATATATAGTCTCATAAAAGTACTGTGTTTTAAAATATTAAAAGATGCATGCCCAATTCAGACATAATGGTAAACCATAGTTTAGCACTATATGAACCCCCTGAAAGAGGCTTGACCTACATGCTCCCTTTCCCCTATCCTCATCCAATATGGCCATGAGCAAGATATTGGAAGCAGCCATTTCCTGGTTTATGCCAACCACAGTTCATTGTTGCATCCAAACCAAGACTGCAGTTAGTTTTAAACAAGCTGGCTGAAAGTTTGAACAAGGTAATTGTATCACTTGGGTTTGATGCATGTGATAGACATTACAGCTGATATTTAACACAGTGGTGGTCCCCCTCCCCAAGTGGTCTCACCTGAGGGGTTAAACATATTTATTACACAAAATGACCTGGGGGGAGGTAGCATGAGGCTTGACAATAGAAAATATATCTGGCTACAAGAATCAAGCTGCCCTCTGTGATTCCATACTAAGGGTAACACAAAATATCCTGGCCACAACTCACTGGAGTATAACTCTAATGAAGCTTCTTTAGAGATTCTTTCTGAATGTAAAGCTATCTGAAAGATTAAAGAAGTAGAAGATATGAATAAATGCTGTGGAAACACCATTAAGCTTTAATGCATTATGGAGGTTCATCCGAGATGTATAGCTGACATGTCTGATTGAAATTTTGCTTAGGTCAAAGACATTAAAGTATTACTTCACTGGAGTTTATCAGACAGACATCTTATGCATCATATCGTGAGGACATTTTTTTGTTGTTGTCATCAAAAAATTATCTATCGCTGTATAGAACTTCATTGTGAAGGTTGCTAATATAACTGTGGGGTTTGTGTTTAATTCCATTCAATCATGTGTCTTTTTTATGTTACCAAGTAATTGTCTAAATAAATAGACTGCAATCAGCACACTTAAGTATATTGATTTAATATTCATTTATATTTTTTAATAATAATTAAGAAGATGTAATAGAGGGACTTAAAATACTAGCATAAATATTGATTGTGGATTTTATGGGTTTCTTATTAAAAAATATGGTAAATATTTCTGATAGCTTGATTGAAGGGTGAGGTTTAAATCAAATGAATGAATGAATGTTTATTGTGTAAACATTTACAGCACAATCCCTCCCAAAGATTCAGGGGCCTTGATGCATCTCAGGGCACTGAACGCATACAATCAGGATTCTACATATTGAATAATAGAATTGTTGAGTTGGAAGAGATCCCAATGTTTATGTAGTCCAACCTCCTGCAATATAGGTAACCTGCCCACAGCCATCCCTGGGTGGGCTTGAACCACCAACCTTCTGGTTAACAGCCAGGCGCACTGACCCATTGCGCCACAAAATTCCCTACAGACTTGGGGTAACTCCACAATTTGCAGAATTACAAAAAGTATCTCTGGGGGAAACCATAAGCAAGGATGCACACATAAAACCAGTCCAATGAGAACTGAATGTGCCTGTTGACCAAGGAATGCTGACTGGTTGTTGAGAGAGCAAAAACAGAAAACTAAGTAGAGTAGAAGGGTGGATGGAAAAGAGCAGTTAGAAAAGGGAGAGAGAGAGAAAGATACAGTGGTACCTCGGGTTAAGAACTTATGATAATTCGTTCCGGAGGTCCGTTGTTAACCTGAAACTGTTCTTAACCTGAAGCACCACTTTAGCTAATGGGGTCTCCCACTGCCGCCACACCGCCGGAGCACGATTTCTGTTCTCATCCTGAAGCAAAGTTCTTAACCCAAGGTACTATTTCTGGGTTAGCGGAGTCTGTAACCCGAAGCATATGTAACCTGAAACATATGTAACCCGAGGTACCACTGTACATAGATTTAAAGGCACCTGCCCATTCAGTTACTCTTTTAGCAGCTTGTTCCTGTTTGCTCATGTCTCTGCCTGAGAAGGGAGAGCTTTGAAAGCCCCAGCTCCTGCTGCCACTCAGAAATATGCACACATCTGGTAGCAGGGCCCCACTTCTGTTTAAAAAGTAGTGACTTGGATTTCTAAGGGAACAAACCTGGTTCAATCATGATCCACATCAGTTCATGAGCCCTGAAACCCAAGTCCTTCAGGTTCCCTTATTAGGCAGCCCAAGAACTGCATCACTGACTTCATTTTTGTAAAATATTTTTCTGTCTTTTATTTTTTTTTAAAAAAATAGTAATCCAGTCACCTGCAGCCTGGATCAGCTAGTGTACAGGTCTTCTTGACATCATGCGCTTTGAATGCAAATATGCTCCCTGGGAGCAGTGGAACTTGATGATGTCTACATGGGAGCAGCCATGTCCCCCCCCCCCATACAATTCCCTCTTGGAGCAACAGAACACAGTCAAATCCCATCACTCCTCTGCCCATGGAATTTAACTTGCAGTTGCCCCTCATTCTCTTTCTTTCTGCTCAATACATCTACCTCATCTGAACTGCGGGTTTATTCAATCTGAAAGCCCTATTTTGGACCAGTGATGTTCCTGCAGAAAGAGAAAGGAAAAGGAGTAATGCGATACTGGACCTGAAAAAAACGTATACTGGGTTTTTACAGAAGCTGGCCTGGAGCGTACAGTTGCCATTGGTTGTTATTTTCAGTTTGTTTTGTATTGGTATAATTGGATATGCTTATTTTGTGTTGTGTCGTATATTGTGTTGTGTGTCAATGGACACAATGAAAAAGGAAAGGAAAACATTTTACATGATTGGAGTCAGTGGTGCAGGCCTTGAACTATGCTGTAAGTAAGTTAAATAAATAAATAAAAATATTTTTCCCTGTGCAGGTTTTTAAGGCTTTTTGCTTAAAAATCCATGCTGAAATAGGACAGGACTTGGTCATATTTGCGTGCAGACCCAGTGTTACTAAGTATGAACTGGTGTCCTTCATATCTTGCATTGTTTTTGTCTGCTGTGAAAGTAAAACAGAAGCAGGTTGTGATGCAGAAAATAAACTAACTATTAAGAGTAGTTTAAAACATAGCTTCTCCTCAATTGCTAATCATTTTCTTTTCCAGAAGGGAAATGTTAAAAGACTCAATTTATGGAGAGTCAAAAATAGGCAGTTTGAATATTGGAAAGGTAGGCATGTAGGCGTGCAACAGTCCGAGTTATTTCATATAAAGAGGAAATAAAATGAAAGCTTTCCATAGTACAGAATACTTATTGACTATAAAATATAAACCATATAAAAGTCTTTTATATAAAAAAAGAAAACTGCATCTGCAATCTATGGACTATCACTGCTTCTAGCCATTTCTATGCCAGAGTTTTCATTAAATGGAACAACTAGCTAATACTTCTTTAGCAGAACCACTTTTGAAATGTGTTCAGAGACTTTTTGGGGAGGGTGATTGAAATCTTTAATTCATCTTAATATTGTAGCAATCATAATGGGCAGATACAGACAACTTTTACTATTACTGTCGTGTGCAAGCAACCATTTTCTAAGCCCGTTATATGATCAAATATTCCTCATGGTGTCTTTCCCCTTTCCTCTTCATTAAGCATTTTTTTAAAAAGGAACTAGGGATGGAGAAGAAATTCAGTCTGCTCACATTTTAAAATGAACAAACCTAATTCTCCACTCCCAGTCTTATATGTTGATCAGCATGAAGCTAGTCATCAGATAATGTGTTTCTCCAAATTTTACAATGCAATTTCAGTTCAAAAATGTGTTTTACAGGGAGGAAATGTGTACAAATACATAGGTTGACAGATAGATCAACAGACAGACAGACATGGAAATGCATTGAAAAGCATACAAAAATGCATATTGCTATGAGTTGGGGGCGGGGGGTAAGCTGTATTCTTGAGCCCCCTTCTAATTCCTGGATCCAGCATGGATTCAATTCCTGGAATAGCCAGCTGGTAACAAAGGAAGTGTCTCTGTGTCAGATAGCAAATGGGTCTGCTCCTTTTCATCAACTTGCTGGTAGTTAGAAAAACAAAGGGCAGAGTAGAGAATTATGTGACCTAGAAGCTAGAAGCTGGCAGGCTGGGCAGTTGGGAGACAGAAACATACCTGATTCCCATTTGAATCCAAGACTAAGGGAGAAGCAAGGCCTTCTTGGGGGGTGTTAAAGCTGTGAATCGCTGCACTGTCGGTTCCGGTTGTATATATGTTGAAATAAACCACATATCTTAAAGACACCACAGTCTCTGCTGTCCCTAATTCTGAAGGAAGCATGACCCCTGGGCAATCTCACACTACTCGGAGATTGGGGTGGCGAGTAAATGTGTTTTAAAGAGCTTCACAAAGCAGAATAAAACAGACCTATGGCCAAGTGAATGCAAAAAGGACATGGTATGAAAATACCATTCATCCCTAATAGTAACTAGTGTGATAGGATCACTGCATGGTTTCTTCCCACTGGATAATTTTCTTTCTTTCTTGGCTGGGAACAATCCAGTGTACACATCAGGCTATTTTGAAAGAATGCTAGGGTGGAAAGAAAAAAAGCTTTCCATAAATATTCCCCTCTTCCCTGACTTATTCAGCCTAGCAGAAGCTGTTGTCCTCAAAAGCATCATTCAGTTCTTTGTCACTGATCATCAAGACTAAAGTAAATCTTCCCAAGCTTGAGCAGTTTGTTACATGCATATTCTTCACCTGTCTGCATTATTAGGATTTTGGCATATTTTATCAACAAACAATGCCCCAATGTGGCGGAACAAGCAAACTGCTTATCAATGAACTACCCAAATAGCAGCACACACTGTGAAAACATAATGTGATTCCACCGTATGTCCCTCTGAATCGCTGTTCAATTTTGAAGCGGTGCTTCTGTCTAAAGTTGCCTTGATAATGGTGAAGAGTGAAAATGCAAGCTGCAGTATGTGGCCTGACACGGTGAAAGTAGGTGAAGGGGGAAGATGGGGTGGAGCTGTGAATATAAATGCGGAGAATTTCATATTTCAACCCCATCATGAATATTCCCATTTATTTTAGCCAGACTAATAGGAAAAGACAGGTAAATCTTAAAGGATTGAGAGCAAAAGCTCAGGAAGGATAAGCCAATGAAATTCAGAGGATTATGGAGGAACTGAGAGAGCTTATGCAAATGTGATTGCTCTAGAAAGACAAGCTGACAATCTCACAAGGCCATGTCCCCTTGCAAGAGCTGACAGTTTGGAAATACATACAATTGTTTCCTAAAAAATATTACAAATCATTCACAGAGTTGCTAACTTTCGATTTGAAAAGCAACAAAAGTGGAGCATCATGTAGATTGGGGACAGAGCCTGATCAGTTTGGGATTAAAGTGGGGGAAAGCATTTGGGGTGCATGTCTGGAGTTTATTGATTGCCTGCCAGAACGTGGCTTTGTCTGAAACAAATTATGCATAAGAATAATTGTTAGAGTCTGGATCTTAAACCTGATGGTAAATAGGGCTGTATCCAACTAACACATCCTATTTCTGCAAGGATTTCCACTTATGTAATGGGACTCCGCCCCCCAACCCTGCAACTCATTTTCCTGTGTGCCCTAAATCTGTTTTAGGGGTTTCCTCAAACCGCCAGGACAGATTTGGGGAGGGTGTGGGACACAAGCAGGGCCATTTTGAGAGGCTGCCCACCTGTCCAACATCTGATTTCACCAGGACATCTGGTGAAGTGTTTTTCTTTGCCTGCAGAATTTGAACTCAAACAACACAGGCAAAGGAGAATATGTCACCTGATATCAGGGTAATGTCAGGTGATTGGTATGTGGACAGCCCCACCCACCCCTCAAAATAGCTTGTGGGGACTGAGAAGGTCATGATCTGGACTTCCGGGTTAGTGCCATCGCCTAATGGCGGATTCCCTCCGAGCTCCGGAGGGAATCGGCTCAGCAGGGGTCGGGTCCTGCCGCGGCGGCGACGCGGGGACCCTCAGAAACCACAGGCGCTGAAGCCTGTGGACCTGGTGAGTCGGCGGGCACCATTTGCGCCCCCCCGACCCGCGAAGGAGCCTTTTTAAAGGCTCCGGAACGGGGGACGGAGAGAGGTGCGGTGCTGTGAGTCGACTGCTTCCCCTGCTGAGTGAAGCCGCATGCCATGGACGGAGAGCGCTGACTTCTTTCTCTGAACATTTGGATTAAAAGCAACAAGCCGTGAGTAATACGGAAATTGGACTTAAAAGGGAAATTTTCTTTGGGAATTAGGCACGACCGGGTACGGTGTAAAGAGGAAGTCCGCCTACCCGCCTTGTAAACATCGTAAAGCAAGGATTTTACAACTAAGGTTGTGAGAATACCTTTCTTCTTTGTGGATAAAAGCAGTTAACTCCACGTTTTGGCAATTTAAGTGATTGTGCTGGAGGATAAGAGCTAACATTGAGAACGGAATTCACCCCTCCCCCAAGACCCGAGAGCGATCGGTGAGAGAGCCTGCGGAAGAGACATAAAGACTTTGACAGCTGTCAAACTAGCTGTCAAAGTTGGGGAAAAAGGAGAACTTTGTTTCTGCTGTCTTTGCTGGTTATATTCGTTACAATTTGGTAACAAATTGTTAAAAATAAAGAAGAAAAGGCTAACTTGACTTTTGGGTTGGAACTGGAAGATACTAAGAAACTAGAATCCCTCTAGAGGGGGTTTAGGACATTACAAAAATGGCTGTAAGTGGAAAAATACTGGCTGAACTGGAGAGGACTTTTTTTCTCTTGGGAAAGTTGCAGGAACAGAGTGATGTTTTGGCTACAAATGTTACAATACTGAATGGAACAGTAAATAAAGTTGCTGAGCCTGGGAGGGACTTGACTCAAGTTTTTGCAGCTGAACAGGAAAGTTTTGCAGTTGACTTAAAAATTTTTGCAGCTGAACAAGAAAAGAAATTTGAGAAATCTGAGAATGTGATGAAAGAGGAACATGATGATTTGAAGGAAAAAGAAGGAGGAGCTATAATGCCACAGATGATTGAGGAGAGCCAGAGGCCGGTTAAGATGGATATAAAGGAAAATAAGATCAGGATGATGAAAATTTGGTTTGAATTGAAGAAGGGAGAATGGAGAGATCTCTCTATGTAGAGATCTGAAGACCTATGGAATACAAACCTGGCTAAAGTGGAAACTGGAGCTTTTGGGACATTTGGACTTAAGAGAAGTAAGAAACAAGATTTTGGCTCCATTTTTAAATATGGAGGCCTGGCTGGAAGAAACATGGACCTTACTGGGACAGAGCTCCTTCGAGATTTGGAGTTTAATATAAAGGACTATCAAAAAAAACCGGCAGAGAGGAATTGAGAGAGAATTGAGAGCCTCAGACGTGAGGTCGCCAGGCTGACTGCAGATGGACTGATGGACTTTTGTTGGGGTTCGAAACCGGGAAAGGGGGTGGTGGGGCTTTGGGAATCCAAAGGGTGTATAATTATATTCTGTTTCATTTAATTTGGTTTTGCCACTAACATAAAAATGGGGATTTCGGGGAAGGGAATTGGGGCCGACCTTAGAAAAAGACCTTTAAGAATAAGTATTGACGTATAAAGATTGAGGTTTATAAGTTAAAAATGGTTAACTAAAATGATGGGGCTGACCTTAGAAAAAGATTTTTAAGAATAAGTATTGATGTATAAAGATTGAGATTTACAAGTTAAAATTGGTTAACTAAAATGAATTAGAGAAAATAAGGTAAAGTTTGGGGACAAGAACTTGCTGAGCTAAAAATTGGAACTGGAATACAAGAATGAGAGGTGTAGGGAAGTCAAGGAAATTGGTTATTGACAGTAAGAAATGTAAATTTTATGTGTTTTTAATTGTATTTTTTATGTTTTTTCTTTATTTTTTGAAAATTCCAATAAATATCTTTTTTTTAAAAAAGAGAAGGTCATGATCTGGTCTGCCCGCTGAATCCAGTTCCCCACCCCAGTATGAATAATTGCATCTTTTATATGAAATAAAGGTAGGTTCATTTCAGAGGTTGTGGGGTTGGTTTTCAGATTGTTGCATGCATATGTACATTGTACTTTATATATTGATAAGTTATGAAAATCTGGAGGTGTAAGGTACTCTAATGGCATACCTGAAGGTGATCCTCTAGCTATGAAGAAAAATGTAGAATCCTGGAAGTTAAAAAAATGGCATAGATGTGCATATAAATTGGTTCTGAGTCAGTGATGAGAGAAGATGGTTTGCAGAGATGCCACCAAACTGCAGGGATTGAGAAATCATTATGCATAACATAGTTTCCAACCAAACTTAAAGCCATCCTAATATTTATTTCTTGCTAACACTGAAGAATCTGTGTATAGTTGACACTGATGACCGTTAGCAGTTGAGTGTGGCATTATGGGAAATGGTGCCTAGCAGAGGAAAGCTGATAAAAGAATTATGGGTTCCAGAGAAAGGCAATAATTTTTGCCTTCAACTCGTCTACAGGCGTGGACTTTGGATGATACGATTGTCTCTATGAATTTCTAACAATTAATATTCCACATCCCATAGCATGTTTCTTTCTGAAAAATATTATGGTCCTGAATGCCCAAAGCTTCTCACATATCAAAATGCTTTGAGCATTTTGTCAGTTGCCAAGCAGTCAGGAATTACTCCCTCTAGCTCTGCTGACACCTGTCTGTTATAATATATATCTTGCTGCACCATTGCCTGTTTTTTTATTACTATTATTTTACATCTCAAAATTCTCTATACCATTCTTAAGGCCTCTCCTAGACTATAAGATCTGGACTAGATGTGATGTCAGTTGCATGAATGCAATCAACCAACATGTTTGTGATGTGAATAGCAGGCCTACAAAAACATCCACACCACACCATTCATTTAAAGGACATGGCTGCCCACGGCCCACAAGAATCCTGAGAACTGCAGTTTACCTTCACCAAGTTAAGATTCGCAGCACAACAAACAACAGTGCCCAGGCAGTGGCAGAGCTTCATGCTCCGGTGCCAGGGGGCAGAGAAGAGGTGGGGGAGGGGCTGGCGCATGTCCTGGGGGCACGGCGTGGTGCCCGCAGGGGCATGGCGCCCAGCGTGGGCGGGGGGACAGCCGTGATGGCACCCTACTGGGATCGCGCTCCGAGGGGCGGTGCGCTCCCCCTGCACTCCTTTTCCTCCTCCAGTGTGCCCAGGATGCTTTGGGTAAAAAAATGTGCTTTAAATGTATGGGGTAGATATGACCTACCCTGGGCAAGGCAAAGCGGGAAAATGCCTAGTCTGAATAGGTAAGGTAGAACCCTCTGCTATCCAGGGAACACCCCAGTTGTAGCATACCTTCCAAGTGTCCCTATTTTCCAGGGACAGTCCGAGAATTACAAAGGCCATCCTGGCTTCTGAATTGATTCTGGAATGTCCCTATTTCCCCTCCCATCACCACTGCCGCCAAGCTCGGGGAGGAGTACGAGCCGGTGCTTGTCCTGAGTGCCAACAATGGTGGCTGCTGTGGCTGCAAGGAAGCATTCTGTTGCCTCTCCATGGCCGCCGCTGCCGGCCTCCTCCCTTGGCAACTTGTAGTGGCTGCTGGAAGGCAGGCAAGGAGGAGAGGCTGCCACCCAGCCCCACATGATGTGCTGGCTTGGGGGGGGGGGAGGCAGAGGGCATGGCTGCCCTGGGCAGGAAAAAAGGGGGAGTGGAGCAGAGGGCAGGGAGTCTTTTAAAAAATGCTTTGTGCATCTATGTCTAATCTTGCCTCTTTCTAAATTTTATTTATTGGTGCATGCTTTTCTTTTGTAAATCTAACTAAGAATAAACTAAAACAAAATTCAGATTAAGGCATTTTTCTCAGGACAGTGGAGGTGTGCTGTGTCCTATTGGTGTAAGTGGTGGTGGCACTCACCCTTCTTCTAATAGAAAATGCTCTACGGATGGGGGGGGGGGAGACACATAAAATTGGGTGTGAAGGAAGGTCTGGGAGTGTGAGAAATGTCCCTATTTTCATCTGAGTAATGTTGGAGTGTATGTCTGTAGCCCTGGTTGTTCACCATACGTGGCAGAAGTACAAAGATCTATTGGTTCCTGAAGGAAGAGAATGGCAAATAGAGAACGTTTCTGTAGTTGCGAAGGTTCCGATTTTCTTTAAAATGAGTCCTGCCCATTTGCTTTATGTTTGAGCCTAGGATTACAATGACACATCTTTCTGCCAATTATCCATGACCCATGGAATATTCCTCCTTTATCCATTGATCTTTCAAGATTGTTTTCTGTGTAGATAGACATTAGCGGACTTTTTAAACTTCAGCAATAACGTGCCATAACATTTCCTAGCAGTTCTGTCCTATTAATTCTCTGAAAATCTAAGGACAATGTATGTTAATTGAACTGTAATGCTACGATCGAGTGATGTACTGCTAATGGTATGTGTACCTGTAAGTTAGATATAATTGCTTTAATTGTTCCTTTTATTGAATGTACAAACACCTCTAATGCAATTCTACCTTCAGAGCCAATAGAGTGAATAGTTAAGCGATTTAATATATGTTGTCCCCCTACAGTTCAATGCTGGGGAAATTAATTTAATTTTGTGCAGTCTTCAAGCAAGTGTTGGACTAAATGCAATTAGTTTACTGAGACATGAACAAACCAAGGACAGGATTTAATTATATTTGTAGAAACATAATCTAAAGCATTAGGCTGTGTTTCTTTTACTATCTAATGGTCCTTGATTTAATCTTTACAGGTAAATAACCCAGATTTTTTTTTTTAGTAATTACAAGACAATGGACAGACTAATCCAAGACACAGGCAAATGGTGCTGACAAGGATCAATACACAGCACTTTTAAACAGCCATCAACATACACAAGAAAATGAAACAGAAACGTAAAAGAGATGGTTCCATGGGATGCAGGGACTTGATGAATAGACTTTCTTATTTCAGTTATATGTACACTTCCCTAAGAGTAAGACACATTCAACACAGTGGAACTTACTACTCTATACCACTGAGCCTCTTGGGCTTGTCGATCAGAAGATTGGCGGTTTGAATCCCCACAATGGGGTGAGCTCCTGTTGCTCTGTCCCAGCTCCTGCAACCTAGCAGTTCGAAAGCACACCAGTGCAAGTAGATAAATAGGTACTGCTGCGGCAGGAAGGTAAACGGTGTTTCCGTGTGCTCTGATTTCCGTCACGGTGTTCTGTTGCACCAGAAGCAGTTTAGTCATGCTGGCCACATGACCTGGAAAGCTGTCTGTGGACCATCGGCAGCTCCCTTGGCCTGAAAGCAAGATGAGAGTCGCAACCCCATGGTCGCCTTTGACTGGACTTAACCATCTAGGGATCCTTTACCTACTACTGAGTAAACATGCAGATTGTGCAGTTATGAAGTGCAAAATTACTCAAGGCTCCTAATACTCCAGGGTATATTCTTGCTTGCCCCACCACAAATCACGATAATTGCATACTATTGTTTATTTTATTTTACTGTCCTGTATTACCTCCATTAGGGAACTCAAAGTGGCATATATGTGATTCCCAGGTTGCCTCTTATTCAGAAAATAACCAGATCTAGACCTAGGATAGGAAGGTTGCTGTATCCTGTGGCTTCAGATCATGTTCTTTTTAGACCTAGGCTGGCAAGCTGCTTCTTCCCCTGTGTTGTGAAATGATATGGATGTTTCATATTCTGTTCTCTGAAATCTCTTTGAACCCGCTTGGTTATTAACTGTGAAAAATCACATAAAGTATTTATTCAAGGCATGTTTCCGTATCATCATGAGAACACACTCATGAGCCTGACACTGCTAGTTAAATTAAATAGGTGTTAAAGCTTTTTTAAAACGATAGATGGAAAGCAGAAACTATAAAATGCAAACATTCACTTGTAAGATCTTCTAACAACATTGAAAAGGAGGGGGGTGCTTTGCTTCAGTTTAAGATTAATTGATATGCCACCAGTTATGTGGCTACCAATTTCTACAGTTTTTTTCCTTCTATTAATCACACCAGCTCTTATTTTTAAGTTCACAGGACTAAACCGGGAATAATGCCCTTCAAGGCAACTTAGTGCAAATGCAATCTGAACCAGTCATATATCCTCCTTTTCCCACAGAGAAATAAAACTCTTAAATTAACTTCATATTGAAGTTCAAGTTAATTGGTATTTGGAAAAGGTTATATCCCCAAGGAACTGACTTCATATTTTATTCCAACTGCCACTCTTCCTACTTTTGCCTTGTCTTTTCTCTAGAATATCCCAGAAAGCAATGGAAATTCAAGCGGGAACTCTTGCAGTGTTACAATAGCATTGATGTTTGTTCCAGCCAAAGAACCATGGGTCTGGATCAGACAATATTTACCCTGGGTCAATCCCAGGCATATATGATGGATGGAGAGTGGCAGCATGTCTTGCCTTCCTTTATCCCACCCAGCACACTTTTCCTTCCTTTGGCATCCCAGTTGGAGGGATGATAGGCTCTGAATACCATTTGAATAGGGATTTTAAATAGGAAAGGTTTCATAGGTTTGTTTTGCATAGGTAATATCAGAGGAAAAATACAGGAATCAAGTAGTGATTGGGCCCGATGTGTTGATGCCCACAGAAGACAAGTTGAAAGTGACAATGTGCAGTGTTCTGATGGAGCCTATCGGTGTTAAATCTAGTGTGCGTAGGTGCTATTTGAACGTTGCACCTTGTCAAATTTAGCTTGTCTTCCCGTATGGGACATTCCCAGGCCTACTTGATGTTCTACCACCGAGCTGTAAACCTTCCTCAAGTGGATATCCATACAATACACAACATTTGAAAGGTTTGTTGCCATACACATAGGCAATGATGCCAATTATTCATACTTGAGGAAAAACTCTGCCAGAGAATCCATGCAGTCCTGCCTTAACCAATGCCTTTCCCCACCCACTAGTATTGGGAGAGCAGCCCCATGACATCACCCTACACACTAGACACTCCTATCTCCATCACTGTCCTAAAACCTTCCAGTCTCAAACAAGAAGTGTCTACACACACACACACACACACACACACACCACTAAGCATTTTGTGTACGTTTGCAACCTCAAAACATTTTAGAAACTGTTTCATCCTAACTTTTCATGTGTTGATCATTCACTGGTTAGAATGAATTTCTTTTTTCTACTTGTGTTATGCTTTGCTAATTGCATTATATGGTTAGCTTTAATTTGTTACAATCATTAGTTTTCCTCATGTAAATTCTAATTAACATTATTTCTACATCACTACAATAAATTATTAAGGGAGATGGCTGTCCTGAAGGACACCACTTAGGCACTCCCTCACTCCCAGCTCAGTGACCTGAATGGAGATGTGGACAGCTTAGCCCCTGCATAGAGGGAATGAGATGAAACTATAATGTGTTTCCCAGAGAACACAATATGCTTTCCTACTAGAGCATTTTATTTAGGAGAAAGTGAGACATGTATTTCCAAAACAAATGATTAAGAAAATGGAAGGGGAGCTCCTGAGATGCCACGTAATATTCACCTCTTTATTAAATACTTGGTGCTTCTATTGGCTATGGAAGTTCATAAGTGACAATGACAGTACCAGTTTAGGACATTTTGCTACCTAAAGTGTATCCTAAGAGTATGTACCTCCACCTGGTAGGGCCAACGCTAGAAAAAGTCTGATGGCCCCTCCACACTGGTGTTCTGTTGTGAGTGTCTTCTGCAACATCTTCTTGATACCATAATGACTCATTAGTGGTGGATTTATTCTGCTTTTGTTTGTTCTGTGATGTTGCCCCAATGTTATCACATTCCTGCTGTGTGGAGGGGCCATAGCACAACAGAAGAAGGAGAAAAACAAACTAGAACATTTGTGGTAGGAACAGTTAGGGATTCAAGAAGGAAGTTATGGTAGAAGAACTGATTTCAAATGCAGTGTGACCATCCTCAAACATTTGCAGGCACAAACAGTATCAAAAGTGGGATTGTGTGTGACCACCCTGATAATATCATGTGCATATATAATCATGACTTTACAATAAAAATGATATCTGGAGGGATCTTTACTGCACTATTAAGACACTAGTTCCTACCTTCATCAAGTCTCCTCCACTGATGGTGCCACTTGAAGGAGGCTCCTTCAACCGGCTGCAAGGACAGATTCAAGGACAGACCACAGGCTAGGAACAGGTGGATAATTTTGTATGGAAGTCAAAATACATGATACCTATTGTACTTACACTTCACATTTTTCAGCAATCGTTTGCTTTTTTGCCATTTTCTCTGCATTTTTTCTCCTTGTTATTCTCCCCCTTTCTTTTCCTTCATGCATAATTAACAGTTCCTCTTCATCTTCCAGTCTTTTTCTTTTTCTTTTTTTTTACAAAGTGTTATAAGAATGAGTAGTTAGTCATCACTTGTAATTAGAAACAGCAACAGAAAGCAAAACTCAGTCATGTTTAATAAGGCTACAGTACTCTTCCAATGTAGGGGGAAAGTGGTGTAGAAACATGACCTACTTTCTCTTTCACCATTTTTCAGGTGCACTTCTATTTACCAGCTACACAGATTAGTCCTGGCTAAATAATCACTCCCTATCTTCAGTTCCTGAAGATGATATTTTAAACAATCTTATCATGAAAGAACATTTTTATGCCCATAAATCACCAGGCAAACTACCTTAGCCTTTCTTTTTTAAAAAATGTATTTGAGTTTTTTGAAGAGCTTTTCTAGTGAAATAGATAAAGTCCTTCCACTGAACTTAAAACAGAGCAATCAGTTTCAAACTCAGTCCATGCATTACTCACACATATAGTACAGATCTGTGTTTAGCCCCACTTCCAAAATTATGCTCCTCCTCCTACCCCAAAAGTTGAGAAAATCATTTACACTATAATATCTGCAGTGGGACGTCTTCCCTATGCATGGAAGCTCCCTGTGCAATTTAGAACTCTGATCACCCAAGTTTGTTCCATGGATTCCATGGATTCCGTTCGACTTCTGAGGTACATCTGTACTCTATTCCCAACTTAAGAATGGAAAGCATAATGCTGGTGGACAACAAAAGAAGTTTAAAGACGCTCTCAAGGCAAATCTAAAAAACATGTAGCATAAACACCGACAACTGGGAAACACTGACTTGCAAGTGCTCCAATTGGAGAATAGCCTCTACCAAAGACATCATGGACTTGGAAGAAGCATGAACTCAGGGGCTGAAAAGGAGAAGTGAACTAAGAGGAAGGCACATTTGGCAAATCCTCACCGTCATCAATTCCTGCCCAGAAACCTATATCCCCACTGTGGAAGGATGCAGAATTGGCCTGCACAGTCACTTACAGACACACTCTTAAGACCATATTCATGGAAGACAATCTTACTCAGCCACAAGAGATTGCCAAAGAAGAAGATACTAAAGGAAAATGTACATAAAAGTGCATATACTAGTAAAAAAGAAATAAAGATAAAAGAATAGCATACCCAAACACAATGTGATGGAAAATTGCTTTGCAAGAATGTGTGTATTAGGGAAAATTGCATACAAGCATGTGTATGCTAAGAAAATGTTCATGAGGACTTAAAAAAAATATCACAAACTGATGTGAACATGTGGAAAACTGAATTGGAAAAATTTGGGGAGGAAATTGACAGTCACCCATTCCAATACTCACTCCCTGCTAGGTCAGAGTTTAAAAAGAAACCATAGAAAAGCAACTTTCAAGTGAGATGCAGAGGAAGCAAAAGAGAGAGGTGTGAGTTTTGGGACTCTGTAAGCTAAACTGTATCTTGGGGTGGTGGCTGCCTCTCTGGAAATATGATGAAAGCAGTGGCTCTGGCTGTCTGTTTAAACTGTGCCTCCACCTATGCTCAGCTCATATGCTTGAAAAATAAACTCAAATATTATAAAATGCCACAAACTTCCTTCCACAAGCTTCCTTCCACATGATAATGTCTCATAGCTCAAAAGAAGTGGGGTGGGTTCATTCAAAGCAGTTAACTTTCAGCTTGTATGTTTTTCAATAAAGGCATCTGAAGGAACTGTCTGACCCTCAGCTGCAACAAAACACACTAATGAACAAGTGCCAGCCTTTCTATCGAACAGGGCAAAGCAGTCTGCCTCAGGCAACAGATTTTGCCTCAGGTGTCAAAATACTTTGGGCTCCCTGCAGCAAACAACCCATTAGTGGTTCACTGGACCTGCTGTGAACGCTGCAGTGGAGTCAATTCAATGGTCAAACAGGAGTCATTCGTCGCTTCCTCGCAATAAATAACTCTGCTGCAAAGCCATTTACATGAAGCAGAGATCAGTCAGTAGCGATTTAGCTGTGTGTGACATTAAGCAAGGCATTATCCAGCCTGTAAGCATGAGCCCTCAACCATAGAAGGAAAGGACAATAAGGACAATTTCCAGGTTCACTTCCAAAAGCAACAGGTATGACATCCTATTCACCCAGGGATGACAGAAGATGACTTGGCTGCAGCTGTGGCAGGCAGCAAAGATTCCAGCTGGGGATTAAATATGAAAATATGTATTCTTAAAAATGGGTTGAAATTGTCACCTTATTTATTTTCCATGCTGCCCCATGTTCACTGGGTAGGTGAAGTTACAGGCTTGCTTTCAACATTAGTCATACTAAGAACAGACCCATTTAAATTAATGCCCGTGAATATCTCAGGTCAATTCATTACAGCAGGTCTACTCTGAGGAGAACTTGGTTGGGTACAATCAACAGTTTACATATCTCTGGCCCCTACTTCCTTGTTCCATTCAATTAGTGTCATAATCTCCTGTGAATACAGGTTAAAGAAGATTGCTTTTCACTGCAGTCGTGTCCTCCCAACACTGATTTTGCAGTATTACTAATCTTCTAAGTTAATAAAGCAATGTACTCAGAGGAAATGAATGTAGATTTTCCCCCTTCCCTAAAAAGGAAAGTGATATTTAATCATCTCATATATTCTGTCCAAAACCTTCTGAGATAAGTCACTAAGGCTGCATACACGCCATACATTTAAAGCTCATCTAAAAGCATGTGACTTCCCCCAAGAATCCTGGGAACTGAGATTTGTTCAGGGTTCTGGAAGCTGTAGCGCTGTGAGGGGTAAACTTGAGTTTTTGGGAATCTTTGAGGAAGCAATGTGCTTTAAAAATACTTTAAATATATGGTGTATACACAGCTCTTCATTCCCATTTTCTAAGGAAGTAATGCAAACAGGATTGAAGATCAGGGCTTTTGATAAGGAAAATGGTTTGTGTGGGTAACCCTGGGAGAGCAATTAATAATCCTTGCTCAATGTCAGTGAGGGGAATGGCACATGGAACAGTGGAATACAGTAACTTTTATACAGTCTGCATGTGTTTTTGAATTCGTTTTCAATGTTTTGTTTTGTTTTGTCATTTGTGTGTTTGCCACCTTGGGCTCCTCTGGGAGAAAGAGCAGGATATACATTTTAAAACTCTTACTACTACTGCTTCTACTACTGAATACACCACATACACAGAAAAGAGATGTACAACACCATGTCCTCTAGCTCCAACCCCCACTGGCCCCACCTCCTGAAATTTATACATTCAGTGCAAAGTTTGAAATTGAGGATGTAGGCTCCTCTTTCACATGCTGTGATGAATACATACATGTCAGAAGATAGTACAGCATATGACCATAGCTGTCGACGTTTCCCTTTTTTAAAGGGAAATTCCCTTATTCCGAATAGGATTCCTCGCAAGAAAAGGGAAAAGTTGACAGCTATGCATATGACAGTGGGGGCAGGGCCAACAGGCAAAGTCCCTCCCCCTGCCTCCATGAATTGAATGTACAGTGGTACCTTGGGTTAAGTACTTAATTTGTTCTGGAGGTCCGTTCTTAACCTGAAACTGTTCTTAACCTGAAGCACCACTTTAGCTAATGGGGGCTCCTGCTGCCGCCACACCACCGGAGCATGATTTCTGTTCTTATCCTGAAGCAAAGTTCTTAACCTGAAGCACTATTTCTGGGTTAGTGGAGTCTGAAGCGTATATAACCTGAAGCGTATGTAACCCGAGGTTACCCGCGGTATATGTAAAGGCGGCCATTTCAACTCTCCTAGTATCTCTCCGAAACATCAACAAAGATGCTTTTCATGCTAATTTCTTCTTTATCAATATGTGGCCTGATTCACACATGTGCACTTCCACATATACACACTTGCCTCTAGGCACCCAAATTGCTTCTGATTTCCAGGGCTAAAAGACAGTTGCAGGTACACCCTTGCATGGAAGCCTCATTGCATAGGAAACCATCTTTACAAGGTCAGGCCTAGCATTGCTTTCTCTGACTGGCAGTGGTGTTTCAGGGAACAAAGTCATCCAGATGTTTTTCTCATCCAGATGTTTTTTAACTAGATATTCCAGGGATTGAACCTGGGACCTTCAGCATACAAGTCTATCGCTGAGCAATAGCTCTTCAAAATGATGCCTTTGGCTAGAGGGATGAGGAGGGGGAAAAACCCAACATCCTAGAAGTATATTGGATGCTTGCACCAATATTTGTTTCCATTTATTGTGTGGCTGCTTCCTAATATTTATGCACTCTCCCATTCTGTGTTCTGATAGAGGTTCTGAAATAACTCCTGTGGTAATATTGGCATAGGTGAAAGGTCTAAGGAAAAAAAAATCCAGGGCAAACCAAAACCCAAACAAATCCCAGGCACACTAGACCATGGAAACAGAGTGACAGCTTGTGCTTTGCATCCTTCAGTCACTGAGCAGTCTAATTTTTGAAGTGTCATGCATTTCCATGGCAGACTGAACATTTTACTTCACAAGCTGGCAAAGATCGGCTCAAGAAGGCAGAATGTGACCTAGATATTTTCAAACTGACCCTGAACTGACGAGGCCTTGAATGAAGGAGATGTTTTTTCAGCCGCTGAATATGGAATGACTGATTGCAAGTGTGTGGAGTATTTATGATTAATCCTATTAAATGCTGGGCCACTGATGACAGTAGATTGCAAACATCTCCACTTTCCCAGGAATGAGCATATGACAGCCTTTATATGCTTGTCATACTGGTAGATTGACTAACAGTTTCTGCAGTCCAACGTACAGGTGATATTGCCATTCATACTGACATTAAAAGATTCTGTAGCATTTTTCTTGACGGAAAAATTGACCACATGTCATTGGGTTGTATCAGGGCCAGCCCAACACACACAAAATGGTGCCTCTCCAACAGCCAGGGAAGAAGAGGTGAGTGAAGATCTACATCAGGAACAAAGGGGGGGGGTAGATTTAGCCTCCAAGGAGCACGTCACAGCTGTTGCTGCCACAACAGCAGTAGCAGTGGGCAATACATTCCTTGAAGGCCAGATCTGCTGCCCCTGTGGATCCTGCCACCAAAGGCAGTCCCCTCACCTTGCCTCATGGGTGGGCCGGCTCTGGGTTGTGTCCAACATTACTCCTACTCCTACTCATGGTAGATCCACTGAAATGAATGAACATGACTAACTTAGGCTTATTCATTTCATGGATGTACTCCGAGTAGAACTTCTGGCACCACCCACAATTGTTGTGTGAGCTACCCATCCCACTATATTGTCTCCTTTTCCTCTCCTGTCTCTGGGACAGCCTTTATTGAAAACCATTAAACTGCCATTTTGTTTACATTCTCAATAAAACTCAGTTTCTGATAAAAGCCCTGCTCTTGTGCCTGTTGCTCTCCCAAGCACAGAGCCCTGGTTATGGAGATCAATAACTTTTATGAAAGTTGATTTCTTTTTCAAATCTGCTGTTGCCAAAATTCATTTTGCTGGCAGCTTATTAGATATCTTGAGGAAAGAAAGTTAATTCTGTCATTGTGAATTACTTATAATGCACATGAGAGATGCTTTAAATTTTATCTGCAGTTTTAACAGAAAATGTTATTTAACAGAATTCTTTAAAATCTCCTTGAATGTATATTGAGGACCTAAAACTTTTAAAGATCAATAATACTGAGCAGTTTGAAAATAATCTTATATGTCAGTCTACTACTACCTAGTTGAGAGGCTTAACATGCATGAGGAGATCTTTGAATGGATGATACAAAAGTTGGGGGGGGTCAATTTCTTGCTCGGTAATATTTTTTATGATCATAATCTGAACTACCTTCAGAAAGTATTGCAATATCCATCAGATTTATACACCAACACACTACTATGACATTTTATTGAGATTCAAGAGATAAGCATGGAATCATATTCATGACATTTGAAATATATAAAACTCACAGAAATGCATGCTAAGAGGGGGCACTTGCTATGTTACATATCCTAAAACCACCCAAAGCTAGAGCAATAGAACCATGATGGAGGGAGAAGAAACATTAGTTTCATTAAGTCCATAAAGTGATATGATACCACTTAAACAGTCGTGGCTTCCCCCAAAGAATTATGGGAGCTGTAGGTTGTTAAAGGTGCTGAGAGGCCCCTATTGCAGAGTTACATTTCTGAGAGTTCTCTGTGAAGAGAGATTATTGATGGTTAAACCACTCTGTAAATTGTAACTCTGGGAGGGGAATAGAGGTCTCCTAACAGCTCTCAGTAACCTTTAATAAACTACAGCTCCCAGAAGTATGTGGGTGAACCCTTGACTGCTTATAGAGGTTATTATAGTATTTTATATAGTGTGAATGTGGTCACTATATATCTTGTGTTGGGTTTAGGGAGAAAACAATACATGCCCAGGACTTCAAACACAACCTTACATTATTGCAATGTAACTAGACTGAGGGAAAAGTTACGCCCAGTAATCAGGACCTGGAAAGAACGAAATCAGGCCTGAAAGTGCTAGTGCAGTTATAGGCAAACTCGGCCCTCCAGATGTTTTGGGACTACAACTCCCATCATCCCTAGTTAATAGGACCATGGTCAGGGATGATGTGAGCTGTAGTCCCAAAACATATGGAGGGCTGAGTTTGCCTATGCCTGCGCTAGTGTGACCCACTAGCATACACAACATCATCACTGTATGTGTATGTTTAAGAAGGGGAAAATAACTTTGCTCAAGAATATGTTGGTTTTAATGTTAAATTACTTATTAAGCAACTTTTAACTGTCTTTCAAAAAGCACCCAAAGGCAGCTAAAAGCCATAACTGAAACACTGTAAAATATTTTTTTCTCATTACAATTTGTATTTTATCATCGCCATCATTGTGCAGCCATGAGCACAGTGCTTACTATAAATTGGGAGCATAGGGTCCTGCCACAAAGCACTTACAATCATGAAATATATAAGTATCATTCATCCATTAGGGAGAGAAAAATCAAAAGGCCCTATTTAGAATCTTGATTAGGAACAACTAAAACGTCACAAAGCAATGAGCAAGATCTGGAGCACTCTGGAAGCTGTGACTTGCTCAGCACATCTTACTGCCTGAGGTTAAGTACAAATTGAGCCCCATTTCAGCTATAGTAGCTGAATAGACTGGTAGTTGATACTGATAGCATCTTCCAGTGCAACTGAGGGCAACAGGGTAGATAAGGAAGTGCAAGGCAAATACAGCCCTGTCTTCAAACAACATGCCACCACTCCTAGTATCTGTCATGACCTAGGAGTCCGACTCCCCTTCTTCAGGGATTTAGAGTAGGAGAGGGAATTGCCCCAGGGCCAGCAATTCTCCCTCCTGCTCTAAATAGAGATGGAAATGGAGATACATACTGAACCATAGGTAAAGGTAAAGGTAAAAGTACCCCTGACCGTTAGGTCCAGTCACAGACGACTCCGGGGTTGCAGTGCTTATCTCGCTCTATAGGCCAAGGGAGCTGTCCGCAGACAGCTTCTGGGTCATGTGGCCAAACCAGAGCAGCGCACGGAAATGCTGTTTATCTTCCCGCCGGAATGGTACCTATTTATCTACTTGCACTTTTATGTGCTTTCAACTGAACCATAAAGGTACCCCTGCCCGTACGGGCCAGTCTTGACAGACTCTGGGGTTGTGCGCTCATCTCACTTAAGAGGCCAGGGGCCAGCGCTATCCGGAGACACTTCTGGGTCCCGTGGCCAGCGTGACAAGCTGCATCTGGCGAGCCAGCGCAGCACACGGAAACGCCGTTTACCTTCCCGCCAGTAAGCGGTCCCTATTTATCTACTTGCACCTGGGGGTGCTTTCGAACTGCTAGGTTGGCATAAACTGAACCATAAGAGTGGCATAAAAAGAGCACATTGCACCACTTCTTTTCCACCCTGAGGAGGTTTTGTTGTCCTTTTCTGAAGCCCTAGTGGTATCATAGACTATGTATACACTATACATTTAAAACACATATTTGAAACACATTATTTCCCTCAAAGAATTCTGGGCACTGTAATATACCCCTTACAGTTATAATTTCCAGCAACCCTGAATAAACTGCAGTGCTGAGAATTCTCTGAGAGGAAGAAAGTGCTTTGAATGTGCTTTAAAGGTATAGTACGTATGCAGTCACAGTCTCCCTTGCTCTGTCAAAGTCAACAGCTGCTAAAGCTGGCTGGGCCCCTTTGCATGAAGAGGTTCCTGTCACCCAAGGCAGAGCTACCTACAAAGATTGAACTGTAATTCCTATTCAAAGAGCAACAATTGAGCTCTCCTCCTGTGCTGTTTCTAGCCTAAAGTCCTCCAGGATACAATTAAAAACCAGCAATAAAATCATAACCATCAGTATAAAAGCCAGCAAGACGAGACCAAAGGCTGAAAAAAAGTATGGTTAATCTAAGAATTGGGCTCTGAAAATTTGGAAGAGCAAATACATCTTAACGGTGTGGCAGAAACAAAATAAAAAAAATCCTTCCAGTAGTAGAATTTTTTTATTTTGTTTTGACTACGGCAGTCCAACACGGCTACCTACCTGTGTGGCAGAAGTCCATCAGTGTCATGGCAAGCTTGGGAACAAATATTTCAATTTTTGCAGACACATTGAACAAGTTTTTTTTTAGTCAAAATCTCTAAATTCCTTTGGAGGTCCTCATTTTGGTTCAGGGTGCTTTGGAGAGTTCCTGTTTTGGGTTGGACAAGCCCCAAATCTGTCTGAAGCAGCCTGCTTCATTTCAGGATTTGGACAAATCCACTGCATACCTCTAAAATATTGTTATGGATTTGGGGGGGGTTGCTTTGCATGATATATTTGGGTCCCAACCAAACCTGAGATTTTGTAACTGTAAGATGGGAATTTGAAGTAAAAAGGACTGCTGAACTGGTCAAACCAATCTCCCTATTAAGGTAATGGGCCTGGCCAAGTCTGTTGGCATCAATTTACATGTCTAAAGAGTTGGTCAAGTGCAGATGCATTGAGACAAAGATACCTGGCTGGTGATGCTCTTTCATGTGAGGGATAAGAAGTCTCCCTCTCCCATCAACTAGCTGGAGACCACATCTTCTTGTAGGTAAGCGAACAGGCCAGGAGCTATCCTTTTTTCTAAACTGAAGTTGTGAGCTAAAAAGACCCAATACTCTGTGCTAAAACCAAAGCTATGACCTTGCGGAGGGGCTTGAGGAAGCAAGATCTGTTGCAGCATTAGTGCTGTGAACCTTCCACCTTATGATCAGGGTATAAATAAAATCATATATCCTAAGGATACTACAGTCTTCAGTCTTCCTTATTCAAAGAAATTGAACTCTGTGTATGTTCTGGAGCCCTTGTAGTCTCTTGTAGCTCAGAGACGGGTGTGGTGGTGTTGAACTACCATGTAGAATAACATAGAGACAGGCAGTATTCCAAATGCCTTCTCCACGTTAGCTTAGGCCAGATGGCTGGTTAGCATTTTCATGATAAAAGTTATGTTGCTCATGAATGTTCTAGGAAGAGGAGATCTTATCCTCACTTTTTCAACCTGCATCTAAGTCATTATGGCACTCAATAAAACACCATCACCCTGGTCCTCTTTACTAACAAGAGATGTGATAATGATTAATCTGGAATGAATAGATTTCATCAGACTTCTAAGAATCTGTTTACAAAGGCATGAGTGTGCTTAAATGCTGATGGTAACTATCAGTTGAAATCTATATAGCAAACATGTAAATAATTTGATATTCTCATTTCCATACACAGCAAAAGCTGCATTAAGGCTGCAAAGCTAAGCACACTGACTAGACTGTAAACTCCTTGAAACACAGTGGGACTTACTTCTGAGTAAGCATGCATATGATTGCATTGTAAGAGGCTGTTGTGGTATTAATGACTAATTCCAGAAGACAAAACAAATCTCAGATTTCACACATTAAAAAAGTGCCCTCAAGGGAGCAGGAAGGGGAGGGGATTATTCTGCTAATGTGGCCATTCATTGCACACTAATGATTTACCACATTGATGCAACTACCGTGCATTAATCTAAAACAACCCATGGAGGCTTCAATTGTGTAAGGGAAGTGGGTATGTGAAGCAACTGCTAAGCACATTCAGCTACAGTGGTACCTCGGGTTACATACGCTTCAGGTTACATACGCTTCAGGTTACACACTCTGCTAACCCAGAAATAGTGCTTCAGGTTAAGAACTTTGCTTCAGGATAAGAACAGAAATCGGGCTCCAGCGGCGCGGCGGCAGTAGGAGGCCCCATTAGCTAAAGTGGTGCTTCAGGTTAAGAACAATTTCAGGTTAAGAACAGACCTCTGGAATGAATTAAGTACTTAACCCAAGGTACCATTGTATATGCACTTAGAATCGTCACTGCAACTGGGGACCTTGCTTCATAAGGGTTCCCAATCATGAGGTTTCTAAGCATGCTCAGACCTCTTTAGACCTTTTCACATTCAGGAGTGGAAGAGGAAAACCTGGCTTGGAGGCAGGATTGTTGAATGAGTACCTGCATCCACCCCACATTCCACCTCTGCTGCCCCTTTCTTTTGAGCGCATGAAGAGGCCTTTAGTGGCTACTTCGCGATGCAGTGGAAACTCAACAATCCCTATGTATAACAAATGTTGCTTTTTAAAACAGACTTTAAAATTTCATCTAGAGGTTAATCAGCAACTAGTAAGAAATATCTTAAAAGCACTGCTTACCAATTATGCATCTCTAACAACAATGCATCACATCTAGCAGAAGATGCCTATGGATGTTAGCTGTAAGAAGAATAGACTTCAAATCCATACACCTACATTTGTATCTCTCTTCAAAGGTCATGGAAATAATGGATGTGTAGCCAAACACTGGCAAAACGTTCTACTTAAAATTCAGCTGTTCTCCCATGTCTGTTGGTACACATTACATCTAACTGATGTACTTTACAACCATCACAGGAACAGAATTCATAAAACATTTACTAATCAGCCATGCATTAGTTATATAGCGAAGGATTTTCTTTTTTCCCAAAAATAAAAATATGGAAATTACATGAATTGGGACTAGATTCCTCTTATTTAAATATATTTTGATGTGAATGCACAAAGCATCAGCAGATAAAATACCTGTTAACACCCAGGGATACACATTGAAGTTTGACAGAACATTACCATATGAATGAACTGCAAAAAAGGTGTATATAAAAGAAATCCTTTGTATTTCTCTTTAGTAATATCTGACACTACATGAGTTTGGGATAATGCATTTACTGCTTTGGGATTGACTGGAGAAGAATCAAATAGATTTTTAATTTTTTTATAAGTTAACGTACAGCTGCTTGCAGAAGTCCACTGACAACGTTCATCAACGTTCACCCAAGCTTGGTTACTGCACAGGAGCCAACAATTAATGTGTAATGACCTCGGCCATAATCCAGCTTGTTAATAAGACAAATTAGGCTTGTCAGTGAATCAGGCCACAGCTGAAACCACACTCTGAATACAATCTAAATATTCTGGCAGTGGAAAATGAGTGGGGGAAAATATTTTGTTCCGACTGCATGATGACTGCCTTCATGCAAGCCCCACAACAAAATTCTGAGCCTGATATTAACCAGGCATGAATTGGGGTGTTACTTGACCTTTCTCCTGAAATGTTGAGAAGAGCAGAGTTCAGAAAATTTGTAAATATTGCTCTGCAAGTACGATAAAATTAATTACAGCTGGAGATTCCCAATTAAGCTAATTGTTTTCATCCTGGGCAAACTGTCTATATTGGTGTACCTGCAGAGAATAAATTATTGCAGGATGAGTTGTAGAACATCTGCTTTCCGTGTAGAAGTTTGTAGGCTCAATTCCTGGCATCTCTAGCCAGGGCTTGAAATGTGCCTTTGTCTGAAATACTGTAGAGTCACTGCCCATAGGTGCAAACAGTTCAGAACTGCCTCCTGATGTGGAGGCAGAACATAATCACCAGGATTAGTAGCCATGGATAGTTTTATCTGCCATGAATCTGTTTAATTCTCTCTTAAGGTCATCCAAGTTGGTGTCTCTCATTACATCTTGTTGGAGAAAATTCCATAGTTTAACTGTGAAAAAGTACTTTCTTTTGCCTGACCTGCATCTTCCAACATTCAGCTTCATTGTGTGGCTCTAGTATTATGTGTGTGTGTGTGTGTGTGTGTGTGTGTGTGTGTGAGAGAGAGAGAGAGAGAGAGAGAGAGAGAGAGAGAGAGAGAGCTCTATTCACTTTCTCCACACCATGAATATCTTTATACAACTTTCTCATGTCCTCTCTTATTCACATTTTCTCTAAACTAAAAGAAAACTGATTGGGTATGGATCATGTCATTGCCAGCTACACAGAAGCCAATGCCAAAAACTGTTGGGCAGGGAGAGGGTGTATTGGGTATTTATGAATTGCCCATTCCTCAAACAGAGCTTAGGGCAACATACAACACGCAATAAAGGATAAACAGCATAACTCAGCAGCTACAATCTATAAGAGTCAAGCTGCTTGAATCCTGTCTTACTGCTTTGATTTCCACAACAACTCTTTGAGGTAAATCATATAATAATACTTGAGCTGAGAGATGGCGACTGGCCCAAAGACAGCCAGTAAGTTCTGTAGTTTGGACTACAATTCTTCCCATTTCAAGTCTAGCACTCAGAGAATCATAGAACTGCAGAGTTCAAAGGGATCGTGAGGGTCATGTAGTCTAACCCCCTGCAATGCAGGAAACTTAACTAAAGCATCCATAACAGATGGCCATCCAATCTCTGCTTAAAAACTTCCAATGAAGGAGAGTCCTCTCAAGGGAGTCTGTCCAACAGTCAAACAGCTCTTACTGGCAGAAAATTCTTCCTAATGTTTAGTAGGACTCTCCTTTCTTGTAACTTGAAGCCAATGGTTTGGATCATAGCCTCTGGTGCAGGAGAAAGCAAACTTGCTCCATCCTCTATGTGACAGCCCTTTAGATATTTGAGGATAGCTCTCATATTTTCTCATAATAGTCTCATAATCTGGTGAACCGGGTTCGCATCCCCGCTCCTCCACATGCAGCTGCTGGGTGACCTTGGGCTAGTCTCACTTCTTTGAAGTCTCTCAGCCCCACTCACCTCACAGAGTGTTTGTTGTGGGGGAGGAAGGGAAAGGAGAATGTTAGCCGCTTTGAGACTCCTTCGGGTAGTGATAAAGTGGGATATCAAATCCAAACTCTTCTCTTCTTCTCAGGTTCCTCTTTACCAGGATAAAGATAACCAATTCTTTCAACTGTTCCCCATAAGGCTTGTTTTCCAGACCCTTTATCAGCTTAGTCACCCTCCTCTGCCCACATTCAAGCTTGCAAATTTCCTTCTTAAATTGTGGTGCCCAGAACTGGACACAGTACTCCAAAGTAGAATAGAGTGGTATTATGACTTCCCTTGGTTAGGACACTAGACTTCTGTTGATGCAGCCTATAATAGCATTAGGCTGCTGCATCATACTGTTGACCCATGATAAGCTTGTGATCTACAAAGACCCCCTAGATCCTTTTCAAATATACTACTGGCAATCCAGATGTCCCTCATCTTATATTTGTGCAGCTGACTCTTCCTGCCTATGTGTAGAACCTTATGTTTGTTTCTATTAACATTCATTTTGTTAGTTTTGACCCAGTTCCTCAACCTGTTAAGGTCATCTTGAATCCTGATTCTGTCTTCATTGGCACTGGCTACTCCTCCCAGTTTGGTGTTATATCCAAATATGCTCATCATCCCCTCAGTACCTTCATCTAAATTGTTTATAAATATGTTGATCAACAACGGTCCCAGGACAGAATCCTGAGGTACCTCACTTGTCACTTTTTTCCAGAATGATGAGGAACCATTAGTGAGCACCCTTTGGATTCAGTCAGTCAACCAGCTACAAATCCACCTAACAGTTACCTTGTCTAGTCCACATTTTGCAAACCTCTCTGCAAGAATACCATGGGAGAGTTTGTCAATAGCCTTACTGAAATCAAGATACCCTATGTCCACAGCATTCCTCTGATCCACCAAGCTTGTAACTCCATCATAAAAAGATATAGCACGACTTGTTTTTGAGAAACCCATGGGATTCTGCCAGCCAAAGTCGCTGCTTCAGTCCACCTCATGTGCAGGCTGGCCATGTAAAGGGACTGCCATTTTGAACTTTCTTATCACTTGTTGGAAGCAAGACTTTTCTTGCTGCCAAATACTAATTGTTTCTGATTAACAGCTCCAATTGAAGCAAGAGTACCTAGAACTGCCTTAGCCCTTGAGAAATAGTTATACAAACTATATTCATATATCACCAAAATCACCAGTCTGGAGTACAAAACACACAGCCCAGGTCCTAATGTGGTATTCCAAAGGGCCACCCATTTTCAGCTCTCATCAGCCTGCTTACTAGAAAAGTCTGAACAAAGTTTCTTCTGAAAAATGTAGTGCCATCTTATTAAACAAATTAATTTTTATCTGCTATGGGACAACTCCTTCTAGGTGTCTCAACTAATTGCCAGAAATAATGAGAAAGTGTTGAAGAAAAGTAAATTATAGAAATGTAACTCCAATTATCTCATAAAGAAGACTGAGGACGTGATAAAAAGAGGGAATTAGTTACAGAAAACTTCTGGGAAGTTTTTATTTCAATTACTGTGTATGTCTCCTCCCATTCAAAGTCACCATATTACAGCAACAGCAATACATTCATTACATCCAATGAAGTACACCTTCATTAACTTGAACTGTATTTGCTTATTCCAATGAATTGTGCCCTCTAAATGAAGCTGACTCTATGGACTCTTGGGCCAGCTAATGAGTCTCCTTGTGCAAGAGCAATTAGCAGACAGCCTGTTAAGATGGCTGTCTTCTTTGCACTATTGGAACAATACAAAGCAGCCAATGCCAAAAGAAAGACAAATAGGCTCTGAATGGGTGGTTTATTCATGCATGCTTTGCTATATTATGATAAATAATTTTGCATCCTGTGCTTATGAGCAGAATCTCATGCACTCCTGAATGTCATATAATCAGGACTGTACTCAATGGACTGAATTATATTGCAGTGTTGCACATTGATGAGACTCAAATGTTTAAATGACATTTGCAAAATCAAGTGCTTTCAGCAAAATTGTTCCCCCACTATTTTGCTAATCGTTGCTGTTTAAGGAACTTTTGTACACGTTAAAATATATTTATTTATCACCCTTTCATTTCTAGAAAGCTCATGATAACTTTGCTGTTGAGATTTTTAAAGCCATGATAATAGATTTAAATGTGAAATGAAAACAAACTTCATCCAACAGAGCAAGTAGTCTGGCTTTTCTCAAACAACTGAAAATGACAGATAGTTTTTTTTTAATCTTAACAGTGGACAGTGTTTTCAGAGAGTGCAGTCTTCACACTCAATAAATATATTTGATCCCAAATGTAGTAAAAACTAGTTGAAAAAAGGGCCAGACTAGATGTGAAGTGTCTTTGCTTAGAAACCATCACTGGAGGAAGGAGTATGATTCAGATCAGGTCTGTAGATTTGGGGCAGCATTTGTCAACCCAATTTAATTCTTCCCAGTCCCTGAAGTCCATATTTTATCTGTCTTTCCCCAGCTCCTGCCTCCATGGCTAACAACTGCCTTGGCAGGAAATTAGCTAAATTACAGAAATGGAGGGTTAACTTCCCCACCCAGCAATGCAGCAGCAACTGAAACGGAGAGGATGCTTGATTGGTTTTAAATAAAGAAAAATGTGTTGGGAGGTCCAGTTAGGAATATTTAATTTCTCTGTATGTCCCACTAACATTGTGCAAAAGTTATGAAAGTGGTGCACAAAACTGCACAAAAGCAGCAACCGCACTTTACTTTTAGATTACCGGTAGGATTTTTCAGTAAGAACTTACTTTAAGCGACTGGCACTTGCTTTAGGTTTCCAAACTTTCTGTTCCAGATGCACAGTTGTTCTTCCTCTTCAATGAGGCTCTGCTAACACATTTTGCCCAGCTGTAGATCAACAACGTTGCTGCAAAGTATTAAAACACAAGCCCATTGATTTAGCATTGCAGTAAAATCTATTGTAAAGCACAGGCCATCAGAATATCACATAATTCTATTGAACACCTTGCTTTCTTCAGCAAGTAGCGTATTTTGAGTCCTGTCACATGGCATTTAACTTCCATTATCGATTTTAATCATGATCAGCATCTATAATTCCTTTCCTCCACCCAGTAACATAGGCAGGGTCCAAAAGGTTCTTCCTATAAATGTCACAATGAAATACTATGAATGGGGCATCAAAGGTGAAGATGAGTCATGAGGTGGAACAGCAATAAAAAACATTTTGAAGTAAGTACATGATGTGCAAGTATAGATAAAGAGCTTCAGCTTATACAATCAAAATAGCAGGAAATGCTTCCAGAAAATGTATTATCTTACTGGATTTCTTTCTGCAAGGACTATCTCAGGAAACAGTAACCTAAATCCTGTCCCAGTTGAAATCCATTTATGTTTCTTTATTGTTTCCCCAGGATGGGTTTGGGGGCAGTGTCACATTTTCAGTCTAAAGGTCATCTCTAAATCTAAAAACACAAGTGTTTCATCAAATTTTAGCCTATCCTTAGCTTCTTTTCTGAGATTATAGCTACAAAAGACTGAGTTCAGCTATTGTGGATTTTTAATTTGGCTTTAAATAATGTAATTGTCATATTCAGCCTAAAAAAATTTATTGGAGCTCTGTGAAATATTTCTAGTTTTCAGTGATGGGCTTTGAATGTATGCAGTCAGCATTAGAATTAATGAGTGCAAATCCAGCCCAAATTATTCATGATAACTAAAATACCCACTTTTAACCTTGACCTGTACTTCCACTTATACCTATGTACTTAGTAAAGACTAATTTTTTATTATTCTCACCCACAGAACATATACTTTCACTCTTTCCCTTAGTCAGTGCTATTATGTTGAATGGAAGTCCTTACACTGTGGGGACTCTGAAATTTGCTGGCTTCATAAAGTGTATCTACACAGTGCTTTTGTAATTGAATAGCTTGGTCATATAGCACCTTCATTCTGATGACTTAACATGAGTCAAAGAAATCAAGACCAATGAGCTGTATTAAAGGACAACTATTTTATTAAAGGAAAGGACAAATTTAATTGACCAGAACATGTTAAGGTTGTGTTGGCAGATGCAAAATGTATATGCAGCAGAATCAAGGAGATGAGCACATATGGATGAATAAATAATCTGCAGAGTCAGTTGGATGCCCCTTCCCACCACCTCCAATTATGAAATGCAAATACACTATGAAGAAAATGTTTGAAGTCAAATAGAACACCCTCATCTCTCCAGAGATTTTACCTGGTCAACATCATACACAGAAGTCAGCAACCTACAGGAATTGTCCGTAAACAGAAATATATAAGCATGTATAAATCTATAAATAAGTATAGTAGCGGGATCGCCAATGTGGCATCATCATATAGACATATACCTGCTTTCTATGTATGAGTTTCAGAAGATTCAGAATCTCGAAGAACTTTGAATGATGTTTGTTAAAATCATTGCTACCATTATCTATGGGCATTTGTGGAAGACAAAAAGCGATCGTACATATTTTTGTTCAGAAGTAAGTCCCACTACGTTCAATAGAGCTTATTCACTGGTTTAAGTGTGCACAGGGCTGCAGCCTTCTTTGGCAGCAACACACTTCACTCGAATCCCATATTAGAAATATGTCACTGCAGGTTAAGATATTTTTGGGGCCATAATTTATTTTCCTTTTGTTTATCAAGCTTATTGCTTTTCTGAAAGTCACTGAAGCAATGTATATCTGCAGAGCACTACCAGCTTCATGAAATCAGGTCCATATTCCATCCTTCTCATAGAAGAATAACCCCAGAAGGGCTGGCTCAAGACATCTGGCATCTGACACAAACCATAAAATGGTGTCTACCAGGGAAGAAGGAGTGAGAAAAGATCTTCAGCAGAACAAGGGGGAAATAAAGATCTATGTTGGGAACAAGGGTGGGAGGAGACCAGCAGCACCTCCTATTCGCCAAGAGGCTGCTGCAGAGGCAGCACTGGAGGGGGGCGCTGCTGAGGAGGGGACAGATCCAGCCTCTAAGGAGCTCCCCGGGGCCATGGATGCTACCATAGCAGCAGCAGCAGCAGCAGGCAGGCAATGCATTCCTTGAAGGTCGTATCTGTTGCCCCTGTGGATCTTGCTCCCTGAGGCGGTAACCTTACCTTGCCTCATGTGTGGGCTGGCACTGCCCCCAGAGAAGTACTACTTCCTGAAAAATATCCAAAGGTAACATCCTTGAGTTACAGGGAAAATCCATGAGCAGGAAACATGTCTCCGCCCATGTTGGTCTCTACAGCCACAGCAGGGGCTATAACTGTCCAATGGTTTGATTTCATCCCTGAATGCGAACTCTTCCCTCATATCATGAGACAGACAGATGCCAACCAATGGTCTCAAATGTGACAGGATACTAATGCTCACATTAAATTTTTGCATTAATTGAACAGCCAGTTGAGTTTAAAGTAATAGCATGTTTGTGTGAAAAGGCTCTCACAGAGATTATAAATCAGTAGATATCAATAGAGGCATGCTTTTCAAGTCAGCCTAATAAATCAACAGCTCATCTGATTTGATCCTCATTTTATAAGAAATAAGGTGACATAAAGGAAACAGATTGCCTACAGTTCTCATAAGGACTGGAGATGGAAAACATGAAATATTCTCACTTCACATATTTAGCCAATTTCAGGGGGGCCCCCACAAAAACAGGATTTCTGTACCATGCATACTATTCCTGTTATTGTTGTTGGTATATGGAATTTGGTTGTTCAAAAGCAAAATTATACCATACACACAGGCAGTTTGTGTCAATTGGCTCTCATTTGGTTGTGACTATTTTAACCACACCAGATGGCATCTCCAAACCGTGAACCATTTCTTTCAGAGGGCTTGTAATTCCACCCAGAACAGCCAACTGGCCAATATTCCAGACACCAGACCAAGCAATAGTCCCAATCTTCCTGAACTCCAAGTGCTACACAAACCTGACTTAAATATTTTGACATATCACACCAGTCTCTGAGCGGCGCAAGATTCCAGAGATATCAGGCGTGCTCAGCAGGGTCTGTGTCTCCTTTTGGACAATGAGGCACAGTGGAGTCTGTGGTGGCTTTATGATATATGGTTTATTTACACATACATACAACCTGCGTCTAGATGGAGAAAGCGCAGGGCATTCACATCCCAAGAAGGATCTGTTCCTCCTGTTGCTGCAGCTTCAGATTCCAAGAGACTCCCAACATCATATCTGATGCTCTTTGCAGCATAAAAGAGATTGCCTGCCTCATGCTCCGCTCCCCCTTCAGCTTCTAAAACTGACACTTTTCTCCTGTTCACTTACCTCCTCACCCACTGCAATTCTGCCCATCCCTCATGAAACTCTGCCCTTTTGTTTCTGCTAACTATCTCTCACCTCAGGGAGGGGCTTTGTCCATTATCTGTCCATCCCAGAGAGTCTCTGTTAATGACCTTCTTAATGGCTTGGCCATTCCAGTGATTACCTCCTGATAGTTCTTCTGCCAAGAAGCTTCCGGGACACATAAAAGCTTGTCTAGACTCTAGCTCCCACTAGACCCAGGTATTTAGGGGTTTGCTTAAATTCTAACCCTTTACTGAATCCAGATGTTTTAGGTGAGTCTTGCCCCGCCCCCCAAAAAACATATAATAATACAGTTCAGTGTCAATAGTGGAAGGAAAATGTTAGATGTTGAGAAACTGATAAACAAGTTGAAGATACACAATTTTAGGGTGCAGCACCTCTTAACATACTGCAATTGAGACAGGCACAATAACATGTCTATTTTACAAGATAAATCTAGATTCTGTCCTGCTCCCACCCTCCCAGTGTGGATTTAAACAGCTGCCAAGTAGAGAATAGGTCTTATTTCTTGCCTAACTGGAAAATGTTTTTAAATTGCTCCCCAGTGTGATGTTTGTCTCAAAATCCTTTGTGTAGCTTCAACACCTTACGGCTGCCGGAGAACACTTGAAAACACTTCTTGCGGTAGTTGTGTTTGCTTCTGACATTAGTGGCCCCTGTTCAGTTCAGTATTCTTTTAAATTTACCATTCTGCATTATAACAGCTGGCCAGCAAGTGCAAAAAGAGAAAAATATTCCCATTTTATTGATTAAGGCCTCACAGAAGGAGAAGACGATATATTTATTCATTAGCAAATGTACCCTTTAAAGATAATGCTCTTTCCAGAAGGCACTAAGAATAATGTATTTCTGACATAGCTATAGAAAGCAGAGTTGAGGGTTGCCTCCAGTCCTTTCAACCCCCCCCCCCCCTCAAGTCTGGTGTAAGAGGGGTTTGGATGACTCTGTAATTTGGGAAAATTACACACACTAGTAGGGATAGAAAAATCTGTTTCTAGGTTTACTAAAAAAATCCATAGAGATATGAAATACTATTTATATATTTCATCACAATATGTACATATTTATCACTATGTATGGCTTTCTAAATGTTCCCCCCACCCTATAATTGGAATCCAGGTCTCCCTAGTCCAAATTCAAATTTTTTTTAAAAAAGGTGCATCCTTTGTCTCATAACTTTGTCCTTTCTCCAGTCCTATTTTTCATTCATCTTAATTTTTTAGGTTACTTAGGGACATCTCTACAATATATACCATTTTCATAAATAAATAAATTCTTCCTGCCCCAAAATCACAGGGGGTAGCAGATGAGAAAATACCATTTCCCACCCCCCAAAACTGCAAAGACTCTAACCCTTGCAGAACCCCCATGCCTACCTGTTTGAGGTTTGGCAGACTTTATTCCCTTAGAAGGGATAGCAATGCCAACAAATTTCATCCAATTCTGCCATGATTTTTAAAAAAGTTATAGGAATTCTCTTAAAAACGTGCTCTCTCTCTCTCTCTCTCTCTCTCTCTCTCTCTCACACACACACACACACACACACAATCCTCAGACTGTAAACCATGCAGCACAGAAAACCCAGCAGCTATTTGACTTCATCTCCTAGGAAAATCCGACTATTATTTTTATCCAATTAAAATGTGGTTGCCATTTGTTTATTTTCCTATATAAGTCAACGGATAGACATTTGAAGCCTCAGATCTTCTGAAGCAAAGTTCTGAGTTGGACCTGAAATGTACCAGATTGTGACCAAAGCATTCAGAGTCAAATTTCGTCTTCCAAAGTGGGATCTGAAATATATCTTGCCGTTGGTGCACACACCTAATAGAATTGCCCTGAAACATCAATGCTTGCTTTCCTTTCTTCGTTCCTCTCTCTCTTAATTCTGTTTTTTCCCTTGTCTTTTTTTGTTTTGCTATCTGTATTTTTACCATGCAAGGATGCTCTTTGCTGCAGCACTACAGGCATTCTGATCTGTTGAACAAATCCTTTCATTATTAGTATTCGAAGTACAGGTCAGCGGAATTGCTCTGACAGCAGTGGAAGCTGCATTACTCACCCTTATTAGAGATGGCACTAGCCCCTTTGTGATCGGTACCATACATCACTAGGAAAGCCACAGCAGACTAAATTAGGCCGTTTTCATTTTCTCTTTGTTTTAGCATGTCATAACAGGTCACTGTTTCTGCATTAGCAAAAGGTCGGATTAAGGTGAATAACCCACAAGAGAGGGGACTTTTCATATGCAGGCCCAGGACAAATTAAAGCAATGTTTGACAGATCTGCCAGTCTAAGCACAATGCTGCACCAGGACTGCCAAGACTGACTGCCATCTTCTGGTCTGAGTAAGCTTGTTACGCAGCTTAAAGATCGCTGCTGAGTGAGCCCAGCCACAAATCACAGAAGTGCAGTAAAGGAAATATCAGCTCATAAAACAATTAGCCCAGTTCACTGCAACAGCAGGAGATGCACTTTGTCAAAAGCACATAGATTACTGCCGTCCCGTTCCTTAATTTCTGGCTTCAGCAGGGCAGAGGACTGATCTTCAGAAGAATTTGTTAAAAGAGGGCGGGAAATTGTTGCTTACTGTGTTTAAAAAATCAGCAATGCCACCTGCACTTTACAAAGAATAAATCAGAACTAAGTATTTTAGAATGTGACCAACTCTGCGGAGGTAAAATAAATTATCACTAATCTCCATTGCCTTTCCAGTTCTGCAATTCACCACTCTGGTCATGTGTTTGTACTTAGCCTCCGTAATCACTGTTTACTCTCTGCCTTAACTTATCTCAGAACACCAAAAGGCTCATGGCAGATGGTGTCATGAGAACCAGATGCACAGTGCTATTTTTCTAGGAAAAGAGGTACCGGAACTCATCACGAATGCTTCCCTTGTTCTCTTATAATGGCAATGGCGCCCACTTGAGAGGTGAGTTCCAGCGAGTTCCAGCTGAAAGAAAGCTCTGCAGGTGAGAGCCAGTGTGGTGTAGTGGTTAAGAGCGGTAGTCTCGTAAACTGGTGAACTGGGTTTGCTTCCCCGCTCCTCCACATGCAGCTGCTGGGTGACCTTGGGCTAGTCACACTTCTTTGAAGTCTCTCAGCCCCACTCACCTCACAGAGTGTTTGTGGTGGGGGAGGAAGGGAAAGGAGAATGTTAGCCGCTTTGAGACTCCTTAAAGGGAGTGAAAGGCGGGATATCAAATCCAAACTCCTCTTCTTCTTCTTCTTCTTCTTATCACAGAGAGGGGAGGAGAGGAACCTCTGCATAAATTTTATTGGACTGATGCCTGCTCTGATTCTGGTTATGGACTGGAGTCCTCCATGCTGATTACTGATTCCCATTCTTGCCTATGGCTTCACATATGTGTTGAAACAAAGAAGTGGCTGGAAATCTCAATATTCAATGTCGGTTTTAAAAGTAGGTGAGGCTTGTGGTTGGACCAGTCCCAGTACTGCTCAGATCGATGCAGACTTAGTGAACTGGAGCAACAATCAGTATAATAATTCCACCTCTTTGGATCATAGGAGTCAGTTTGTCACATGCAGACTTGGTCTCTCATTGGAAGGCCATGAGATACCCATACATAGGTAAGAGAGCAAAGAGGTACTGCAGTCTCTTATTGATGAAGAGTCAGCCATTTTCATTTGAGTGGAACACAATATCAAGAATGCCATTAGAATAGGGATGGAATTTACTGTGGCCCTTAACAATTATTTCCTGAAAGGTTTTACCCATTTCCTTAATAAAATCACTATTTATTTAATTTGGCAACACAGAGAAACCAGGCATCATTTCATACTGGCATTTTCACTTTGCATATAGGTAAACCTGAATTTTAAATACTGAAGACAAAACTCATTACCAAAACAAATTATTGCTCGATTACTGCTTTGTTACGAATTCCATTACATCCACCAACTTTTAGACCTGTGGTATCAAGTCATGATCCATCTAGCCATTTTATCATGCTGAACACACCAAAAAGCTATATAGGTCAGGAATAGGCATGTTTGCTTTATATTTTCTTGAGAGGCGAAACTTCTTAACTGAATCTTACACTTAATCATTCCCAAATCCCAGGCTATAGCAGCTGATCCCTATTTCAATTTAAGATAAAATTCATTTTCTGGTTTGCCATACAACTTTTATTTCAGACTTGACTTAGAGATTTATAACAGGGATATATAGCTTTTCTCGCCAATCACTTCAGCAGCTTTAGTCCCTGTGGCGATTTCCATGTTTCTGAATGTGAGGAAGAAGCACTCGCTGCTGTAAAATGAGATGAAGATGTAGCAAATGCCCTCCTTCTGGAGAAGGAATGGTCATGGGGGGAGTCACTGTGCCTTTATCTATGTTGTAGGAAACCGCTATAAGGACTACTAACTTAACCATCACCTTCATGGAATTAGGTTTATTAGCAGGAAAACTGGCTTTCAAAAGCCAAATAATTCTTTGTGGAAAACATCCATTGGTTCCAAAAATGTAAAAAACAAAACAAACCCCTTCTCATCACCACCATTGGCAGGGGGGTGAGATGATGCTGAAGCATTTGCAAACAGCAGGAAATGCATATGTGTAAGATGCATACTAATCCTCCTTTTCTTTAGCAAAACCATGTGAATATATCATAATCGATGCTCACCTTGGAGGGAAATGGGATTTAAAGAGACCGTTTCTGAAATCTGCATTTGATTATTGCTAATGGGAGCCTGGGAGCCAGTTTGGTAGACACAGAATCAGGAGAGGCTATAGAATTGCAGTGGGGGAAGCAAGAACATTTCCTTCCCTAGCAAAGTCTGCTGACATCAGCAGGGGTGACCATTCACTCAGCCATCATGTGCTTGCACTACATTCATCCCACTTCCATCATGACTCTGCCTCCCTCTCTATCATGCTGTGGCACTGGTAGTTTCACCCAGCATACCATCTCACTAACCAAGCTGATCACAAATGTGCAAGCTAAAGAAGTGAATTCTAATAAGAAGCTTGGAGAAACACTAGCTGTTACTACATTAAAATGCTCAGGTCATCAAAAGTTCAGATAAACACGGATGCTTCCTCAACAGCATTGCATTTACATGAGGATGATGAGAAGGGAGAGGTAGTGAATTTGGATGAGCAGGAGTTTGCATTTCCAAGGTGGGGGTGATGTTAAATACTCATTGCTTGTACTAATTAAAGTTTCCAGAAAGCCTAGGATAATTAGCCAGATGCCATCAAGAAAACAAGGCAGTCAAATCTGATAGCCATGCCTCAGTATTCTAATGAAGGAAATAAAGGAACAATGCAGTGCAGATATAAAAACAGAGCAAACCACCTTGTGTCTGTATTTTTGAGCCAGTTGCATCATAGAGGGACATGTTATTTAGCACTTCCCTGTGCTGAACTTTATATGAAAGTGAAATGGGGCATTAATCACTGATTCACTGATGAATAAAGAGCTCCTACATTTTAATGGGCCAGGGGAAGATTTAATCTTCTTTAGCAGTTTTGCTTTGGAAAGCACTTCCCAAATAATTAATTTCAAGCAACTTATTGCATTCAACGAGTGACTTCCTGACTATCTATTGCTGCAATCCACACTCTATTTCCAGAGCATTTCACACTGAAATGAGCTTAGCAGAGGTGTGAGTCATATATTCACCTAGGACTGCTGAACCGTTTGGTGTTTCTATAATCACAAAGCACAATCAGTGCGTCTGAGACCTTTCTTCTTACTGTTGCATGCCACCTCAATCTCTTGAGTTGTGCGAGGTTGCAGGGCTCATGTTTCCTTTTGGAATGAGGCACAGCAGAGACTGTGGGGGTCTTTGTGATATATGGTTTATTTACACATATATACAAACTGAGCATATGATGGAGGGGTTCACACTATTAACTTGCTGAGAGTGTCTTGTTTCTGCCATAGCCACAGCCCTGGATTCAAACAGAAGTCAAACATTGCTCTGATTCTCTCTCCAGCTTGCTGCTTTACTTCCAGGTCACATCAGTGCTCCCTTTGCTCCAACCTCTGGCTTTTTCTATTGAGGGAGACTCCCCCACACTTGCCATATCTTGCACTGAGCTCCTCCATTCCCCTTAAAGGCTCAGGTTTATCACCTCACCAGGTTTATCACCTCACCAGGAGGCTAGCCTGGCTATTCCAAGAATTAGAAGCCTTGATTAAATTCTAACACTTGCTGGATCCAGAGATTTAAGGGGTCTGGTACCAGCTTAACACCTCAAATTCATAACATTGCTTATTTTATTTTTCTACCTGGTAAGTGGAGGGGAGAGGGAGACTCTTCTGTTTAATTCTTTCCCACAAGCATACAACACACACAGGCAATGTATATGCCCAAACTACTGCCATTGTACTAATGAGACCTCCTATGGGTGGGGAAGCAGTGATAATTTTTAAAGGATGCTAGCATCTGAATATCCTAGTATCTAAGTATTCAAGAGATGTTGCAAGAGCTCCACCCTGCAGCTATCCTCAGAACTTTATTGGCTTTAATGGTCTTTCAAAATCTCTTAAATTAAACATTGATTTTGACAAGACTACAATGACTCCTTCAAAGACTTTAGTTGAAAATTTGGGGCGCAATTTACTGTGAAGTCTGCCTGCGCATCCCACTGAAAAGAATGAGAGCTGCGTGGAGCTCATTTTACTGGGCCATGTGCAGCAGAACATCCTGGGGAATGGTGCCCTTGATTTGATACAAAACAGGAGACATTATTGCATCACAAGAAACACAGATAATGTGTGACCAAGATGACAAATCCCCTCATTAGCTTTCTCTCTTTCCTCCTGTCAGCTCTAGTCACAAATGGATCAAAAACCAGGCAAGAAACTGAAAACCCTGCCCTTTGCTTTATAGGCTTCAGCCTGGGAAGACACAAAACTGAGTTGCAGGGGATGAATAAGATTGTACTTGCTTTCACACTAGGCATTTACTTTACATACTTAGCACTTTCACAATAGCCACACTTTGTTCACTCACTTTTTATGGTTACAGGTAGATAGCCATGTTAGTCTGCCATAGTCGAAACAAAGTAAAAAAATTCCATCCAGTAGCACCTTAGAGACCAACTAAGTTTGTTATTGGTATGAGCTTTCGTGTGCAGTGTGCATGCACATGAAAGCTCATACCAATAACAAACTTAGTTGGTCTCTAAGGTGCTACTGGAAGGATTTTATATTTTTATTTTGTTTCACTTTTTATGGGTCATCTGCATCAGGCATCTTCAACTTTTTCAGGCCCAGGTCCCCCTTTTAATCCAAACATGCATTTGGGAACCCATTTTTTAATTTTATACCATTTATTTTCATGGTGGCACTGCTCCTGTTGTGGCTCAGCTTGGATCAGGCCACAACCCACTGCTGGGTTCCAACCCACCAGTTGAAGACCAGTGATCTACATGATGCCATCAAATCATTGTTTTGCTGTGTTTTCCCCCCATGGTTCAGTAGCACAATTTACACAGTCATGCTCAAGAAAAGAATTGGAGCACCAAGTAGGAGGTGTGGTCTACTAATGGTGGTTGTGGAGGAGTCTACAATGTTTCTCCATTTGTTTTTAATTTGATGATACTGAAGTGGCATCCACGTGGCCTGTTTATTGACTATCCATCTTGAATTGTTTACAGGGGTGTTAGATGGTGTGGACGAACTACCCCAGAAGAATCATGATGTGTCCCACACCAGAGGTATTACCACTTCCCTAAAACTCCTTATACCCCCATTTAATATTATTATGTCTTGGTGTGTTGGAGTGAAATTGCACTCCTAATTTTTTAAGGAGGAGGAGGAATTGGCTTCTTATATCCATGACTTTGTAAAGCAGAGTTCCCCACCTTCGCTGTGTAGACAGACATTCGGCATTTTAGAGAGAGAGGGGACAGCACTCTGCTCTGTGCCATGTGGACTGTACCCTTTTAATTCTGCTTCCAGCAGATGGTGGAGCAGCAGCTTCTCAGGAGCCACAAAGACTGTCTTGTAGAAGAAGCTGCTCATCACTAGTAATGCTAGACAAGATACCTTCAGGAAAAATAATCTCCCAGACATTGCTAATGTCACAATTGAAGAAGCAATCTGGCTATTTCTGACTCAGCCAGAACAATCCATTAAGCATCCATTAAAGCATCAGTAGGAAAATATGTTTTCCCCCCTTTAAATAAAAGAATCCATAAATACATTGCCCAAGGACAGGACTAAAATGAGTTTTGCTTGTTATTAGATTTTACTTTGATTAAAATAATGTCGCATCTATAGAAAGAGTAAATACGATGCACGGTATACCTTTGACTTCAAAAGCACTCCGTTTGAACTCATGCAACATTATCTATAGTCATGTGAATGAGGGAGCCCCAGATATTAGTGCTAAATGATGCCAGGGAAATGCCATAGACTACTGCAGGCATGTGAGTTTACCATAGGCATCTAATTGGCCTTGGAGGTACTGTATATAGGATGCTGGACTAGACAGGTCTTAGAAACCCAGCAAGTCTAGGTTAGATAGATAGGGCTCTTCTCAGGCAGTGACAGCAGGGCAGCGCCATGCAGCCAGTGGAGGACTGGTCCCATTAGGGCAAATGGGAAACTGCCCACCAACTTCTATGTGTTCTCAGCCAGGCCCCACCTGCCTACCTGCATACAACCAGTCCAGGACGTGACACTGCCTGCCAGATTCTTCATCCTTAGTTTCAGCGTAGAACTCAGCAGAGAGGAAGATGAGGGCAAAACTAGAATTAGTTAGCTTTGCACAGAAGTAGGCTCTGGTCCTACCTACTGTTGGTCTCTGCCTCCCACCTCCCAATGGGCATCAGCAACCACTGCATGGAGCCACCTCCCAACAGTGGCATTACTGCCACTTACTGGGACAGGACGGCTGCAAGATTGGGGTAGTGCAGGTGCACTGGCACAGCCAATCCTGCACTCCCACTAGTGCACCCAAGCAACAATGACCTCACCACCTACACCATCCCCCAAAGTGGCAGGGGGGCGAATGCCAAGAGGCCAATGCCACAGACCCATCCCACCTTGGCAACTGCCCTGTGGATCTTCTTATTCCCTTCGCTTTGTATTAAAGTTTTCTCATGGCAGGAGTGATGACATCATTCGGCAAAGCATCACGGTAATTGCTCTGACACTCCTTGCTCCGGCAAGGGAATGAGGTGATAATTGGGCTTTCAGTTTTTGCTATTGATTGTGACAGAGTATCAGTGGAAGTCAGAGCAAGTCAGAAATCATCAAGAAAAGGGTGGCTATTTCTTTCCATGAATGTGTTTCTTACATCATGCTCACAGCTGAAAAGGTAACACTTCTTTGCAGAGATCATTTGCATTTCTAATTAAGAGCTAAAGGTTTCACATCCGCTGAAGATCTTTTATTGAACTTCAGTATGTTTTACACGTTGAACCTAGGCAGTTTGAAGCAACCACCACTGAGTTTAATGACACTTTCCTTCAGGAAAGTGTGCATAGGATCGCAACCATGCCACATGTCTGATCAGAGATGTGAACCCAGACAAAGTCCAACATGCTGGATGTGATGCTGTGTCCCTTGCCGACATTTTGGACTTGCACCTTGGAGATATGGCTATGGACTTCCTTGGGATGTGGCTATGGGGGCTGCCATGATGAGCTCCTGGACTTCAGAATTCCTGACTACACCACTGGCTAAAACTTTGCTCTTTTGGTTCTTTCATCTCCATCCAGAATTCTGCTGTCAAGGTAATTCACTACCTCCTGCCTCACTCAGACTTGGGGCTCTGTACACACCATCAATTTAATGCTCATTATTTCCCCCCAAAGAATCTTGGGAACTATGGTTTGATAAGGATGCTGGGAGTTGTAGCTCTCTGAGGGATAAGTTCCCAAGATCCTTTGAGGGACATAATATGCTTTAAATGTATGGTGTGTATGTAGCTTAATGCTTCTCCAGGTATGGCTGAGAGAGACTCAGCCTGAAATCTGGCTTCCGGTCAGGGCAGGCAATATTGAGTAAGGTAGGCTAATGGTCTGACGCAATATAAAGCAGCTTCCTATGTTCCTATATTCTTGGCAGATCTAGTAAGCCACAGAGTGAGCAGCACAAGAGTGTAAGCTGACCCACTACCATGAGATCTGAAGACCCCCCTGATCCTGTTTGGGATTGCCACAAATCTCTGCTGCCTTTGACCCAAACTGGTACTTAGGAGTCACAAATGAAAGTGCAGTTGTTAACTATGGAGGACATTCTGTCACATTAACGTTATCATGACCTATCATTCAAAGTTAACGTAGAGTATGACTTTGATCAGGATTCCTGCTTGCATTCTCCTAGGCCCCTAACGTTGGAACTTGCACACAATGCAGTTTCTTTAGTTCAGCTTGTCCTGCTGACTGATCCATAAAGTTTGCATGAGTCAACCTTTTCTCTTGCTGCGTTATTACCACCAGCCAGGACTGAGGGAGGTATGGGAGCTATTCTGGAAGCCAGAGAAGCACTAACAGCTGGGGGGAGGGATCCATCTGGGATTCAAGCATAAGGCAGGCATGCAAGCCTGCTGCTTTCAAATGCTCCTTGTTGACATTCCCGCTAATATATGCACCACTAATGAAAGGTAGATTCTTCTCAAAGGCAAGCAGAGCACTTTGTTTTGAAATGCTTTCATCAAATGCATTCTAAATTTCTGCTAATATTCATTTAAAAGAAATACTTAAAAGCAAGAGATTGTTGGAATTGGAAAGGCCAGTCACCTCCTGAGCACTGAGTATGTCTAACCTCGTTTTATGTTCTAAACATCTGGGCAGCTACCTGGGAATAAATGAAATATTTCTGTTATATTATGAATATGTCAAATGTACCACATTCAAGATGTACATGTCTTGGAGGAGAAAGTCACACACACAAAAGAATAAGTAGGGATCATATTAAAATTGACCAATTATGCAGAGCGAACTCTGAAAAAATGTGGAGAATCTAAGGGCTTGTGCACACCAGAGCAGAATGTGATTTTGCACCCGCCTGTCTCCCAGTTAATTAAGGGGTGGTCACAGGCTGTCTATACCAGTGTTGTCTTCAATCTTTCCCCCTTTAAATATGGTGTTTATCAATGCCTGGAAAGGCTGAATTTTTTTGGGGGGGCCTCACATTTAAGGTATGAGACAACACTCTAATGGGATCCACATTTTGTACTGGTGTGAACTATGAACGCAATGACAAACCTAGACAGCATCTTAAAAAGCAGAGACATCACCTTGCCAACAAAGGTCCGTATAGTTAAAGTTATGGTTTTCCCAGTAGTGATATATGGAAGTGAGAGCTGGACCATAAAGAAGGCTGATCGCCAAAGAATTGATGCTTTTGAATTATGGTGCTGGAGGAGACTCTTGAGAGTCCCATGGACTGCAAGAAGATCAAACCTATCCATTCTGAAGGAAATCAACCCTGAGTGCTCACTGGAAGGACAGATCGTGAAGCTGAGGCTCCAATACTTTGGCCACCTAATGAGAAGAGAAGACTCCCTGGAAAAGACCCTGATGCTGGGAAAGATTAAGGGCACAAGGAGAAGGGGATGACAGAGGACGAGATGGTTGGACAGTGTTCTCGAAGCTACCAGCATGAGTTTGAACAAACTGCGGAAGGCAGTGGAAGACAGGAGTGCCTGGCGTGCTCTGGTCCATGGGGTCACAAAGAGTCGGACACGACTAAACGACTAAACAACTAAACAACAACGAACTGTGAACTGTGGAAAGCTTAACTAAGTGAACCACAGTAAGATTGCCTTGCCTACTTTTGGATGCCATGGCACAAATAAATACTGAGGAGGAAATCTGGAGAACAGTATATGAAAATCAGAATCTTCAATGCATATTTATGTGCATGATTTTATAGTGCTGTACAAATTTACTGCTTATGTGTATTATATTGTTACCTGTCCCGGGTTGATATATTTATTTGCCTGCCCTTCACCATAATGTCCACAAGGTGAGTGACAATAATTTTAGGAGGAGGGGGGTTAGAAATCAAAATAATCAGATAATAAAATAAAATAAAATATTCTAGTGCTCAGACTGAGTATTAGCATTTGCTAAAACATCATGATATACTCAAACACGGGGGTGATATATATCCCACCAAAATCAATGGTAGAACCCATTAATGATAACTTGCAAGACACTTGAGGGGTTAAACTTTTACCACTGTGACTAAGGTAAGTGGAAATGTTCTCATTTCCCGTGCTGAATTCTTGCAGTAGGAAGAATAAAGTGTTACACATTCATTGCCTTAGGCTAGCCTAAGTCAGTTTAAAACCTTAACAAAAATCTTCAAAATGTAATAAAATGGTAGTGGTATCCAGCTATCGAACTTTAAATATAACTTTTTTTATTAAAAAAATCTATTTTTTAATTTTAATAGGTCTCATAGTGAGAAATTGGTTCAGAAAGCCAGCATTGATCTGTAGTTTAAAAGTTCATAACTGCTACAAAATTAATACATGCATTGTATAGGTGGATGTAAGCTCTAGGACATAACAACGCTATGGGGTTTTGTGGAGTGGAAAGTATAGTTTAATATCTCAGCTCTGGGAAGAAAACATAAGCTCCTATTTCCAACTAACTTCCTTAGCATTTGTAGTGTGGTGCTTGCTATGGCAGAATGACTGCTTAGGAAAATTAAAGGACTATCTGCTCAAGCAGCCATTTTGCAGATTTTTAATGTCAGATGTACCCAAACCGAAAACAATTGCAACACAGCTATGTGAAAGAACAAACATCAGTTTATAAAAAAAAGGTATGATTCATGCAAACTTTTCACCATTTGCATTCTCTCTGTGTTCCCAAAGGATGATTCCCCAAAGCAAGGATACTTTTTAAAAAATGGATTCCCTGAAAAATAATTCTGATTTATAAAGTGGCATTCAGTCACCTTTTTAAAAGCATTGTAAAGTATATACAAGCCATCAGGGAAATGAGAATAGGGATGTTAAGCCTTTGTAAGGAAAGCTGTGAATTATTGCTGGCATAATAACTACTATGCGTGCCTGTGAAAGTCAATAAATTTTATATTAAAATCTGCATAATATGTCTAAGAACTGAAAGTGTAAATGGGCAGGGGAGGGGAGACAACTTTCACAGATTTTCTTTTTACAAAGGTGGAGCCGCAAATTATTATTATTTTGCATTGGATAAATCATCACTATCTGTTTATTTGTATGCTACTTTCCCCATCTCCCGCCTAGGGCAGTGCAGACATTCTCATTCCGGCTCTCGCTGAGAGGGGCCTTTTGCCCACCATTGTCATTGTCATCCCACATGGCAGCCAGCAAATAACCCACAATCTGCAACTTCACTGAGACATCCCAGACAGGTCACATGGCTTTAGGGGTTCGAAGTCCCCAAAGAAAGTAACATCTCTGAGAAACTGGACCTGAGTTTAGCTACAATACAATAAACTGCCATGCCTTTATTATTACAGCAGTACCTCTAGTTACAAACTTAATTCGTTCCAGAGGTCCGTTCTTAACCTGAAACTGTTCTTAACTAGAGGTGTGCTTTCGCTAATGGGGCCTCTTGCTGCCTCTGCACTGCCGGCACATGATTTCTGTTCTCATCCTGGGGCAAAGTTCCCAACTCGAGGTAACTCTTCCAGGTTAGCGGAGTTTGTAACCTGAAGCGTTTTTAACCTGAGGCAATCGTAACTCGAGGTACCACTGCATTATTATTTATTAAATTTGTTAGCCACTTTCTCTTGCCCAAGGCAACCCAACGCAGCTTACAACCATTCAGTCTAGGTTATTCATAGTCGCTCCCCACAAAAAAATGAGAATTTGCGTCTTCAAAAATGAGGACGCTTATTTGCATGTATGTGTGCAAACTCAGAAATAATTGAGATAATTTAAATACAGTGGTACCTCGGGTTAAGTACTTAATTCATTCCGGAGGTCCGTTCTTAACCTGAAACTGTTCTTAACCTGAAGTACCACTTTAGCTAATGAGGCCTCCCCCTGCTGCCGCGCCGCCGGAGCACGATTTCTGTTCTCATCCTGTAGCAAAGTTCTTAACCCATGGTACTATTTCTGGGTTAGCAGAGTCTGTAACCTGAAGTGTATGTAACCCGAGGTACCACTGTAGAGATATAATACATCTCACCATAGTGGGGAAGTGGCCAGGTGCTGCTGTTGAAAGGCAACTTCAAGGCTTCTGCACTCTCTTTTTTGGTTCTTCATCTTTAAACCAGGCTTGGACTGTGCAGCACTCCAATAGAGGACACTGTAAAGTAAGTCACATGACCCCTCTAAAAGCAAGCATTTCTAAAGCATATATTTAAATCATATTTTATTACTTTGTACATGGGCTTACTCAGTGGTTTTTCCATCCAGGCATTACCCAGACAAAGACCCGCTTCACTTCAGCAGGGCTGCCACTTCATATCTTCAGACCCGTATCTCAAACAGCTATGGTACAAGGTACTTAACAAGCAATGTTCCAGGGCCCATTTGGGTCATGGTCAACTTGTCATACAAACAGAATTATGCTTTCTCTACAAAGGCTTTTCTATTCTTAACAAATGCTCCAAAAACTCCTGCTTGTATAGAAAGTGGAAGTCAGATTATGAATGAAAACACAAAGGTGAAAGCATACAACACCCGTTCTGGTAAACTGCACTGCCTGCTGGTTAGTTTCCAGACACCATTCAAAAAGCTGTTTTTACCCATTAAAGCCAAATGCGGCTTGGGAGCCCAATACCTAAGAGACTGACTCATTCTATAGAAACCTGTTGGGACACTGGTTTTGTCATCTGAGGCTCTTCTCTGTGTCCCACCTCTTAAAGAAGCACAAAGAGTGGCAACCAAAGAATGGACCTTCTCTGTTAAAAGCCTCCTGTCTTTGGAACTCTCTCCCAGGGAAGCATGCCTGGCACCAACCTTACTATCATTTCAACACTAAGTTTAAAACATTTTTATTCTCCAGGGCATCTGGGCATGATTTTGTTACCGTTACTCTTGATACAATGCATCATTTAATACGCTTTTATTACATTTCATTGTATTATACACATTGTAAATTGCTATGAGCCTTTTTTATATATAAAGTGATAGGCAAGTCTAATAAATCATCTCAAATCATTCACAGAATCAGATGTAGGTTCAAAACATCCCTCTGCATCGGAGGGAATGGAAAAGCCCCTTTATATGGTGGCTCCATTTGCTCAGAGTGCATGTACACTAGGCTTTGGGCCAGGGACGTTGTGTGGAATTATGACCCACTGAACCATGGAATATATTTTCTACTCTATGCTGCTGAGGATCATAGCTTACACACGTTTCCAGAGCCAGCATAAGAGTAACCCTCCGATCTAGCCTTCCTTTTCATATGTGCCTAAAAATAATTAGTAATAGATAGGGATATAATTTAAAATCTGCCTTAAGGGATATTGCTTTTGACATATATTCTTGAGATACATTTTCAGAAATAATATTCTAGTCACCAGGGATCGTCATATAAAACCTTTAATGTGATTAAAGTGGGCCAGCATCCATAGTCATCTAGAGCTAGTGGGGAAGAGATTATATTATTGTGGGTTTTTTTAAAAAAATGGGGAAAATAGAATCTAAGACAACGCTAAGAACAGGTTTATTTATTTTTAAAAAGGTTTATTTATTTTTAAAAGCTGCAGAGTGCTGCTAGATCAGAAAGCTATGCAAAGGATACTTAACGTTCTAAGAATATGGGAGTTAAATTATAGGAAATGCACAGGAAGCTACAGCAAAAGGTACACCACTCAGTTTGAAAAGGATGTGGACCTATCTGTCAGCAAGGAGATTGCTGCAGCATAGAGTGCTGTCCCACCTCAAGTTGCAGCAGAGATTTTATTACTATATTCTCCCATAAACTATTTTATATGCATGGTAACACACTGCAAGGCACGCATTCATCAGCCAGCAAGCTCTCACGTTGAATACAGACACTCTTGTAAAGGGGCATTGCAAACTTGAAATAAGATTAGTTTATAAGCATTTTCAAGGTCTATGCCTTTCCATGCTGATTTGGCTAGTATTATACGGTAAATCACATTTCCCTACCTTTTCTCCGCTGGATGGTATGAAAGGTGGGGGGAAATCAATTGGTAATAAAACTAAATTTGCTGTGACTAGGCCAAAGTAAACAAGGGGGCAGGAGGCACAGAGGAGAGGAATGGATTTAAAGCAGAAGCCTATAAAAATGCTGGTTTTTGAAAAGGACCCCCCCCCCAAAAAAAACAACAACCCCGCTACACCATTTTCAACCAATAGCAAGCCAGGACTCTCTTTAGACCAGCTTCCTTCAATTAAATTGCATCATCAAACTACACAATGCCACAATAAGGAAGCATTTAGATAACAGGAATATGGGATTCTCTGGAAAATGCATGATTTTACATGTGGCTCCCACAAAACCACTAAGGAATTAAAGTTTATAGCCTTGGGATTAAACAGTAAAAGTAAAAACAGAAAACAGAAACAAACCACAGATCTGGTGCTTGGTAGCACCACCAAGAACAGTGACTCTATACATAGCTCCTGATGATCCCAGCAAAAATCTCCTATAAGGAGCTGCCAATGGACTGCAAGAAAAGCCTCCATTGGCATCAACAGGAACTTCCTGAGATTAATGTCACATCACGTTTGGTCCTTAGAATGCTAAGTGTTCAAAGTGTCTGTTGGCTCCTCATGAGGCCTGCACTATACATACACCAGAATGAGGTGAAACAGTCCCGAGACAGTGCAAAAGACTGACAGTGTCACTTCAGACTATGGATGGGCAATCATATTTTTGAAAGTCCCCACCTATGTAAAAAATTGTCTGCAAATAAAAAACGAGCACAGCAGGCAAAGAGCTCATCTAGAAATTCGCTCCCCAGTGTGCCACCTTTTAGTATGTAGAAGAATCATGTTTGGAATAGGACTGTGGGCCACCTGTGGAACCCACACCTCCCACATGGGGCCACCTGTGGCCCTACCTCCTATATTAGTGTTAGGTATGCACACCACTGAGCCTAGGGCTTGCCGATCGGAAGGTCAGTGGTTCAAATCCCTCTGACGGGGTGAGCTCCCGTTGCTCGGTCCCAGCTCCTGCCAACCTAGCAGTTCGAAAGCACATCAGAGTGCAAGTACATAAATAGGTACCGCTCTGGCGGGAAGATAAATGGCTTTTCCGTGCGCTGCTCTGGTTTCGCCAGAAGTGGCTTAGTCATGCTGGCCACATGACCTGGAAAAACTGTCTGTGGACAAATGTTGTCTCCCTCGGCCAGTAAAGCAAGATGAGTGCCACAACCCCAGAGTCATTTGCAACTGGACTTAGCTGTCAGGGGTCCTTTACCTTTTATGCACACCTGCAAGGGAAAGACTACTAATTCACTCTCCATATTACAACATTTGATACCCATGGAAAGTCTACATGTCAAGGAGTTCCCTTGAAGATGCCCATGCGTAACACCTGTACTTTGGGAGTAGGCACATGGCCCTGCAGCCTTGTTCTGTGTATGGGTCTCCTTCACACATTGCATGTGCAGGGCTCACGCTGCATTCAAAGGCAGAATCCCTTGTAACGCAGTCCCACCCTAACAGCATAGCAAACTACGATTTAGCAGAATAAGCTTACGCAGAAGAAAAGCCTGAGATTGGTGATATTCTGACAGCAATTGAGTGAAAAGGTGCCCCAGCACATTTGTCAATCGCACTAAAGACTGGAAAGATGGAACAGAAAAAAAGTGGGGCTGTAAAGAAACTATAGGCATGGCAGATCAGATTATGATCCATGTAATGTAAGATTTTGCAATTAGTGTAAAGCTGGGCAGCCTTTTCATTAGGAATGTAAGTAAGCTGCCTTACTCTAAAACCAGACCATTGGGCCATTTATCCCAGTATTTTTAATACAGTGGCTTTCCAGGGTTTCAGACAGTTCCTTGCCCTAGCACCTTCGAACTGCTGAACTATCAACAAAAATTACAGTTGCTGTGTACCTGGGCAGAGGAGAAGAGAGTCTACTTGTGCAAAAGTTTCCATGAAAATGTTCTGCAGAAAGAGAGTTGGAATCTTACACATGAAGAGATTTTATGGAATGAAGAGCAGTGGTTGTCCTGTTTGCTGTGGCCTTCACCCTAGTTCAAAGTTGTGTAATTGCATTTTTGGAAGGTGGGATGATCCGGCAAGTGCAAGAAGGCTTTCCATCTGTCAGCAAGAAAGTGGCTTGTCCTCACAAATCTTTGCTTTCCATAGTCAACAATGTGACCCAGCCGTACACACAGTTCTCTGGATCACAGACTGATTTTAATGAGATGATTCCGGGTAATTGGTTTGTGGGACTCCGGGCCAAGGAGGCAAAGCGAAATTCTACTTCCATAGATGCAGAAGCAGAATCCACTTACTGACCTGTCAGTCTTCAGAAATGTCAGTACTCTGCATCCTGATATACCATCAGATAAAGCTGGCACTGCTATATGATCTTTCCATTTTTAAAAGACACTCACAAATAATGAGCAGGAGATGTCCAACCATAAATATCGCAGGCAACTTTTAAAATGAAATTATTGATTAAACAACATCCATCTTCATGTTCATTTCCATTAACTGTCAGCATGGGGCTCCTGAAACATAACTTCTTGTTTCCTTAATATGATTTGGGAAAGAAAAAAATTAACACATTCACTCTCTCAAAACAATTTAATTTTGTACTCTGTATAGCTTGTAGCAAACAGCTATTAGGCGTTCTTGAGATAATGAATCACAATATGATACATGTCTGTTTACCAGGACGTTGTCAGCCCTGTCTCCTTAACATTCCTTATCATCATTCAGTTGAAAAATCCCAGCACACCAGTTTCTTAGCACTGAATGGTTAAGTGGATTCCACACTCTTTTCTGCTGCATATTCATTTCATAAATGTCACCGCATCCACTGAAGTTTCTGAGATGAAAAAAAGAGGGAGAAATGAATGGAGATGAATTGTTTAATGGGTTACTTCAACTGTCCACAATTTATAACTTCTTGTGTTCCTTTCTGTGAAAAAGACTGAAATACCTGCTTGAACAGTAGTATCTTCAGTTTCGAGTACCATGGTCAGCTCCAGCTACATTCACATAAATGAAGGAAAACAGACTTAATTTTTAATTCATCATGAGGATTATATTTGGTAAAAAAAAAAACGTGACTTCTGACTTTTCACTGCATATCCCACCTTTCTACAGAATATTCAAGATGGTGTACATTAACTTTAATTGTGAACTGCCCTAGAATCCATTTTTCGTGGACAATATTTGAACATTTTAAATAAGTATATAAACATATAAAAGAAACAACACAAAATACAAGTGCACAATAACAATTGCACTCATCTAATAAAACAGATGAAAAACAGCTATAAAGGCAATTGTGCTGTAACATCAACTTAACAGCAATAAACTGGAAAAGCTGGCTGAAATTTACCTAAACCTGTTATATCCTTCCTAGGAAGCTCATCAGCTCTATCCAACCCTGCACCCCGCCGCTCCTGTGAATGAATTCACTGGCTGTACTAATCAATCTTATCTTCACCCAGCAGAAAAAGATTATTCAGTAATGATCCATTTTGAATATTCTGCATTACTGAGAAAAACAACTGCTTGTTTTGTGATGCATTTCTTGTTTGCTTCTGTATTTAAAATCTCAAGGGCTTTTAACTCTCACCTGATGGTGTTCTTTGGAGCCAGTCTACATCTGACACTAAACTCTGATTATTGCTGTTTTCTTCTGGGAAGGTCATTCAGCATTAGGATGATGCATACAGCTCCTCTGGATTCAGACTCTGGTACCTCCTGATCCCCAAACCGGAGTCAGTCTAGAGAGGTAGTCAAAGTGGTGGTCCACAGACCAGTCAGTACCTGTCCACAAGCCACTGGCTTCCAGTCCCCAGTGACTCCACTACAGCCCATATTTGACTTTTGGGACCATATATGGTACTGGTTCCTGGCACACTGGGGGGGTGCCAGTCCACCTCATCAGAGAGCTTGAGAAAAACTGGCCTATGGAATCAAGATGCAACTTATTCTTTTCTTTCCAAGGAAGTGAGCATCTGGATGTTAGAGCAGGTTAGATAATCTGAAAAAGTAGGGAGAATGGAAGCATAAGCAACCTGAGTTTTTTCTCACCACGCTTTCAGGTCTTATCTAAAGAGGAAGATGTATTCACTGAACACAAATATAGACACATCTACTTGGATATGACTTGAAAGTGCAGGGAAAGGATGCTTCTCATACTTCCTTTCCCATTACTCTTCTGGAACTTCTATAGTAATGATTTACTATACCTCGCTGCATTTTGGGTTTGTGGACCACAATAAAGCCATGTGTACAGAGCAGCAATAAAAGGATAAGAACTACTGACAGAGCGAATAATCTCATAGGTTGGATCCAGATGGAAGACATGGTTAGAGCAGAGCATTAAGTTACTCCCTCTAGTTGAGCATACTTAAGTTTGCATCCAACCCTATAAATTCAATAATCTGAACATAAGATGAACCTGTTGGATCAGGCCAATGGCTCATCTAGTCCAACATCCTGTTCTCAGAGTAGCCAATCAGATACCCATGGCAGGGACGATCAAAGCACAAAAGCACTTCCCTGCCGTGCTACAACCGTGATTTCCAGCAACTAGTATTCAGAAGCATTACTGCCTCTGACCATGGAGGCAGAGCATAGCCATAATGGTTTGTAGCCTTAGATAGGTATAAATGAGACCATTTGTATCTCTTGGCATAATAAATACAGGATAGTGAAATTTCCTTCTGATGGGTGACAATTAATTGTGATGGGTTTGAAAATGTTTGTCTGCCAGTTAGCTCAGGCATCACAGACTTGCACAGATAAACAATAGCAATATTTGTTTAACTGAATATATTGATTGCCTTATCTGGCAACAAAAGGAAGAGTGTTAATGATGTCAGCAGAGAACAGAAGAGAAAGAGCTTGGTTTCAAATGGAATTTGTATTGAAGAAAGTAAGATTTCAGGGTGACATATTAAACTTAATTTAAACTGCAACGAAATCCCAGGATGAGGAATCTGGCAAGGCAATTTGTTCTGCAAAGCCTTTTCATCATCGGGGGAAATGGGTCGGTTTTATTAGGCTTCTCCCAGATTCCCACCAACATTGTATACAGTTGGGCAGAAGAAAAAAGGAGATCTATTGACTCACAATTAATGCACTTTGAATCAACATAGCATAAATTATTATCATAACCACCACCACCACCACAATGTATGTATCCACACCAATGGTAGCCAGCATAGTGCTATCCACATGTTATCAGATTCCAGCTTCCATCAGCCCCAACCAGAATGGCCAATAGTCAGGAATGATGGGAGTTGGAGTCAAAGAACATCTGGAGGGCACCACATTGGTGACCCTTGTTCTATACAATGTATTCCATAGGCATACATTCCTGCCACATTAGAGAAAGGGGGTGAGATTAGCATAAATATATATATTATCCTCATAAGCACCAGACTGCCAAACACTCTCAGTTTAGTTCACTTTCAACTGAGAAATTCATCTGATCAATCCCTGACAGCTGTTGTTCATGTCTCAGCTCAGAGAGAGCAAGCAGGAGAGAGACAGAGAAATAATGGCACTCTTATTAATGCGCATATCATCTTGCCTATGGGAATATCAATATGCATAAAGTTTCAAAGTGATACTTGAGCTGTTTGCCACTTACCTCCCATGGCTGACATTAGTGCTACAAGAAAATATCATCCCTAGAAAAGAGGCTAGTGATCTGAAGAAGGTAACAGAGACCCAACGGGCCCACTTTGAGAGTAGGCTTTCGGTGCTGCCATGGATCTTCCTGTAGGAGGATTCTTGCACTTGCTTTTGACATTGTCATGTAAGGTAATTGTCTTAGAAGTATGCTGGTGTGAAAACTGACATGAATTCAGTTATTTCCTATTATCAGTGGCAGGGAACTGATCACTTGGCCCTTTTTGCACAGCATGGAAACCACAATGATCAGCTGGTGATCACTGAAGCTTCTGTGCACTGCTATCCCTTGCTATCAGCTGCCCACTGGCCGGGTCCAGTTCTCCAACACACAGACACACACACATACTTTGGGTGCAATGTTTCAGAAAAGTGGCATACAATCATACCTTGGGTTGAATATGCTTCATGTTGAGCACGTTCAAGTTGCGCTCTGCAGCAACCCAGAAGTAACGGAGTGTGTTACTTCCGGGTTTCACCGCTCGCGCATGCGCAAATGCTCAAAATGACATCACAAGCATGCGCAGAAGCGACGAAAAGCAACGCGCAAATGCGCAGACGTGCCGTCACTAGTTACGTTTGCTTCTGGATGTGAACGGGGCTCCGGAATGGATCCCGCTCGTATCCAGAGGTACCACTGTACAAAGAAGCAAATGATGATGGGGTGTTAGGAAGTAATGGAGGCATAACTGATGTGTCCAGAAATTGCTATGCACATGTCATTATAAACCAGATCCTTGTCTCCTAGCTTGCTATTAGGATAAACACTGTTTCTTTTCTCCTGCTGTTACTCATCATGGAACATGAAGCAGAGAAAGTGGTCCTGGCTTAGGTGAATTTGTCATCACAGAGAGAAACGTCGTAGCCTCATTGATATGGGACAGATAAATTAGGAGAGCTTCTGTTCTAAGGCTATTAATTTCAATGTACAAATTTATTTTTTATTTATTTAAAATACCAACATTAAGAGACCCTCCCAATTCCATGCATGGAAGCCAAATGGAGTGACAGTTAAATCTTAAACACTGGCAGCCAAACAACATACCCCACCACATATGAGAGCAGCAAGTTAACCTATCTGAAGTTTTCTCTAAAATTCACCTTTTAGGCAACACTTCTATTTCCTTTTTATGCCTGAATTATGCTTTATGGAATTTTAGAGATTGGTTTTTCTGATACCATCCAAGAGAAACTTCTGGTATTTAAGAGCCACTCATTTGATACATAAAGGCAATTCTGGTATTGCTAGGGGGGGATGCATTATAGAAAATAGCAAAGAAAATAAATGTTTCTCAAAATAACTATGCTTTTGTAACATATTCATTTACTTGATTTTGCATTATTTGGGGAAACTTGAAAAGAATACCAACAATTCAAGTTAGGAAATTCTCCCACATGTAATCTTGTTTAAGTCAAGAAAATATTCAAAGTCATGAAAATATGCTCAAGCCAAAATTATGCCTTAAAATTCAGAGGACTCTATATTTGATCAACGTGTGGCTCCAAGTAATTAAGGAAGATGTGGGAACAATCAATAAGCATGGACATCTATGATGGGTTGCCAACTTATGGGAAACTGATTCACCTAAACCTGAAGTTTGCTGTCTGGAAAGCATCCAGAAGCTTTTTCACACCCTGGGGGTGGGGGGTAAACATTATAGCCTAATAAGTCCTGAAGGTGTTGGTACAGTGGTATACTGGAAAGTTGGCACTTCTTACTGGGGGATACAGTGGGCCATGCAGGTCCCACTGGCGGAGGAAAAGGCATGCGGGGGGAGCGCACCACCCCTGCCAGCGCGATCCTGGCGGGTGCTATCGCGGCTGCCCCCCCTTGCTGGGCGCCACACCCCTACGGGGAGCATGCCACGCCCCCAGGATGCACACCACGCCCCTACGGGTGGTGACCAAGCCCCCGGGACGTGCGTCAGCCCCGCCCCCACCTGCTCTGCGCCCCCTGGTGCCGGAGCATGAAGCTCCACCACTGGCAGGTCTCCAGGCTTATTTGCCAAGATACTCTCCTTCACAGTTTGAGTGTCTCTCAAAAAGTTCCCAAGCACAGTTTCAAAGAGCAGCCACAGAGATGTTTTGAAAATTGAACAAAAATTAAACTCATGTTTCTCCCTAGTGTCATTTATAAAGGCAAGATTAAACTCTGCTTTAAGATGCAAAAGCTATACAATGGTTTATCTGCCACCTAGTGGTTTAGTTGTAAAGATAAGCATTTTTCCTCCTGTTTCATAGTCTTCCAGACAATAATGTCTCTTGTATGAGAAATATTATTATCAGACATTTATTAGATATATAAAACATATATATATAAAACCTGTGGCGCTCCAGATGCTGTACGACTCAGGGATCGCGGAAGTAGGAGTCTAGCATCTGCAAGGCCACAAGTAACCAATTCTATTTAAAAATAAACTTTACTGAATATGGTCTGATTCAAGTAAATCAATGTGTTACTAATACAATTTATTCCTTACTGAAGATGCTCAAAGTCATGGCATCGGCAACAAGGGTTTTCACAATATTGGCCAACATCCATATCAGCCAAGTATCCATATATTGTCCAAGAGAGGATAATGGATGTCTTAATCCATTTTAGTAACTTCTCTGTAAAACGGGAACAACCACTTTTATTACATTCTTTTTTGGGCACTGCCTGGCAAAAACATTGTGAAGTGTTCAGCACATACTCAACCTGATACATCACTCTCTTTAACAGAGAACTTAAGATGGCAAATGCTGACAGAAAGGAAGCCAAAACAAGTCTCTAAGAAACAAGAACATGGTATCAGGATGCCAAATGGTCTGCGTAAGTGCAAGGGTGTTTAAGAAAAGCTGTAAATGGCCAGCTTGTGCTTCTATCAGCTTACATATCCTAGAGAAAAGCACTGCTGCTTGGCTGGAACTCTGAAAGGAGCTCTCTTATCAGGAGCTGATGTGGATATACTGTAACATTTTGTTGCAGGCCTCACTTGTAGATGTTTAACCATCATTTCTCTTGGGACTTGTTCCTCCTGTTTGCCAAATGGCACAAAATGCCAACAGATCCCAGTCACAAAAACAACGCTAGAAATATACACAAATGTAAAACTGCAAAATCTGTTCCCTACAGAAGCAACACTCATTGCCAGTTGCCTTTTGCTTTCAAAGTAATGGAACTGGGTTGTTGAGGTAAACGTTTAGTAAACTCCATGAAGTTGCCTCTATTCTCCGCATGAATCATGACTTCTGCTATTTCCAGGAAAACTGCATAACAGCTAAGCGCTATTATTACATTTTTTTTCCTGCACAGCAAGTTGTCAATTATACAGTGATGTGACACCACAGCTTAAGCATTATCTGATGATTCAGTGCTATGCACGCCTTTTAGTTCTAATTACGGTTACTGAAACTGTGCTTGCTAAGAACTTCCCCAAACCTTTTACATTGGAGTTAGACATACAATGATTCTGAACATTCAGAATCTGAAAGCTGGTTCACTTCAAAGGTACCTCTTTTCAAATCTGAAAAGAGCCAAGCTGTCGAGAATTTAAAGGAGAACAAGGATATAATGGGCTTGCAAAGTCTATTATTGTGGTGCACTGCCCTTCAATAAAGATTTGACGCTGCAGCCCGGACCTGGTTGTGGTCATGAACCATGCTGTGTCCTTAAGCAGACACCTGTCAACCCTTATGTGGCTCAGCTCTGTAGATGCTCCCAACTTTCAGATATATCATTGAAATCCAATTATATCCCAAGACTACTGATGATCCAGGCCATATTGAACGGAAATACATCTAAAAAAATACTTAAGTGATGATGGGGTACCTGTGGCCCTACAGACCACAACTCCAACGTTTTCTGGCCATTGGTCATACTATCTAGAAGGCTGCAGTTTCCCTAACCTTGAGTTAAATGTTGTTTCACGCATTCCATGGTGGCAAACACCGTCAAATGTTTGACAATATATATGGGGAATATTGCATTCAATATCCCTGGTTATAACGTTAGTGCTTCTGCCCTGTTTTCTAATGTTCCTTTCACATTACAGTACCTATTGCATTATGGAACTGTGGCTTTTGAATCACTATACCGGCATGTCCTACTAAATTTCATTCACACCAGTGGATGTGATGTGACACAACAACGAACGCCATTGGACAATATTGCTTTCCCTGACCCTTTCTGCACACACATGCTTCTGTTCAGTCATGATTCACCCGCAACAATTGCAGGAAGCAAATTTATGCTGGTATACTGTCCCCAAATTTCATCACTTCACCCCCACAATTTTCTGGGTTAATAGGGTTGTAAATTGATTTTTTTCTGGAACAAATGAATACAGAAGCAAGTGGTAAACTTCTACTATATTCCACTGGATTTCTAAAAGTGGCTTTTACATTGTGTGAAAGCTCAAATATAATGCGGAAATTAATAGTTAGGGAAATGTGAAGGAAAGGAAATAAACTATGGTGCGAAGATAGTCAAAGAGCTGCAGTGAGGTCTGCATCCCTAATGACAAAGATATTTTCATGCTACAACATGTACAATCTGTGTGGACAAATTCACATGTAACATTTAATGACTATATAGTTTGTGCACCTGCATGCACAATACTTGAGATGTATAAATCTACTTGTGTGCAATATGTTCACTGTAACATGTAAGCAAGCCTTGTATCTTTATAATATATGTATTTGCGTGCCCATTTCGGTTGCATTCCTGCATTAGGTTAGTTGCTGCAAAAAAACATGGGGAGACTTGCAGCACCTTAAAGACTAGCCCATTGATTATGGCATAAGCTTTTGTGGACTCCAGTCCATGAAATCTTATTCCATAGTAAATAGGTTAGTCTTCAAGATACTACTAGGCTCTTTCTTGTTTTTTCCCTTAAAAGAGAAACAGAATACGTAAAAGTTGTGGTTTCTATAAACAGAAAGGTTTCTAAACATAAATAAAAATAAATCTTCTGAGACTTAAGAAGTATAGAGAGTACTCCTCTAGAAAGTGTATTAAATGCATTTCTGTTTTTCTAGCAAATTCAAAGTTTTGAAAATGAAGTATGTTTAGTGTAGCTATTCAGTATGGTTTACATGACCCTATTCACTTCATGGGACTGAGAAGTCAATCAAATTCAATTTAGGCAATTTATATGGATTGTGTTTGATCAACTTAATTACAGAAGTAATTGAAACAGCAAATGAATTTTTCCCATATGCGTGTGAAGCTATCAAGTCAAAAGGGATAAACCCAGAACAATCTCTTCATTATCTGTGTCAGTGACGCCCAGATCTATCATTAGTGCATTGCCAGGGGGAGGAGTGGAGAGCTAAACAGAACAAGGCCACAACTGTTAATGCCACCATAAAAAAAAGAAACCCAGTACTATTTTTGTAACATTTTTCTTTTGAACATTGTAATGTTGTAATGTTTAAACAACTTAGTAATTCAGAAGATTCAAAGATTAAGAAATAATAAATTCCTCTTTCCCTTAATAGGAGAAAGGGACGAAGCGCAGTGGCAGAGCATCTGCTTTGCTTACAAAAGGCCCCACATTCAATCTCTGGCACCTTCAGGTAGGGTGAAAATGCCCTGAAACCCTAGAGAGCTATGGCCAATCAGTTGAGGCAATACTAAGCTAGATGGACCAATCGTCTGGCTCGGTATTAGGCAGTCTGGTTCTGAGGAACTTCAGTGGCACACTTCCTTGCTAATATAATTTCGCACTTTTATGTGATTTACTTGCCTTAGTTCTGTGTTCACTCAATACAAATCCCAATTTCCTCCTCCATGCCAATCATCTTTAGCCAAACGTTTTGGCTTCACAAGATATAAAAAACCAAACCCTGATGAACTGAGGGTGGTTTGCTTTTGGGTTTGTTTATTTTTTGCTTGTTTATTTTTTTAAAAAGATATAATTGATTTCCCTCTCTTTCTCTCTCAAGTCTGTTGCTAGGGGAAATATGGGGGGGGGGGTGATACACAACTCGCTGAAAGCATTCTGCAAATAAAACTGGTCATTACACAGGACTATCAAGATAAATCATTTGTTCTGTTCTTAGGAGGATTTTCTTCATGACAAGGCACAGCTGTCAAAGCTTCAGTAGAACTTGACTCTTTTTGGCAGGAAGAAAAAGCCACCAAATGGCAGTCTGCAGCTTGCAGCAGTTTGAGGAATGCTTTCCAACTGCGGCTCTCGATTGCCATAGTCAGAGCAGACATACTGGAGGAGATCCAGCTGAATCAAAAAGAAAAAAAGAATCCCTGAGAGATTTTTTAAAAGCAACTTACAAGTCAACTTACTTATTTTGAGCCTGTCAAGAGCCTCAGCTGGCTCCCACAGTGATTTAAGGGAATGCTGCTTCAGAGATTTTGCAAATCCTTCCTCTGTGCCACTCCAAAGTTCTGTAAGGACATGGAATGAACCTGAAAACCAAGCATGTGATAATTCAGAGACAGAATATACTGACATGTGCGCTGTTCTAACAAACTGTTCCAAGACCAAAATGGCTTCTGAGAAATTCAAGCACAGGACAGTCTTTGGCACCCATGTGCATCTGAGTCAGAATTCACCAGAAGATTCTCTTTCCATCCCCTCAGTATTGAGGGTTGTAGATAAAAATGTATTGAAGATATTCTGCTCTTGAGCTGATTATACGCTATGCAGAAACAGAGACCATGAGCTGAAATTCCTAATACCAAGTATTGCTTGTATTTTGGGAAGGATTCCACACACACACACACACACACGGCAGATCTCACAAGCAGATCTAGGTCTTTGCACATTAGCTTCTGCTAAACCCCTTGACATTTTATCAGAAAAGAAGTGGCAAAGAGATAAGAGCACAGGAAAAGCCATTATGCAGCTGATCAGCGATTGATTTAACTAAGGCCTAATTCATGCATACCTGTCAGGGAACTGCCATCTGAGACTAAGGAGGTGAAAGGGCTCATGGAGGGTGAGAGAGACCATTCAGCGGAGGAGGGGACCAGCAGGGGGAGAAGTGGAGTTCCAAGGGAAAGTGAGTCGGAGGGAGGGCTCAGAGACACTTCAAGCGGGAGCAGCGGGGAGATTTCAGGACCTCCTGTAGGGACACCCACTCCTCGGCGGAAACTGTCACGCCGAGAGTCCAGAAGACGCGTTTCCGTTAAGGAGCTTTTATGCTGGAAGAAGTTCCGTAAACGCCCACTGTCCGATTCAACGAGCGATTGATGGAGTCATGCTTAAGGAGCTCCATCACAGACAGAGGTTTGGGGACTTAGCCAAACTCTGAGGGATTAGGATTTTACGCACAAGCAGCTCATCATCCCATCACAATACCTCATCAGAGTGGTATGGTTGTTTTATACCTCCTTAGCTGTATCTCTCTCTGCAGGCACCTGAGGAGGAACAAAGGTGCTTACTACATTTCTGGACTGAAGAAATGCCTCCCCGGTTCTGTGCCAGGTGCCTTGTACTTACCTAAATGCTAACAGCACCATCTTTTATTTCCTGTGTAAAAACAGCAGATGGCTATCTTGCATGAATCAGCTCTCAGAATAAAGGTGCACATGTTGGCTGTATAAACACAACAAGCTTGTATTCCACTCTCACTGATGGCCTGTTCAGCCCGCACCTCCCAGTACTTATCAAAAGAGTGGTGAGTGTGGCAGACTAAAAGTGGGCCTTAAACTTGCAAAGGAGATCAGGGTTCCAGCATGTTTAATAGATGGGTGGAAGAAGAAATTTCAGCAGATGCAGGCTTTCTGTAAGGCAAAAAGCTCCAGCCCATTTTTTTTAAAACTTTCAGAAGGCCTCCTTCTCTCTGACACTCACACACAGGGCTCCTCAATACAATCTGCTTATACAGCATTCACAGACTCTCAGAAAAACAGAGTTGAAATTTAGAAGGGACCCAAAGGGTCATCTAGTCCAACTCCCTGCAATGCCCATAGCTATCCCTGGGTGGGCTTGAGCCTTTTGGTTAACAGCTAGACACACTGACCCATTGCGCCACCTGGGGTAATTTTAATTTGCTTGCACAAAAGTGTACATCGTGGTTAGACTGTGTTTGTGTGGGATGTAATCCACTGGAGCAGTCAAATACAACATTATCTGTTTTGCTAGAGTGGACATGCAGGGAATGTTGGTCCAGCCAGTCGAACTTCCTGTTACACCTGGCTGGAGCATCCTTTCTTTGCATGTGACCAGTAGGTGGGCATGACCTTTCCAGACCCGGTAAAAGCCAAGTCACAGAGCCACCTCTCTTCTTTTTCATCCTGCCTGCTTCCTGCTTCACTTAGACTGGGTTACCTCCCATATGGGGTAAAACTATTTGTACTTATTTGTAACTTTAATCCTAAAGCCTCTCTTCAGGGATCACACTGTGCTCTGCCTGATCGTGAGTACAGTGGTACCTGGGGTTAAGAACTTAATTCGTTCTGGAGGACTGTTCTTAACCTGAGGTACCACTTTAGCTAATGGGGCCTCCCGCTGCTGCCGCGCCTCCTCTGCCTGTTCTCATCCTGAAGCAAAGTTTTTAACCCAAGGTACTATTTCTGAGTTAGCGGAGTCTGTAACCTGAAGCGTATGTAACCTGAAGCGTATGTAACCCGAGGTACCACTGTAAACTTCTTTTTGTTACTTATGAATAAGACTGTTGTGTCTTTATTCTTTTAGGAGGGATTCAAGGGATATTACCAGGAACATATCCCAATCTGGGCAAGCCAGATTGAATTGCTTATTATCTTAAGAGATTCTAACGAGTCTGCAACCAGCTTCCTGCTGTGTAATGGAGGAATGCACTCTGCTGTATGAAGAAACTTGCTAGCACGAGTTAGGAAGGATAATATTAATCAATATATCCTCTCCTGTTACCCACAACATTCCCAGAGTTTGGTCTTTATTGAACATTCGTTCTGATTTGCTTGCAAGGTGTTTACCATGGCTGCATACAAACCATGCATTTAAAGCAAGCGCGTGCACACATACATCTTTGAAAAGAATCCTGAGATTGTAGTTTACACTTCACAAAGCTGCAATTTCCAGAACAGTTCTTTTGGGGGGAAATGTGCTGTATTGCGTGTACACAGCCCATATCTTCCTGTGCATCATTCTTTCAGCCCACACTGTTCAATACATTTCCCCATCACTTTCCAAACTGCAAAAGTCCAAGTTTTTAAGTGGATTTGATTTGCAAGGGTGGCAGAGCCCTTTAACGCACCTTAGCTGCACAAACCTGAAGTTCTGGTGTGAATCCCTCCCGCAAAATACTGACAGTTTGGAGGCACTTATGGACGCTTTTCTTGGGAAACAATCTAAAAGAATGCCTATATCATCTTTCTTTCGTTCACTTTTAGTTATCCTATCCAAAAGCAAAAAACATAGTAAAAGAATAGACGGCAGACAGGAGAGAGGAAAGCAATGCAGTTATGTAAAGGTTACTTCATAATTGTACCACCTAGCATTATATATATCTCCCTGGAACATCAAAACAAAAAAGCCAAGAACAGAATATCAACCCCATCTATTACCTGAGATGACAATTCCTATGTTCCCTTGCTTAGTGAAATAAATCAAGACATGCTGGTGTTCTCCCTCGTCTGAGAGATGGGAAATACGTGAACATACACGGCCATTTGTCATGTGTAAGCAGAGACAGATTGGTAAGCTTGCCTATTTCCCCCTTTTCTATTGAGAAGATTAGTTTTAGTGGTCAGGAGTTAGGTCTTCAACTATGCCACTGCTGAAACTACTGTTTCACTGGCCAGTAATACTAAAAGTCTTCCTGCCTTCTTAGTGGTACATTGCTACGGTGTGTTTTTTTTGGGGGGGGGGGTTGTGGGATACGGTAGAATAAGCAGTCACCATGACAAAGGATGGAACCCTAGGCAATCATGCTAGGCTAGAAATGGCTACCATGGTCACACAATACTCTCTTCCTAGGTTCCACATTGCAGATGTTGATGACATTCCATACCCTTGTCATGATATTTGTTAGGAGCTAAAACAACAGGCAACATTACCTGGCCTTACTAAGATGAGGGCCTGAAGCATAGCGCAAAGCTGCTGCCATGGCCGGGAGCGAGACAGTACTGAGGCAGGTGTTTGAGGTGCTGAAGCTGCTGCTGGGAACAGCTGTGGCTGCCGGTGAGGAGAAGGGGAAATGGGGGCCTTCGAGGCAAGAGGTTCTACACCTTTGCGGTGCAATGAAGGCTGCAGGCACCCTGGTCTCTCCTTCAGCTGACTGGCCTCCTTGGAAAAGCTGTGCTGGGGCAGGTGTGGCACAGCAGCACTCACCCAGAAAGCCCATCTGAGAAAGCCCATCCCTCCAGGGTATCCTCTTTGGCCAGTTGTACAGGGTGATGTGGGAGTGGTATTGCTTTTTATTAGCCACCCATATTTTATACCTTTGTATCCCGCTCATCCTCTAAGAAGCTCAGGGGTGTACAAAGTTCTCGGGCTCCCCTGCTGGTAACCCGCTGACAGTACTGCAAATAGTACTAGTTACAATGGGCCAAAGGTCAGGCTGAGTGTAAGGCAGCTTTCTACAGTCCTGTTTACATTCAACCAGAACCATGAGGACTAGAAGCTTGCTTCATTTTTTAGGGGAATGGCCACAGTTGTAGCTGCTCAGTACAATCAAACCTGTGTCAGGTTTGATTCCCTGACAACATATGCAGGTAGGACTGGGAAAAGACACCCCACCTGAATTCCTGGAGAGCTGTTCTGCCAGTCAGAACAACTGAGAGGAGCATGTCGCAACTTAAAGAATAACAAAATGCCAGACTAGAGACAATACTGGGCTAGCTAAGGGTTTGACTAAGGCACCTTCCTATGGAAACTTTAAAAAAACTCCCCATGAAGTGGTAAGAAGCATGGGGGGGGGACAGGGTAACATCTATGAATGGCCAGAGCAAGACAAGGATCTCAGAAAAACTAAGGCTCCGGTCGTAGCCCCACTTAACCTGGGAATATGCCCTACTGAATTCACAGGTACTTACTTCTGAATTGATATGTTTAGGATTACACTGTAATTTAGCAGGGAGAGAACAACCTTTAGGTGGGAAGAACATAACAACCCTGTTAGATCTGACCAGAAAGCACACCTGCAGAAACCCCACAAGCAGGGCTTGTGGGAGAAAGCTGACTCCTGCTCCCCAGCAGCTGTTGCAATGGGTGCCCCTAATTTCATCTGCGAAGAATTGGAGGCTATGGAGGTTAGATTATATCTACCCTCTGTTGAGCATTTTTTCTGATTTGTTTGCAGGACAGTTATACAACAATAAGCATCCATCCCCATTTGCTAGCAGAGTGTTTATACGTCTTCCCTTTAATCATTCGCTGGTTCCACACTTCTGAATTCATGTCCCTGTCATTGTCCTAATTGCAAACAGTTCATTTTTATAATGGGGATCGTTGTGCTTTGCTGACAGAGCTCTTTTAATTGCTCAAAGCGAAATGTCCAAGTGTGTTCTTGGATCATGCCCAGATAATACTGACAGTCCGGAGGTGCCCTAAATTATCTAGATCAGCTTAAACAGGGTAGCCAGGTACTATGGACCTAAACAATTGCAGAATTAAGATAACCAAGCCAGAGATCAGTATCCAAGGCAGCACTATAATTTCAGGGCAAAAAGACAGATAAGGTTAGGACAGACTGGGACCAGAAACAGCCGAGGAAGTCATAGGACTGGGACAGGAACAGAGGAAAGCCAGAGGTTGAAGCATCCAGTCACAATATCCAGGAGAGATATCTGTTAAAAGCTGTATTCCAGGCATCCAGGCCAGTCATGGCAGAAATACAGATGACACATGAGACATGACAAGAGAGTAAGGATCAGAAAAGTTTTGTATGTAAGAGATAGGAACAATTTGATAGAAACAATCATCTTTGAAAACACACCCCAGGGACCTATGAAAATTCTGCTAAGTAACTCTGATGGAGACTAGCAATGAATTGTACAGGGTGAGTGAAATGCAACATGCATCTCTCTCTCTCTCTCTCTCTCTCTCTCTCTCTCTCTCTCTCTCTCTCTCTGTTAATTTCTAACATTCTAAAATGACCCCATGCCTAGAAGGCAGGGTCTGAAAGAGCCCATTTCTGAAACAGTGTGAAATCATGTAACACCAAATTATACAGGCTTTCTTTCGTTCCTTTTTTGTGGAAATACATTCACACTTTAAAACTTACTACAATCCACTTCTTCAGATGCATAGAGTGTTGTCCTGCATTGCAGGCAGGGATGAGCAAATCTCAGTTTCTCATTTTTCCAATATTAAATTCCATTCTCCACATTACTTTGCTTTTTTTTTTTAAAGTCCTCATGAAAATTCATCAGCATTTGAGTGTGAATTTCTTATAATATACACATTTTTTATGTAATTCATCCCAATATACATTTTTGCATGTTATTTTTAATAATGTACAGTTTTATGCACAGTTTATGCTTGCATGTGCATTTTTTGTACACATTACTTGGCTGGAGAACAGCAGTGCAAAATTCAAGTAAGTGTGACTTTCAAAATATTGCTGTGTTTCAGTTTACATATTGATTCAGAAAGTGTGAATTGGGTAGGTTCACCTTTAAATGTGAAATGAATTTTTCTTCCCCATCCCTAATTGCATACACATATATACATGATGCTGGAGGATTGTAACAGTGAGGTCAAAAGGAAAGGAAATGCAGAAAGGCACAGGTGATAACTCACCCTTGAGGGCTTGTTCTGGGGTGTTTAGACTCAGGTACATGTGTGTATCAGCTGATATACTGAGAGTTCCTAGGGATGCTGTGTGTGCTCCGTTCTGTTTGCTTGCATTCCTGGGCTGCCATTTTTGAGCCACTTCCCATGTGCTGTCTCTGTGTACCCTTGCAGTCCACACACACCTGAGAAGGGCAGTGGGGGACCTGCATGTTCACAGGTGGGCACAATTCCTATGGTGATGCTAAGTTGGCTTTCAGTGCTTCATTGGCTCATTTCCATTCCACTGGGCAGCTGCCCGATCCCAGGCCTTCGTGGACAGACTCTGGGTCTGGTGTAATTTATGCCAGGTTGCTGCACTTGGGGCTGCTCTGTAAAATAGCTGCCATTAAAAACATTTCACAATGTCTAATAGCCTATTTTCTAAACAATCCTCACAAACGGAGTCAGACTCAATTATCATGTTTCATTTATCTGTTGAACTTTCACCTGAAAAACATGTTATATTCCCCTGAAAATTTGAATCCTCTTATCAGCTGGGATTTCCTCTTCTTAGCTACAAACCCTTCTTCCTTATTCACACAAATAACCTTTTAACCCACGCAGAATGCTGCCTTCTAGGTCAGTACCAAAAAGTGCAGAGGTCAGGAGAAGATCAGAAAACACATTTAGATTTATCATTATCAAAATCCTGAAACCTTTGCTGCTCTTTCCAACTTTTCTTCCCTTTGTTATATGAATGAACCTTCTGTTAACTGATGGTATCCTTCTGAGACATTCCGCCCAACGACCCACTGCAACTGTTATCTCAACTCTATATTTCCACTAGTACTCTCAGCTATCAGATCTCATGCAAAACATATAAAGATGCTCTCCCATATTTCTCCTTTCACTGCCAGTCTAGTCATGACATGGGAGATGCATGATTAAGTTATCCCACAGCTTTTTAAAAAGAAAGATTAATAGGCACCACTGCAGTGGACCCTGAATCCGATTGAACCATGCTTCTGAAGTGGCGCAGAGGTAACTTTTTGTCTTCCTATTTTCCTGATTAAAATTGGTTCTGCTTCCTGCAGGGGAAAATAGCAGCTTTGGGAAGCCATTTTGAATGGGGAAAGGATATACAGCGAGCAAAGGTGAAACTTCACACGCTTCTAAGTGCCACACTCCCAATCTGACTCCGGTCCTTCTTGGCTACTATTAATCCTTTTAAAACAACAACAGGCAAGCAGAAAATCCACAGGAGATTCTAATTACCAGTCTCCCACTCCACATCTAGCTGCAGCCTCAGTAACAATTCATCTCGGCTTTGTGGTGCCTCTTCTAAAACCTTGATGTGTTATAAATGGTGAACATAACTGGAATCTACATGCTGCTTCTGTTTAAACACTGCATTCAAATACAACACACAGATGCTCTCTTACTTTAAAAGGACACCCCAGAGAGCCTTTGTCATTTGAAAAGTCCTGGGATTCACAAGGCTGTAATCAGAAGAGCTGATATTGCTGCTCTTGTTGGACTTCTAAGCACCTCTGCGGCTATCAAGGGCTGCCAGCCAGAATCTTCTGAGAAGCTGACAATAGGGGTTGGTACCAACAGCTGGCCCTCCACTATTGCCCCCACCTCACTACTGGTAACCTGAATTTTCCATTTAAATATACTTTCCTCTATTTCTAGTGTTCTACACCGAATAGGGACGGGCAAATCTATCAGTTTTGTTTCTCTCAGTTTCTTTCTCTTTTTTCTAATCTTAACTTCACATTTCCACATCAGTTCCCTTTTTTAAAAAGAAAGAAAAGTCCTCATTAAATTTATCATCAGTTTAGCATTTATTAGGGTCAACTGTAAGTCATAGAATAGTGAGCTGGCAGAGTAGTGTTGTGGTTTAGATGCACAACCCTTATCACACAACTAAGTTTCCTAGATAATCTTGGACCAGTTATTAGGACAGAGGTGCCTGGCGTGCTCTGGTCCATGGGGTCACGAAGAGTCGAACACGACTAAACGACTAAACAACAACAAAGCTCTTCTAATGACGTGGTCATGTGTCGGGCTGGGCCCTCTCAGGTTAAAAAAGCAGCAAATGCTGCTGGCCATGTGCTCTGGCACTGAGCTACAACCCTCTGAAAGTTCCAGAAGAGGAGGTCAAACTACAAGAGAAATTATTGTTCAGAAAGCTGCTTTCGTTATTCTTTCTTCTTTCATGCTAGAGGTTCAGAGAGGGGAGTCAGCCTTGTTTTGTGGGATACTGCCGGACCTTTTTCTCAGCAGATCTCATCAGAACTCAGTTCCAACACCCCTCAGGTGGGCACCATTGCCATTATAAGAGAACAAGGTTCATGGTGAGTTCTGGCACCTCTTTTTCTAGAAAAACAGCACTGGATACTGCAGATCAACCCATGTTGGGTTGTGCTTGTGGAAGTGAAGTCGCTCACACAGATTGCCACACACTGTTCAGCCAGCTTGCTTCACTGCTAGAGGTCTTTACATCTGCTGAGCCAGTGCTTTTCCAGAGCTGAAAGCGGAATTCAAATAGGAGATTCCACGTGGCACTTGGAATAGCATTATATTATCCAACAATACCATCCTGAGAGCAAGATGCTTCTGGAATGTTTACTCACAAGTAAGTCCTGTTCGGCATATCTGTCTATTATATTATCTATTCTATTTATCTGTTATCTAGAGTGTCCATATTCTGCTTTCCAGGAGGACCTCACAGAGAAGTTTACATAGGATTATTACAACAATAAGCATCCATTTAAAAAAATTAAAAAATTAGAATGGGGAAAAACAACATCTGTTTAGAACAAGTTGTTACTGCTTCTTCTCCTTAGGACAAGATGATCCTTCAGATGCTCTTGTGGTGGAAGTTGAGGGGGGAGGGCATAGGTCTTTTTTAATCTTAATTAAACATTTCCTGTTTGAAGGTCTTACCCATTATATTGTTTCCTGTTGACAGCATCTGGGAGATTAGTGACATATAGACTGTTAATTGCCTCTTGAACAGCCTCTCTTAATTGCTGCAGCACCAGTTATTTCTGTATCCTGGAAAGAAGGGACTTTTAAATTACTCGTATCTTTAGAAAACAATGTTTAATAAAATAATTATCCGGCTCTAAATAGGGAAAGGGGGGAAATTATGAGGAAGCACAATGAAGCTTACAATTTTAAAAAATCATATGAACAAAGTTACCAAGAATTTTCACCCTAAAGCTGATCTGCGGGGAGCATACTCCAAAATGGGGGTTACCACCATGGTGCCTGTGACTGCAAAGGTAGCCTTGATATCTTCTCCTGGCAGCCATAATATCTTCAATTGCCACCCCACCCTGCACCATTCACTGTCCTCTTGAAGGTGGTGAGAGTGGTTACCGTACTTTTCTTTTCCTTGGAAAATACATAAGACTGAAGGAGGAAGTTGGAAAAGTGACACTCCTGTTTCAACTCAGTGCTCAAAGCAGGGGCGAAACTAGTCTTGATTTCACCTGGGTCAAAGACCCACTTTGGCACACACACACCATGAGCATTTGCATACACACACACACACACACACACACACACAGGATTGGAGCCTCAATGGCGCACCTCTGGAGGCTTCACCCCAGGGCAACAAAAACAAAAACCCAGTAGCACCCCCTCCCCAGCTATGGCACTGCTCAAAGTGCAGATGACTTCTACAATATTCAACTTTTACCCAGATCCCTTGGAAAAACGAACTGTCTGTGTGCATACTTTCACTCCCCCTTAAACTGCAAATATAGCACACAGGTTCCTCTCTGGAGCTTGTTAGCAGTCAATATATTCATCTAGCTTTCTTTCTTTTTTTACAGTCACAAGGTCATAAAAAAAGACACCATCAAAAAGGCTTGTTTGACTGTTGATTACTCTGTCTTACCTTTGCAACATCTCGTGTTGTGTACCCCAAATTTAAAAGGGCAATCTGCAGAATTCTCGATACATTCCACTCAAGGTCAGAGTATGAAAGAAACACAGACCTCAAGTAAAGGGGGAGGAGAGAATCCAAGCTACCTGCAGTTTTCTGCTGTCATGCACTTTTGGCATGATGAAAATATATTTTACAAATGCAAGTGGCCAAAGGTCATCCAAATAAAGGAATTGGTTTCCCCACCGCTGAACAGCCCAGTGCCTCTTGACATCAATATTCTATCTTCTCAGGCACAAATGAAGAGCTTCTTCTAATAAAATAAGCTGTGAAGCCAATTCTGTGTTGCTATACTTGCACTGTCAAACAAAGCCTCTTCCCCATTTTTGAAATTCAAAACCCATCCTTATTTATTCTTCAAAATAATTTTGCTATCCATTCTTCACCCAAAGCCCAGTTTTCATTTAACAAAATTTAAGCATCATTTGATTGCAGGAAAACCTCTAAGCAGTTTGCGGAAACATTGAAATTATTTTTTAAAACCAGTTTTGAAAAATTAAAAACATTTAAAAATAATTAACATTAACACTAAAGGGGAATGGAACACCACATCTGTGTACAGTGGTACCTCAGGTTACAGACGCTTCCGGTTACAGACTCTGCTAACCCAGAAATAGTACCTCGGGTTAAGAACTTTGCTTCAGGATGAGAACAGAAATCGTGTGGTGGCAGCGGGAGGCCCCATTAATTAAAGTGGTACCTCAGGTTAAGAACGGTTTCAGGTTAAGAGCGGACCTCCATAACGAATTAAGTTCTTAACCCGAGGTACCACTGTCGCGGGATAGGTTTGCCTAAATAAAAATGTTTTAAGCAGGTGCCAAAAAAAGTACAGTGAAGACACCAGCCTGATGTCAACAGGCAAGGAATTCCGAAGTTTAGGTGCCACACTAAAAGATCAATTTCTGATAAGTGTAGAATGAGGGTTGTGTGGCAAACTCTTATCTTCTTTTGTAGTACCAGAATGCTTGGATATGTTCTGAAGGAAAATATGGGGTTAAATGCGCAACTCAAGTATTCCTGAAGCACCAGAGACCAATTATATCTCTCAACTCTTCTGTATATGGAGTATAATGGATTTCCTTAGGTGAAGAGGCACATAGTTTGGGAATGTGTGATGCATCATTGAACCGCAAGTAATTTAGAACTTTGGGATGGGGATTGTAACAGAGGTTGGAGCAATTTGGCAGAGGAGTGGTAGTTGAACGCTTCTGTGCTTAACGGAGGGGAGCTGAATTAATTGAATGACCACTTTCTCTGGACAAGGACTGCTTCTCCTCTCGCTCCCTACCCATAATACTAAGATGAGCCCCTTAAATTCTGATGTATTTCAACAGTGCCACCTAGAGGGGTCTGTGATTCTGCTCCCCCTGCAATGAACCCTGAAGAGACCGCTACTGTTGCTTTGTTTCTAAACATCTATCCTCAAGTTAACCGTTTTTATACGAAGCCTAAGTGTAAAGAACTGCCAAGCTCATTTGATACATAACTGCAAAGTCATTAAGGAGGTGGAATTGGCCTCCAATCAAATTTCTAAATGGTCAGCTAGACCACTAGAAAAGGTGAACAGGCAACCACAATGGAGCCTAAGTGGCCATTTTCCTCCCAGGCTATATCTGCATTGGATTTGAAATTGTTTTTACATGTATTTTCATTGTTGACTTTTTATTGTAATTTGCTTTGGGATGTTTCATGGGAAGTGATTCATAAATGAAGCAGATAAACTGAAAGAAGGATGAAGATTGGAACCGGGGGCTCTGGAGGTCAGCAGTGGGAGACCTCCTGGGTGTCAGCCACAGCTGATGCTTAACTCCTGGGCTGCAGGGGCTGTATGCACATTTCATGCATAGCCACACAACAACAACCCACAACTCACAAGTAGAAAGAGGCATGAAGTGGATGGAAGGCTCATTTATTGCCTGTGGCTCTCACAGGGTTGGACTGAGTCCTGGCAGAAGATTTGTCTAAGCGTATCAAGGCATTTTGTGTTTTCCACCCTATAGGTTTTTGTGGCATCGGGGCATAAAGAACATTTTTGGAGTTGAATTGCAGAAAATTCAAATGGAAAAAAAACCTTTGCAGGTCCCTATCTACTCAGTCAAGATGCACAGCAAGAAAAGTTTGCATTCACCACAGGGGTAGCTGCTACTGCATGCTTAAACACACACAACACTCCTGCCTTTAGTTCTGTCTGCTTTTCCATTTAAATGGTGGAAATTGTACCTTGCAAATCTGCTGCTGCTCCAAAATCTTGACCTGAGCAGAACAGCAGGCCCATCTAGGCTCCCTGAAGAACCATACCCAAAGGGCAGGCACTGCATACTTTTCTTACAACTACTGCTCAGAGTCTCTTGGGCAGCTTTCCAACAAGTTTTTAAGATTTCTTATAGTCCTCCCAAGGCACCATTTCCCCCCTGTAATCCATCAAGCAGAAAGCCAGTAATCTAATTGAGATTTCCAATGGTTGTAAATATTTCACTGTAATAACACAGGTCACAATTCATTAGCCTCACATCATTAGCTCCAGCACTTAATATCAGCAGACCTCATTTTTCATTTTAAATTCAACACCTTTGAAACACCTGAAGTGTAGCAGTGACCTCTAAAGTACATAGATGGAGAGAGCGATTCAAGTGGTCGCATTGTTTTCAAAGCCTTCTGCTGCGGAAGGATAAGTTGTGCTGCTATTCTCCTGCTGATTATTATACAGATAAGGAACTTTTCATTCTCTTTTCTTATTAAATATTTGCACATATCTTTCAAGAGCATAAACTTGAACTGAATCAGCTATTAATCAGTTTCTAATCCACATGTTTATAGTTCCATGTAATCCTCACAGGTACTATCATAGCAGAATTATTTGTTGAACATGCAACAGTGGGCAATTGCTCCACTGAAGTACATTTTTCATCTTCCCAATTTTCATTGTGTTGCTCGTTAAAACAAGACACTCAAGACATGGGCTCACAGAAAGATTCTCAGCTCTGTAAAAGCACATTTCCAACCTCACTACTCCCCGTTGCATAAAGGGAAGATTGATTCCAGAGCCCAAAGCAGAATTACATTTTGAAACATGACAATTATATTAATGACTCAGAGCCTGCACTTGGTTATGACTGACTCTCACTGTTGAAAATGTTAAGCAGCGTAAGTGCTAGGCTTGCTGCAACATGAGTGAAGATCATCGGAAGCAACTCTCCACAACTTTTCAGAGTGGACATGCCATTAGCTACTCATCTGGTTGCTTGTAGTGAGTGAAGATTGCATCCAGGTGAGTACAGAGCCTGTCGTGTGCTCAACTACCAGAGTGCTGTACTATTTCACACTGTACTGCACTATAATATCGCACATGGCCCTTACTCCTCCTTAGATTCCTACATTCCTTCCAGCACTACAGTTCTATGATTCTAGAGCCAGGCTACACCAATGATAGATCACATACTAGAACTAATATGGGAACATAACACTGAGGGGATTGTATGAATGAATGGTCCCCCATAGAAAAACACACACTGCCCATTCAAAACTAGATGTACCAGAATAAAGCTAAGAACCTTATCATTGTAGCTTTTCCACAACCTGAAACTGGCAAGAAGCATTATTAGTCAATGATTTCACCTGAGCATCCAAAAGCAACACCAAGAGCTAAGAGAGAAACTACTTTGCATTGAATAATGATCATTTCTAACCAACAAAAGAGTGCCTTAAAACAATATATGCATTTGTATTGTATTATTTTTTTGTAAGCCACCTTGGAGCCAATTCTGGATTGAAAGGCAAGATAGAGCTCAAATGAACAAACCGATGCAAGATATTTTGTTTTATTTGGAAATATAGAAAAATAGATTTTGTACATCTCCATTTCCACAAATGCAGTGTCTTGATTCATACAGTATTGCCTTACTCTGCCCTTTCAAGACGGCTGTGTGAACTGTCTGATATCATAAAGCAGAAAAAGCTCTTCTCTGAGAATGAGCACTCAAATCTGACAGGTACTCTCTGCAAGCGTACTGCGATTTTACGGTATGAAACCACAGAGAACTTGGAGTCAGCTAATGCTGCCAAATTGTTTTGGGCTTCCAAATCGTGAAGCTTGTTCTCAATTTCGGACTTGGCAGTGGTTAAATTAACCCTGTAAAATGAACCTCAGAAAACTCACTTTACTCCATTAGATTGGTTGCTGTCTCCCCCAGGAAAATCTCCCATCATCCACAGACTGTAACCCAAGCAGTAAGTGAAGACGTCATAGACACAGGGAGTTCTCCCATTTCTGATCTTAAAAGCACAGCAAGCATATCTGGAGGACACCGAGTATTAACTTCAGAAATGACAAGGACTCCCATAGCTCAGCCCCATATGCAATTGGTGGGTGAACTGTTGGAAATTTCAAGCCAGACAGAACCAGTTTGCAACAATGTTGGCTCTTAACACACCACACACTGAAAGCACATTTAAAGCACAAGACTCCCGCCTGCCTTCCAAAGAATCCTGAGAATTTTAGTTTACCCTTCACAGAGGTATAATTCCTAGGAGGAGGAGGTGGTGGTGGTGGTGGTTGTTTTGTAGGGAGTCATGTGCTTTTAATGCAAGGTGTGTATACAGCCATTGTCTCCAAAGCTCAGCATATTTCTAAATCTGTAGATTTTGCTGTTTGCAAACAAGAATGCCAGCTTATAAGGCCCCAAATAAAACAACCAGATGCTTAGGAGATATTTCACACGCTTTATCTGCTGCTCACCAATATGCCAGGAATTCAATGACATCTTCTCATGTTTGTTTGTTTTTTGGTGTTTTTGAACCTCAACAATTTTGGGGATTTCCTTTAAAAAGCCAAACAACTTTTGGGGTGTCCTGGTTTTTACTTTTTGAAATATGGCAACCCTAGGGAAAGTACAATATCTTCACTACATAAAAGTACAGAGATCCCTTAATAAAAAAAATATAAATGTTTTTTTTAAAAGCAGAGAGATCCAAAACTGCAAATGGGACAAATCTGCCCTAAAGTTCAGGCAATACATGATTCATGTCAGAGGCAAGGAACTGGAACATATCCATGTTGAGTCGCAGGTTTATGACAGGAGAGCAGATGAAAGCAGTGTGACTTCTACCCACGAATTAGACATAAAAGCTTTACCCAAATGTTAACACAGTCTGAAATCACTGCTCATGAGATATTAAAACAGGATGAGCAGCTAACCTGTGAAGCTCAAAATGTTGTACTCCAACTCTACTTCATCAGCTGCAACCAGCATAATCAATGATCAGTGCTGATGGGAGCTGCAGCTCAACTGCAGCTCTCTTGGCAGGAATAGGAAATGGCCAATTTTTCTTTTCCTACCATAATCTATCCTTATTTAGTAAGGCAGCCAGTGGCCTTACCATCTAGTACAATCTTCCTACTGGATTTTTATTTTATTTATTTAGTTTTATTTATTAAATTTGTATACTGCCCTTGGTGGGACATGGGTGGCACTGTGGGTTAAACCACAGAGCCTAGGACTTGCCAATCAGAAGGTCGGCGGTTCGAATCCCCACGACAGGGTGAGCTCCCGTTGCTCAGTCCCTGCTCCTGCCAACCTAGCAGTTCGAAAGCATGTCAAAGTGCAAGTAGATAAATAGGTACCGCTCCGGTGGGAAGGTAAATGGCGTTTCCGTGCGCTGCTCTGGTTCGCCAGAAGCGGCTTAGTCATGCTGGCCACATGACCCGGAAGCTGTACACCGGCTCCCTCGGCCAATAAAGCGAAATGAGCGCCACAACCCCAGAGTCGGTCACGACTGGACCTAATGGTCAGGGGTCCCTTTACCTTTTTATACTGCCCTTCATTAGTCGATCTCAGGGTGGTTCACAACATAAAAATACAAGATTAAAAACACAAAATGTATAATAAAGCAACAACAACAAGAAAAAAACCCAATAACTTCCCCACCCCTTCCCACAAATACATTTAAAAGGGAACATTTTCCCCTGGCACCTAAAGGTGTATATAATGAAGGCGCCGACCAAACCTCCCTGGTTCGTAAAAATGATCAGGTGCACTGCTACACACTGTATGGTGCTTTTATAATATTTGCTTTATTGCAGATATGCAAGCAGAGGAGAAGCAAATGCACACCACCAGTAAATTCACCGATGCTGTATCAGATCCCCAGAGAGAAACTAGCATGGCTCCCCATCTGCCCCCACAGCTGCAGCTCAGCTTCAATTAGAAACTCTCAACTCTATGGGCTTTTCAAAACTGCAAAGTGTACTTTTGCCTTCTCTGTGCCCTACTGTTCTGCCGGAAGGGTGTCACTTTATCCAAAGTATAATGGACATCTAATTTTTAAAGAGAGGGGGAAAAGTTTTAGCTATCAGGAGACCATCTGCCATCTTTATTTATTTATCAGTCGATTCTTAGCCCACCCTTCAGCAGCTTGTGGGTGAAGTCACTCAAGAGTGAATTAAATAACAATATTATAATAAAACCAGAAAAAAGCCTTGTGAGTCTCTTGTGTGGCCCCTGATATTCAAGCCAATTTTGCCACTGCCATCCTTTCCCTCTACCTAGTTTTGCAAAATCCTACATTTCCTGCTTTCTGGCATTCATCATGGTCAGCTCTCTGTGAGCTGCTTCTGGAAGACCTACTGACAGCCATGTTCTGTGGGCTGACCACCAAAAAATGCTTGCCTATACAATGAATGCTATCTTCTTCTGCCCTCTTTAATTATCCCCATTAAAGAGACAGGGAAATTGAGGTAGCAGCATACTGCTATGCCCAAGGTGACAGACATTTCTAGGAGCTCAGGGTGGCAATTTTGCTTCACAATGGTTTTGTGAGATGCACTAGACAGAGTGGCTTACCAGAGAAGCCTCCCACAACCATATTCATCTATTCACTGAACACAATCAGTACTCCACTAATGTCTGGTCACTTGACAAGGATTTGTCACTTGTAACAAAAATGACTGGGGATTAATAAAACAGCTATGGATTTAGAAGGCAAGTCTCTTAACCAAGGGAAGCTGTAGAGGTTGCTATGCCATCCTTCACAATTTTCATTTAGATAAAATTTCAGTAGATAAAACTTTAACTACCAGCAAGCTTCACTGATTTTCTGTTATCCTTTCTCCTCCAAATCGGAAGCAGATATTGAATTACATAACCATTAAAAAAAATAATACCTTGACTTTGTTGTGTCCTAGCAGCATCCTTATCAATGAAAGAAAGCAGTGCTTTCAACATTATTTCATAGATAAAGGCCAAAGTACGGTATGTTCTTTCTGCTTGCCCTGATAGAATTTACAGCATGCTACTATCCACAGGATTTCCTACAGAGGTTTCTAAAGCACATCTTCCATATCTGAAATGATGCATAAACCATACATTTATACATCACCAAAAAAACAAGGTGCTGGCACTCATACTTTGATAAATTGTAAAATGCCTCTTCCATTCCTCTCCTCTTCCTGAACCCACTTCCCTCTGTTGAATTTGTGAGGAGCTTTTAAAAAAAAGATGGTAAAAATAACAAAGACATAATAAAAATTAAAATGTTTAACAGCTTATAAGATGACGTTTTATTATTTTGAGTTGTAAAGAATTAAAAATTACAACTAGTGCAAAGGGGACCAGTCACAAAATAACAGTGTCTGTTATAGAGGGCATGGCCTAGCACAAATTTAAAGCAAATTGGAGCATTGCTGCTTGCCCCCACCCACCTCATGGTTACCATGGGGTGAGCTCTATGTCCTGCTAGCCCTGCTTCTGGGAATCACACACTATTGATATTCTACACACCGAGCTTAAATGAGGCATATAAATAAACAGTAACAGAACACATGCAATGCTGCTGCTGTCTACTAACAAGAGAAGGTAGAACACACCTTGGTAAAAGGTAAAGGTAAAGGGACCCCTGACCATTAGGTCCAGTCGTGACCGACTCTGGGGTTGCGGCACTCATCTCGCTTTATTGGCCAAGGGAGCCAGCGTACAGTTTCTAGGTCATGTGGCCAGAATGACTAAGCCACTTCTGGCAAACCAGAGAAGCACACGGAAATGCCGCTTACCTTCCCGCTGTAGCGGTACCTATTTATCTACTTGCACTTTGACGTGATTTCGAACTGCAGGGAAAATTTACACAGAAGCCAACCACATTCTCTCTTGCATGCGCACAGCACACAAATGCACACATTGTACACATACAGATCGCAGACACACATGCATCTCCTTGTCTCTCTCACTCACACACTTCACCTATACACAACCACACACATGTAGCTCCCTCCCTCTCTCTTTCTCTCTGCCCAAGTGCATCTCTCCCCTCCTTAGAGACCTCATACATAAATTGAAGGAGGAGGAGGAGGAGGAGGAGAAGTACTACTACTACAACAACAACAACAACAACAACAACAAGAACAACAACAACGTGAAGGAGGCACCCACTGCCAGGAACATGCATGGATAACCCCATTGTTCGTCCCTTCCCTCCACATTATTTTTAAAAAGTAACCCCCTGTGGAATGAAAGAGGCAAGTACCTCTGGCTGGGAGGCAGCCTGGTCAAAGATGCTGGTACTCATTCCAGAGCATTCCCCCAGAGAAAAGGGGGGGGGGGTGAATTCTCTTCTGTGCTGCCATTAGAAAGGGAACAGCTTTCTCTGCAGCAGGCGTGCAAATATGGATCTCTGGTGCTACATTGTTAATAACCAAGTGCAATGGAAAGATAAAATGTGCATCCTGTCTACTGAAATCCTGTCTCCAACCATCTCTAGGACTCAGCTACTTTAGTAAAAAGAAGTGACACTAGATGGTGCTGTGGAGCTGAAATTGGAACTCGGTGAAATTTTCCATTGTGAGCTTTAAAACGGGTTCCTCCTCGCCCGTCCCCGAACATTTCCAGAGCATTTTTTTTATAGCTGTGTAGATGCAACCCTGGTCTCCATTTGTACACCCAAGGTCAGTTGTGCAGACCCCAGATCTTGTTTTTGTCCTCACCACCACTAGTTAGGCTGTCTAAGAAGCAAAATGTTTATCTGGGTAAGCTGGCCACAGTTATACACAGTCTGGTAATCTCCTAGCTTGACTACTGTAATGTGTTCTACATAGGACTACACTTGAAAATGGTTCAGAAACTGCGGCTAGTGCAGAATGCTGCTGCGAGAGTACTCAGTGGCATTTCAGTGTGCACTCATATAAACACCTATTTTGTGGCATCTGCATTGGCTGTCTATGTGTTACCAGGCCCAATTTAAAGCATTGAAGTTTATGTATAAAACTCTGAGACACTTGGGTCCTGGGTATTTGTCTGAGTATCTCTACCCTTCCCAGGGTTTAAGGTTGGCTGAAGGGTTATTTCTTGTTGTCCCATCAGCAACAGTTGCGTGTTTTGTGGCATCTCAGCTGTCACAGTGGGATTTTCTTCTCCTAGAATCACAGGTGACTGATTCAGAACAAGCTTCAGGAGAGTCGCAGGGGCCAGACAGAGAAGCCTAGAGGCCACATCCCGCCCCCAGACATGAGGGAACTCAACCCTATAGTACATTGTGCATACTCTAACAGTGTCTTCACTATCAAAGGCCCCTCAGTAGTCAAAATATAGGCTGGAATCTCTCACAACTGCAGGAGGCTCACACTTTCCATCCTAGTGTTGACGGAGCCCTCAAAAAAAGAAAAGAGGATCTAATTTACAAGCTCAATACATGTGGAAATGCTCTGGACTTCTAGGGCCATTTATTCGCTGGAGCGCAATGAGATCAATTCACATCTGAAAAAAGAGGAAAGGGAGAGAGAAACAGCCTCTGAGTTAATAGGCTGTAAAGGACAAAAGTTGAAAATTAAATGTTATGGCTTAAGCAGTTCAACATCCAGCTCCTCCATTAGGGAAATAAAGCAAAACTCCTCACAGAGGAAAGGAAGACAATCTCTCCTCTAATAGTGCAGAGTTTTCTCTGCAACATGAATTTGAGCTATAGTGCTTGATGTTGTGTGGCGATAAAGGGGAAGCAGCAAGAGCCATCAGGAAGGAGGGCGTAAATGTGGTGCTAAAGAGAGAGGAGGAAATCTTGGTGTCCACACACTGGCTCATTAGAACTGGCTGTGTTTTAACTGCTTTTCAAAAAACACCACAAAGCTTGGAAGAGCCTCCTTATTTAATTCCAGGAGCAATTAAGGAAAGGGAAACACAGGCCGGGCGACTGCAGGCTGCTCATTACATCTGCTGTGCCGAAGGGGGCATATCTGAAATGTGAAGATCAGATAATTTATAAATGTAATTTTGGATATCAAGGACAAGAAGGGAGCTGAAACAAGATTAATGGAGGGAGCATCTTCTGCACAGCACTATTTTCGATATTTTAACAGGCCAGTGTTGAAAGGTGGCGCCTCGTGGATCAACTTCTCGTAAAAGCGGTTTTTATTTAGGCATAAGGCAAGGCTTTTAAAATATATTCCACAAAACACTTTGATTTAGTAGTCATACACATTAACATCCTCCAGCAATACTTTGCTGCTCAGGAACCCGTGGCAGTTTTATTTGTTGATGTTATTTATATATGGCAAAGCCGGTGTAGCAGAAGCCTCCGATTCATTTGGAAACTTGAACTCTCTCAGCAATATAACGTACAAGGCAGCAAGGAAAAGGGATATCTGAGAGCAAGAGGCTTCCACTCTCAGTCCTTATCTCAACAGCCCATTATGTGGTAAAGGGCTCAACCTTAGCTCTCATTTCACACTGTGAATGCTACATAAGCAGAGGTGTCGCATACATAGTAAGCGGAAGAGGCAAGTCTCAGATCCTGCACATAACAGATGTGCTGAAATGTATGACCTGTGCTTCCTATAGAGAGGGGCAAGCTCCCTCTGCAAGGGTACCTGAGAAGGAATTCTAAAGTCCACCTAGACATTACTTCTCCAGGGCCAACCAGCTGGTAAGGACACGCAGAGCACAGATTCACAGAAAATAACTGTGTGCAGCCAAGTTCAAAGGAAAGCAGGAAGTACCAAGCAGTTTAGGACTCGGTGGTGATGACAGAGACAGTAAATGCTGTCATGGGCTAATAATTTGGAGTGGGGTGGAGTTATTTACAAGACTGAAGGGAGTGAGGAAACAGACCCTAGTCCTGGGCATCTGATCCTATTTGCAGGCTGGGCCAATCAGTCAATGGAAACTGTCAGCAAGTCCTGCTTTACAAGAAACAATCAGGAGAGCACTTGAAGACTCCCAACAGTTCTTTTGTAGCTATGTGTTTATTCGCCGCCGCCCCCACCTGATGTCACATATAACATCAGGTGTGGGGCAGGTGATTGTCGTGTGGGGAAAACAGCCTCATGGACCAAATAAGGATCCTTGCCAGGCCTAATATCTCCCATGGGCTGGAAGTTTCCTGAGCCTGCCCTATACTCATGAGATTTAAAACCCATTGTTATCAACATGTCCAGGAAATCTCGCCTAGTTAGCACTTCATCAGAACATCTGCAAACCAGTGGCTTCAAAGCCAAGGCTCTCTGTCACCTGATTACTGATCAGAAGAGCAACACCATATTAAAGATGTATTTTCTTCATCACTGCTAGGTTTGTTTCTCTGAATTCCCCCCCCCCCAAAGTCGGTACTGCTCTTTTCTTTAGAGTGCTAGAATTTGTTTCAGTGTCACATCTCCCTGAAGTCATGTTTCAGTGATAGCATTTCCACATACAGCAAGAATCTTTTTTATTAGCTCTCTTTTTGTGTGCTAATAGTATAGAATTCTTCATATTTGCTTCCCTCGGTTCTTTCCTCCACCCTCTTCCCCTCCCTCCCAGCTATATCTTGCCTCCATGTATGGCATCTGGAACAATTTCAAATATAATTTCACTCAATTTCCAGAAAAGTAGGACACTAAGCAGATGTGTCAAGCATCTGGTATCCTTGTTGGGGTCTGGATGACATTGCCAAATAATTTATTGTCTAAGCTTTTACTTGTAAAAATAAGGATAAAGCTGCTCTGTGGGAGAAAACTATATAGGCATCAAGGCCATGACTCAGCTACAGGGGGATACTCTAGGGCACTGTTTGAGTTCCTCCATCTGCAAGGACCATTGAGTGTACTAGAGGACATAAGTCTGCAAAATACACAACTTCCCATCCACAGAACTGAATGGGGCAGTTTGCATGCATAGTGGGATACGACGCAGGACTCCTGAACGGCGGCAAATCTCTTCCCGAGCCTCCAAGTGAACAGCTTGAAACTGCAGTTCATTTCACCTCTATAATAATTGCCTCTAAATGAGAAGACATCATTTTAAATGGGACCATTCACTATTTCACTAGCGCTATTTTTTAGCAGACAGAGTAGCTCAAAGACAGAATTGAAATCTGTGATACAGAAAAGGATAGGCAAATGAGAAAAAGATTCAAAGGCAGCATCAAGAAGCAGAGGAAGGAGGGTGAGCTAGAAAAGAAGGAAAATGATAGTTACTCTGTCTTAAGGAGGGGATTTGTTTGGATGTGAAATGTCAGTAATAATTTGAATTATAATTCTATGCTATTTTATTTCACTTTTTTTTTTTTGCTTCCTAGGGTCTCTGTTACAATATTTTCATCTGCATTATCTTCAGATTCAAAGTTTCTTTCACAGTTGAGCGATGTCGTTCCTAACTATCTTAAAATTTGCATTTTACAAGCACAGTGTACTTGGACTGCCAAAATGCTTCTGAAAAGGTACCTCACCAAAGGAGTCTGGGTAAGCTAGCGGCCATGGAAAAAGATGAGAGGTTCTCTTGTGGGTCGGGAATTGGTTAAGTAGCAGGGAGCTGATCCACAAAGTTGACATTCTGCTTCAGATGTACACCCAAGATTCTACAACAGGACATATATAATTTTAATACATTTTCTTCTTTGCACTGTACTTTTGTTCCATTTCTGCTTTCTGCACCATATTGAACAACAGAATAGTTCCCTTTTCATCTCTCTCAATCGAGTTTGAATAATTTATAATGGTCTGTACATCTAGCATTTTCCTAGTGGCAGTCCTGGTTCACAAAGCAGCTTCTCCTTTTTTTCCTTTCCTGGAATTCGAAAGTTCCTTCTCTTCCTTATTAAGAAATCTCTTAGATGGCAGCGCTCCCAGGCAGTAAGCTTATATCCTTGATTCGTGCCCCACTGTCACACACTGATTGGCCATGTCAACAATGCTGGCACATGTATGGACAAGTTTATCTCTCTCTCTCTCTCTCTCTCTCTCTCTCTCTCTCTCTCTCTCTCACACACACACACACACACACACACACCCTTTACATTACACAGAAAATGACAATGGGGGGACCCACATTTCTTCATCCAAATTAATATGACTATTCAATGTATCATTTCCAAAACTGCAGATGTCTTCAACTGATTACTTTCTTTATAACTGGTTTTATTTTATTCTGGATAAAAAATGCAGGTTGAAACACTTATGCCATAGTAGTGCACCTCTACAATGGCAGAACTCTGATCATCCCCACCACCAGAGGGTCTCTGCTGCCCCATCTCAACTGCATCCAGCAGCATGCATCAAATATATGAGGGAACCATATTATTCACAAATTTATAACATGACAGTTCCATGACAAGTCATTGCTTTTCATTTTTGACCTGACAACATGAGAAACCATTCATTATTATTTTATAAACCTTATAGGAGTCACATTCCCTCCCAAGAATCTTAGACACTAAACAATTTTTTCTCAAATACTTTTTGAATAATAAATAATAAGAATAAGAATAAAAATTTATACCCCGCCCATCTGGCTGGGCTTCCCCAGCCACTCTGGGTGGCTTCCAACAAAATATTAAAATACAGTAATCCATCAACATTAAAAGCTTCCCTAAACAGGGCTGCCTTCAGATGTCTTCTAAAAGTCTGATAGTTGTTTTTCTCTTTGACATCTGGTGGGAGGGCGTTCCACAGGGCGGGCGCCACTACCAAGAAGGCCCTCTGCCTGGTTCCCTGTAACTTGGCTTCTCGCAGTGAGGGAACTGCCAGAAGTCCCTCAGCGCTGGACTTCAGTGTCCCGGTAGAACGATGGGGGTGGAGACGCTCCTTCATGTATACTGGACCGAGGCCGTTTAGGGCTTTAAAGGTCAGCACCAACACTTTTAATTGTGCTTGGAAACGTACTGGGAGGTGTTTTTGTACCCTATTCCAGACTATTGCGATTTCATAGACTGTAAAAGATTTTTAAGATATCACAACTCCATAAATTCTCCATTATTTTAATTCTTTGGCCACTTTAGTTTGTCCAGGGTATGGGTCTGAACACATACCTCCCATATTGAAAGGTGCATTCATTTTCTCCCCAAGATACATCCTCCACAACTTTTCAGTCCCTGTATTATGAAACAGGAGGCTATTTATAAGAACAGGGTTTGCAGACATGGCAGCTTCAAGCACACATGCACCTTCCCAGACACCCACAGTGTCCTTTCCTAGCCCTTCTGGCTGTTGAAATTAGACTTGAATTCTTTAAGCAGCCAAGAGAACAGACTGCGGTCTCTGTGTTATGTTGTGCTCACAACAGTTTCTCCGGTTTGCAAATGTGCCCCACAGCCCCAAAAGTATGGTGATCCCTAGAAGAACAAGACCTTTCCAGCTTCTGGAAATCTTATAACTGCATGGGCTATTCTGCATGAATCATCCTGCAGCCTACTTAAAAGTCTAGATACCCAGTGACTTCAATGCTATGCGCCAGCTCCATTCACCCAATTTAAATTTTACAGACTAGGGTTTGGAGAAGAGGGATAGGGGCTATACTATGTATATGGGAAAAGTAGTTTTTGCACAAATGACAGAGGATATTCGCAATAGTTCTTGGCACCTAAAACAATTTATACCTAACCTGTTATCAAATTCACCTCCAGTCTTTGAGTTGAAGCAGTCACTATTGTTGCAGACATTTTTGCTGGTGGTGTGTGACAAATGTAGTCTAGAAGATGGCATTTCAAGAATTACTTTCTAAACTAAAGAGAACAGTGCAGGAAGAGACAAATTCATCTCTTTTGAGAAAATTAATTTGAAACCTTCTGTAGCCCACATTCATCTTAATAGACAGTCATACGGCAGACTCTCAAACAGCCTACTCTGAAATGTTAAGCTATCAAATACAAGGGTGGGTTGGTTGGTGTGTGTGTGTGTGTGTGTGTGTGTGTGTGTGTGTGTGTGTGTGTGTGTTTTAATGAGCCGATACCAAGGAGAGGGGATTGAATGCATCTGGAAGAATCCAATTCCTCAACTCTCCACAGACTACTATCCTATGAAGTCAGGTGTCTGGAAATTCACACCACGTTTGCAAAAGAAGAATAAAGTGCATGTTAAAGTATGCTCCCAATTCTTCCTTTGCACCCCCTGCTTGAATTTGGCTCCTTTTTTCTGTTGCCATGCAGGGCGGCAGAAAAAGGCACCACATTCTGAAAAGTGATGAATTTTGCTTGTAAAAGTAGAATAGGCGACACACTTAAGATGGTGTTTCTGAGCCTTCCTTTGCATTGCAGCTTGAATTCCCACCCCTACCCCACCCCCGTCTAACGCTATATGACAGCAGGAACAGGAAAGTTTCACCCAAAACAGCCTGCAAGGCCAACCGGTGTTATACCAGCTGCACTGGCTCCCTGTGGAGTACAGGATCAGGTTTAAGGTGCTGGTTTTAACCTTTAAAGCCCTATACGGCCTAGGACCCTCGTACCTACTGGACCACCTCTCCTGGTATGTCCCACAGAGGAATTTACGGTCTTCAAATAAAAACATATTGAAGGTCCCAGGACACAGAGAGCCAGGGCTTTTTCGGCTGTGGCTCCAATCTGGAGGAACGCTCTGCCACAAGAGACTAGGGCCCTGAGGGACTTGACATCTTTCCGCAGGGCCTGCAAGACAGAGCTGTTCCACCAGGCCTTTGGTCAGGGCACAGCCTGACTCCCTGCTTTGGCAATCTTCACAGACTCTCTAGCCCAACGGTTGCCATCAGTTTGATTTGAATTAATTTTAGAATGATTGATTTTAGAATTTTGTACTATTTTATTGTTGTTAGCCGCCCTGAGCCCGGCTTCGGCTGGGGAGGGTGGGATATAAAAAAAAAAAATATTATTGTTATTATTATTATTATTATTTATTATTATTAGCAGGCATAATTGGGCCCACAGACAGGGGTGGTACATCCCATTTCACCACCTGAGGCAAAACAGGAAGTGACGCCCTGTTGCTGCCACCAGGCTTACGCCCCTGTTGCTGAAGTTGCATGGTGGTGAGCAACAGGTTCCAGCGAGATCTCATCAGAAATCAGTGCCGATGCCAGCCCTACTTCTCCACAGATGGTGTGACAGGCTGGTCTTTCATGGGAGCACAGGGCTTCCACTACCCAAGGCAGCTGCTTCATCCTGCCTCATTGGTGGACCAGCCCTGCCCAAAGGACAGAGTTCCTACCACTAATCTATATCATCAGTTTTCAACCAGCACGAACCAAAAGTGAGGCACACCCTCGTCTAGTGTGTGATCTAGAGAACAGAAAACAAGAAAGGCAGATGTATATGGTGAAAATCTACAAGTGAGTCCTTGTGGACCATTGGAGTGGCTCCTGAGTCTAGAAGGTTAAACATACTTGATCTGGACCAAAGGCAAAATCTCCTTAAGCAACATCAGAGTTAAGATGCAGACTTCTTCCTTTCTCCCCCTAAACAGCTTTTGACAAAATGCATAGCACCCCTTTCCAACTGGCCTATTTAAATGCAGATGTCTTTTGGAATCTCTTTTGCACTCCCACTCCTTCCCTTATAGGCACACCTCTCTTGTTAGCCTTCCAGACATACCCATTAACTTCCCTTTTGTATTGATGACTTGGCATGCCACCTCTTAAAGCACTTCATTAGCATGCAAATGGAAACCTTGCCCTAACAGGAGGCACTAGCATGCAAAATACTATATGATTTAATGGAAAGTAAAACTTTGGTGTTTTTTGTTTGGTTTTTGTTTAAAAAACAACAACAACGACCCTATATTCTTGTAAAGGAAACTTGTCTAAATGACAAAAAGGGTGGTGGTTTTTCACATATTCTATGGGGCACAGCCCAATGAGAAGTTCCTCAGCATAAATCCAGCTGAAAAAAATGAGAACTACACAAGACTCTAATTTGTGTCCAGTGTGTAGGTGATTCTCTAAAGCAGGCTTTCTCAAACTCGGCCCTCCAGGTGTTTTTGGCCTACAACTCCCATGATCCCTAGCTAGCAGGACCAGTGGTCAGGGATGATGGGAACTGTAGTCTCAAAACATCTGGAGGGCCGAGTTTGAGGAAGCCTGCTCTAAAGAAACTCACCAAGTTTATACTGCAGATTAATTTAAATTAGCTGGCGACGTTCATTGGAACCACAAGAAGTGGTTGAGCCTTTAGTGTCATTGGCCCAGTACAGGACAATATTCTGCCAACAGAGATTCAGCAGATGCCTTCTGTTTCAACTTTTAAACACCTGCTGAAAATTTCTATTCTGCCAGCCTTACGGAGGCAATTAAGAAGACATCTTTACATAGTAGTTAGCTGACTTCTGCTTTCAACTTTTTTATATGGTTTTATGGATGATTGTTGTAAACCACTCTGGTATTTTTTTATAAATAGCGGTGTATACATATTTATATAACCAAAGGAGTAAAGACATATGTGGTCTGAGCTATTTTCTATGCATTGAAGTACATTGGAAGTCTGTATAAACTCCCTCTTGTTGTTGTTGCTTAGTCGTTTAGTCGTGTCCGACTCTTCATGACCCCATGGACCAGAGCACGCCAGGCACTTCTGTCTTCCACTGCCTTCCGCAGTTTGGTCAAACTCATGCTGGTAGCTTTGAGAACACTGTCCAACCATCTCGTCCTCTGCCGTCCCCTTCTCCTTGTGCCCTCAATCTTCCCCAACATCAGGGTCTTTTCCAGGGAGTCTTCTCTTCTCATGAGGTGGCTCCCTCTACCACATTGAAACTGTACCAGCTTGACGACAGGCAGGATTATTATACATAGCGCCCACTGCAGGCCTCTAACAGCACAATCCAACATGTCACCTCAGAAGTAAGTAGCTCAACAGAACTTACTCCCAAGTAAGAGAATATAGTATTGCAGCCAAAATGTACTTTACAGTTTAGGGCCATGCTGAATTTGAAAATGACAATTTCTGGCCTCTAAAGTGTTGGCGAGTTGTAAGGAATAAAGTTAAAGTGTAAGTGTTCTCTCACACAAATGAAGGAGCAAAGTGATACAAGCAGGCCCTGTGTACCACACCACAAGCGTTTCTTATAGTTGCAAGAGGTCTGTCATTCCACATTTCCACAAGACCTCAATTTCTTGCTCGTTCTACCAAAGGTTCTGAACTGCAGCCACAATGATTGATGTTTAGCTTTGAACTTCTGCAGGGAGATGTCACGACTGCTTGTGATTAACTTGGCTAAAGGGGAAGGAAACAGAATGCCCAACCCTCCAACCCTGGGGGGGTCTGTAGCGATATTCATAAAAACCAGGCAGAAGTGATGAGATGCCAAGAATTTGCATTTCTTAATGCAGAATTCCTGTCCTCGTTCACTTTGGGGGGCCTTAAGGCTCTGCATCAATAAATATAGACTTTCCAATAAAGGGAACAAGACAGAAATACAAGCACACACTGAGTTGCCTGGAATACTGAATACCCTCTCAACCTGTGAAACATGGCAACAACAAGAGTACCAGAGTATATGGAGGAAGCAATTCATGATGGCCTTCCTCAGCTGTCCTAAGTCCATAGGTCCAGTGTTACTTCCTTGACCTTCCTGCAATGGCAAATAATCTACACGTTTGATTTTACGCAGCCACCATTGTTTCCAAACCCTCTAGATTCAGAGAACCTATTCTTCTGCAATGTTTTCCCACAAGACATCACTTTCTTTTCCTTTCCTTCACAGTAAGAGGACTGCTAACATGGTGGCAATTGTTCCAAACTGCTGCTAACATATTCACTGAGAGGAGATGGTGTTAAATAGTCTGTAACATCCCATTTTACTTGCACATCTGCATTAACCTTTAAGGCTGCTATTAAAAGAGTGCCAAATCTCCTCTGTGCTAAATAAAAACAGCAATATGTAGGTTAAACACATTGCTTCATCCTCCCAGTCTGTGATCTGGAGGTGTTTTATTCAGCAGCATCTGCATTCGCCCCCCCCCCCCATTTAACAAGCAGACCTCACTTTGAAACTCACACATACTTTTCTCAGTCTTGCTATGTGCATCAAAGTGCAAAAGAAGAGGAAGCAAATCCACAGCTTGTCACTTTTGTCTCAGGTTCAAGTTTGAATTGTGTTTGTTAATTCACTCTTGGGACAAAGGCCAGCTTGGTTGGTGCAGAATGGGATATAAGAACTGCCGCCTGTCTTGATGGATTTGATGGAAAGGCAGGGCTGTAATGAGAATGGAAGAGAATCGGGAAAATACAGTACTCTGTCACTCTGAACTAGAATGGTGTCATAGCATGGCTGAGGATTTAAGTGCACTTTAACACTGATAAGAGAGGCAACATTTCGTTTCTCCAGCAACCGTAAGTCAAGCCTCTTCCACACAAGAATTCTCTTTCATTTTTATCAGAATTTAGATGTCACGTGGATAAATTATAGACATTCTTACAAAAAGCATGCTGTGAACACCTTAACCAGGTGTCAGTCAGCAATGATGATGATGAAAATGGAAGTCGCTCCACATCTAACACCCACACCGAGATTGGCAACTGTCACCAAGGGATGAATGATGGAATATCAGCACAGAGAACTCCTGCACTCACAAATGCTTACTGATGGGCATGATGCCTGACAGACATGGAAACCTTTCCACTAGTCAGGCTTTTTATGCCACTGCCAAATCAACAGAAACCTACCGAGAAAAAATTGTCAGGAGGACCGGTGGGTGGCAAAATCCTGAAGCTATCTGTCTGCAATTTGCTAGAATTAATCCCCTCATAAGGACCAGCTCCTGCCAACCTAGCAGTTCAAAAGCATGTCAAAGTGCAAGTAGCTTCCGGTGGGAAGGTAAATGGTGTTTCCATGCGCTGCTCTGGTTTCGCCAGAAGCGTCTTAGTCATGCTGGCCACATGACGCGGAAAAACTGTCTGCAGACAAACGTCAGCTCCCTCAGCCAATAAAGCAAGATGAGCGCCGCAACCCCAGAGTCATTCACGACTGGACTTAACTGTCAGGGGTCCTTTACCTTTAAGGAGCTACAGACTGTCTCCAAAGCTCATGCCCATGTGCAATAAAAATACAACCTAAAAAGTTATGTCCATGTTAATTTTAAAACATTTTAAACCGTAAAGTGTGAAAACCTCTGGTGCTACCTGTCTGCAATTTGGCATAACTAATCTCCTATTGGGGGGCTACGGAGTCTCCAATTTCATGCACCTATGTAAAAAAATACAAAATATGAAATGGCTATTTATTTTTTAATTTATATATATTTTAAAGGCTAGCACGTAAATCCTTGGAACAACTTATATGCAGTTTGGCAGGGTTAATCCTCCATGCAGAAGCTAGCATGTCCCAATGTGAACAAACAAGAAAGTTATGGCCATTTCAATTTCCAAATGCAAGTCAACAGGATTCCTGAATATTTGTGTTTTTCAGATAGCAATTTGGATCCCCATTGCCTACACTGACTAGTAGCCCCCTCTCTGGGGTTCCAGACAAGGATCTTCCCCAGCCCTTCTGGGGAGGGATCAAACCAGGGACCTTCTGCAGGCAAACAACATGCTCTGCTCCTGAGCTACATCCCTTCCCCAAAGGCTGTCGAACATATTACATACATGATGGAAAATCAGGTGCTAAGGGTGGAGGTTGAAGGATAAAGAGATGGTACTTCTAGAGGGAACTGGGGGAAACTCATCAAGCTACAGCAGATCAATAGGAGCCGAAGAAACAAAGACTAGAAGCAACTCCCTCAGTACACATATTTTGTTAGGTCCATTAGGGCAAATGAGCTGCCGCCCCACCAACCTCAGCCTGTCTTCACCTTCACTTTCTTACTTGCAACTAGTGCAGGACATGACAGTGCCTGTTGGGTCCCTCCTGCTTAGTCTCAGTACTGCTCTTGTACAACCAAGCAGGGTGGAGGATGGGGACAGAACTAGAATTACCGTATTTTTCGCTCTATAAGACGCACCAGACCACAAGACGCACCTAGTTTTTGGAGGAGGAAAACAAGAAAAAAAATATTCTTAATCTCAGCAGTGAAAGCAGCAATCCCTCTTGCTGTTCTGGCTTCTGTGATAGCTGCACACCCTGCATTCGCTCCATAAGACGCACACACATTTCCCCTTACTTTTTAGGAGGGAAAAAGTGAGTCTTATAGAGCAAAAAATACGGTAGTTGTTTATGCCTATTATTGGCTCTGGAGCCAACTTCTGTTGGGCTCCCTGCCTTTTGCCCTACCAGTCCCAATGGACACCAGCTGCCACTAAATCAGACCTATGACATCTCCTTCTGGAGATGGACTCTGGTAATATGACACCGTGAGCAAGGCCAACATTTGGCACCCCCCAAAATCAATCTTCTCCGTTATGGGTCTTCTCAATTTTGCACCCTTAGCTCGGCGCCCTGGGTGGTGAAACTGCCCACACTGCTCTAATCCTTCCCTACACATTACATATAGAATTCAGAATCAGAACTATGCAGCAAAGTCTCAGAAATGTGGACCCCGCGACAGATGTAATGCCATTAACTTTTAAGTTTAAAATACCTTCTCAGTTTCAGTTACCTGCGTGATATAAATTACATGAAACAGTAAGAGAAGGCTTTGCTGATTACTGCATTCATGAAGGTTAAACAGTTGAAATCCCTGACATTCTCAAGCCCAGGAGAGACATTCTTGCAGGGGGACTGAAAAAGTTATTTACTTTAATAATAAAAAACAACAACCATCCCATCTGAGTTCCTTATGCAATGAGCCTATGAATATTAATGTTTTCTTATTTCTCACCTTTGCGATGTGGTAATGAAATACCTCCAGGTTGCAAGTGATGCAAATTAATTACTTGTGTTTGATTAGCTAGTTCCAAAGAAAGATGGGGGGAGGGGAGAGAAAAAAGGAGGAGTGTGAAACCAATATAGTTCAAATACTTTTCAAAAAATAAAAACACCCAGTTATAGTTGAATTAACATGAAAGAAAATTAGGCAACGACCTATGAATATGAAGAGATGCCAAAGTTTTCAGAGCAAACTACAAGTGCCATGTGGAATGAATCATTGTATAGAGTTGGAAAGGACCCCAAGGGTAATATAGTCCAACCCCCTGCAATGTAGGAATCTCAACTAAAGCATCCATGACAGGTGGCTATCCAACCTCTGCTTAAAAACCTCCAAAGAAGGAAAGTCCACTACCTCCCAAAGGAGTCTGACAGCTCTTACTGTCAGAAAGTTCTCCCTGGTGTTTAGTCAGACTCTCCTTTCTTTTAACTTGAAGCCATTGGTTTGAGACCTGCCCTCCATATCAGGAGAAAACAAGCTTGTTCCATCTTCCATGTGACAGCCCTTGATATTTGAAGATGGCCATCTCCTCTTATTATCCTCTTTTCTAGGGTCAACTATTCCTCATAAGGCTTAGTTTCCAGAACCCTGATCATATTGGTTGCCCTCCACTGCAGACAGTCCAGCTTGTCATTATCCTTCTTAAATTGTGGTACCTAGAACTGGACACAGTATTCCAGGTGTAGTCTGACCAAGACAGAATACAGTAGTACTATTACTTCCCTCGGCCTGGATACTATACAGCCTAGAACAGCATTAGCTTTTTTTGCTGCTGCATCACACTGTTCACTCATGTTAAGCTTGTGGTCTACTAAGACACCTAGATCCTTTTCACATGTACAGTGGTACCTCTACTTACGGATGCAATCCGTTCCAGGGTGCCGTTCGCACCCCGAAAAGTCTGTAAGTAGAGCGTCGCTCCTGTGCATGGCGAAACCCAGAAGTATACAGTTCCAGGTTTGCCACGTTCGCAACCCAAAAATCTGCAACATGAAGCTAACGCAACTAGAGGTATGACTATACTACTGGTAAGCCAGGTACCCCCCATCTTATATGTCGCAGCTGGCTTTTCCTGCCTAGGTATAGAACTTTCCATTTACATTGAAATTCATTTTGTTAGTTTGGGCCCAGTGCTCCAATCTGTTTAAGGTCGTCTTGAATCCATTCAGTTTGCCTATTTAGAAGATATGTGTTCCCTCTCCTTATGTCAATCAAGCATGGAAATGACTGTGAAGCCCTCTAAACATGAAGAACATGCCAAATGCAAGCAAATATATCCCTTCGCCAGCCAAATCAGCGGCCCGCTCTTTGCTTAACGCTCTTTCGTGTTAGCTCTTTGGAAGCTTTCCATTCCTTGCTAAGGCACAGGAGTGCAAATAAATGGCACTACAGATCTATTCCCTCTCTATACCAGCTCATTCCCACTGCATAACATCTGGATGGGGTATTGCGCCATGACCAGTGGAACA